>NC_084525.1:7088333-7429166 GCF_024500275.1 Phycodurus eques | reverse complement strand
TGTTTTTATGTACCCTGCGATTGGCAGGCCACCAGTTCAGTTTGTACCCCACCTCTCGCCCAGTCAGGTGGGATAGGCGCCAGCACACCCACGACCCTAGTGAGGATATGCGATTCAGATAGATGGATGGATGGATGGATGGATGGTAGCAGTGAACTCAACTCACTTCACAATATGCAGCAGTTTGGCAAATTGTGAACAATTCTTCAGAAAAGAAGCTTCAAACTGTTTAGTGCCACTCCCAGTTGAAGTTTACTGTTTGACTAAACATAAAACAATAACAATCACGTGCATTTAAAACAACCAGACAGCTAGCTAAATGCTAAAACATAATGGAAAAGGCCATTGACGGGCTAACACAGCATCGATAGTTGCGGCGTTACAACCCTTAAAGCAATGGATAGTTGAATGCAAACGGTGGAGAAATACATGTAGACATACAACATCGTAATTCTAATAGGCATACTGTAAATTATTTATGAGTGGGAAATGAACCCACGAACTGAAGTCAGGCCAGTGTACCACTACAAAATTAGCGATTAATGACTTGCATATCCATGCATGCATAAAAATCAAGAATACATCAAGATCAGTTATTTATTTCTATATGTTGTCATTTCCTCACAGAAGTTAAATTAGTTTCTCATAATATTGCATTGTTTGAATCTGAGCTTTGTATTGCATACTGCAGTCGGGAACATTGTAATTCTCCAGGACATCTCTGGTCCTGCAACCTTCACGCCATCATAACCAAACAAGAGGCAGACAGTGTTTGAGCATGAAGGGGATATAAGTCTAAAGCCATCCCTGTGTGACATGTCCTTCTCTCGAAAGATTCCCATCTTAACGGAAATGTCTAGCAAAATAGAGGTCATAGTGTCAGAGTGACAAAAAGCAAAAGGAGCCATGAGAGAATTTACTTTTTGTCGTACCTGAGCAGCACAAAAGTGAAGTCTACTTATTTGACTGGTATAGCTATGTCTAATGTTTTGTTTCCGGTCATGACATAGTTTTGTATTTCTTCTGAGTAGACAGTGTTGATAATTGGAAGGCAGCTGGTACCACACACAGTGCTCAAGATTTAATCACTGAGCCCCATGTAAATGCTCATCCCCTTTGTAATATTTGGAAAAGTGAAAGAAGAAAAGACAAATGAAGAAAGGACATTTGTTTAATCTAATTTTCGACTAAATCCTTGAAATGTCTCCCACAGATCCACCTGAGTGGCAACATCAAATGAATAATCAAATATTAACTTCGGGTCACCTCATCGCAACAGTGACCACTCAATGTCCTGAAGTTTCAAAAAAGCGAGGTGTAACCTCAATAAAATAAAATTTTAATGACACCCACATGAATCACATATGTCTGAATCAAAGATGATTTCACAACATAAGGTGGATACTGTATACTTCACGTCTCCTGGGATGGTTCGGGCATGACTGATTTGGTGATACAGTACTTTTCATCCTGGGTCGGTGGCCGTTGTGACGCTAAAACAAAATTATCTTATGTTTTGCAAGCATAACACAACAATACCAACCACAGGGATGCGATGCCATCAGGATTTCCAAAGTGTGCATCAGCGTGATTTCCTCAGGGAACAAGAACTTTCTCCTGCGACTACAACTCTTTTAGCTTCCTATCAAAAAACTCCCATAGCTTATTACAATGACTCCCAACCGGTGTGCCGTGAGAGATCATCAAGTGTCCAATTTCACAATCGGTCCCGAAATTATTTAAAAAAAACAATACAATCGTTCATTGAACAAAGACGTTATGTAATTAGCATACCGCCCAGTAAAATAATATCACCATTTACTGCATTTATGGTGTAAGTTTGTGTTGACTTGGCTATGTTTTACCATTTAGCACTGATTATAAGCTAGATGCCCTTCGCAAAGGTTCACGTCACATCAAGAGTCTTATACTCCCTTCCTGTCACTGATTATGTTTGCGCCCTCAGCACAAGAAACACTCTCAATTTTAGAAAATTATTCCTCGCTCTCAGCAGACAACACTGCTGGGATCGTATTTTGCTTTGACTTTTTCTCCATTCTTATCTGCTCAACAGAATATCGCGCCACCAGAAATACAGTGGCTTGGCTTTGTTAAAAAAACAAACGTGACTTTTAATACACAAGCAGACATGCTAACAACTGTAGCCGACAGCATTTAGCCGCGTCAAGGGCTTAGAATTACAGTTTGAGATCAATTTCAAAGCCGTGTTAATTAATTTAGACTGCTAGCAGCACAATGCAGGTCAGAGAGGGCAAACATGTAACACCATCAGCCAATTAGAAACACAAAGCTTTTGCATTTTTTCATAACTGGGCTGAGGACCAAGGAGCAAACATGACAGATGCACACTTGATGCGATGCACATAATAAAGTATTACTATTCTTTTCTATTCATCATCATTGACTATCAACATTTATCCATTCACTAGTCACCATATATATTTGTAAAAGTATATGTATGTTACAAATTACACCTTATTTGTTTTATTTTATTTTGAGTGTCGCTTTCAAATAAGCAAATCAAGAATCCTTGCACTTGTTTTTCTTTCCTTATTCTCTCATTTCTTTTTCAGTCAATTCAATTTCAATTTCCATTGCCAAAAACAGGCATCATAGTGCAAAGCATTTCTATTGTATTGTGCTGTTTTTATAGTTTTATCGCATTTTGTGGGTATTACACTAACATGTATGACATACAGCATATGCATGTAAATTAGGGCCCAGACATGTTGCTGTAATTTTAAAATATTAATCAAAATTTAAATATAAACATTGTAGATATACCGAGAGACAAATCTGAGCTTTTACCTCATTGGTGTTCCACCGGTGCCTCTCCTTCGGCAGTGAGGTGCATTTTGGTAGACATTCAAGCAGCTTCTTGGGCAGGTATATTTTCAAATGTCCATGTTCATCTACAACAAGAGCAGGACATAACAGCATCATTAGTGCAGGCCTCGTACTGTGAAGTAACAATCCCCAAAAGAGTTAGGAAATTAATCTAAGAATTGAATATTGCACATATTTTATCAAGCGCTTGAATAAATTATTTTCCAGTGCAATACAATCTATCAAGGGAATTGACCCCACATTTTTCACTGTCAACTTGTAAAGGCTGTGTGTATACATTATTTAGACACAATAAACACCCTTGAGTGATTCTGTAGCGTTTGGGGACTTTGTGGAGGAATCTGCAGCATGTCACAATGTGGTATTCCGGGAAATTATTACAATGACCAAGCCCGGCGCTTATAACATAATATAAGTCATCCAAGCTATAATGTGAACTTCACAATCGGTTTACAAGCATTATAAAACACATGCATCCACACATGCATGGATGCATTTAAATTTCGATTTCATTACACTGCTTTCTTCCTGCTCACATATGCAGACATGCACATATTGTAAAACATAAGGGGCACACATTTGACTACATTGTGCAAGGTCCTGTTCAAGGATGGAAGGTGATGAGATTAAGCATATTTGTGAGCTAAATGCAAAATAGTAATTGTCAATGATCTTATGGTAACAGCTGGTGTGGTTCTACACAAATATATGGTAAATGAGGCATGAGTGTGTGTGTGTGTGTATGTGTGTGTGTGGACCTGGATGCATACTTAGAGATGATGCAAACATGTGTGGAACACAACCTAAATAACACGCCACAGCCAAGTCAATCAATTGTATTTATTTGTGAGTTTAAAAGTCCCTGTAAAGTCATGGATGTTTCTAAATATAGTATTCATGTTTACAGATAATTGCTGTAAACGTGCAAAGACTGAGAACAACGTAGTACTGAATTGCAGAGATATAGCGTAACTGTACATTAACTGTTATGCTATATACTGTTATTGCTATAACTTTTTTCACCTTTTCAGTTTTCCAGATTTTTTGGACGTGGCTAACACGGCGCCCAGCAATGCACTTGGGCATCTGGCATAAGCCATCCCTCTCCCACTATAGCAGAACTTGAGCGTCTTCTTTCGCATCAGTGGTTAACTGGCGCAATTACGACAAGTTGTTTGCTACCTAGCTATGCCTACACCCCAAAAATGCATCTTCCCTTCGGATAAACCGCTGGAACGACCACTTTAGAGCGCCTCATTGTCGGCTGTGAGTGTGCGCACGTCACACAGGTAAGGCAGAAGAGCGAGGGGAAAAAAACAAAGTCCAATGTGACAGCCAGCGTGTGGACCAGGGCTTTGCAATGGCGTTGCCGCTTTAAAGCGCTTCACTCTCACAGCGTGGAAAAGTCACGTGACTACCTGGTGAGATACATATATTCCAACCACAGGAGACTTTAAGCGGATAATATTTTTGCAGCTCAAACATGTAGTTATGTGTAGGCTCAAAAAAGATGCTAGACAAAATGGTATCCATTATTCCAGGTCGTAGAAGTGTTATTTGACCACGCCCCGTACGTAGTTTAAGTTTATATCATTTGAGAGAACGGCTTGATTTTTTTTACTATTTGGAATTCTCCTTTTATACACTTGGCATTTTTTTTTTAATCATTTGAATTTGGCAGGGTTGTTAACAACACTCTTCTCCGTGGTATGTCAAACATAAAATATTTTAGTTTTATTTTTTTATTTTATTAAACAAACAAGACTTTAGGATATTCAGACTGAAGAGAATGTGAACAAAGACAGAAAAAAGCTGACTGTGTATTCTTCGGGTGGCTGATTTGAGAAGTTGGCAGTAAAATGGGAGAGAAAAGTTCAACTAAAGCAAAACACCACTTTAAATCCAAAAGAAATAATCCACTGCTGCTCTTGATTATGGGGATATAAGAGGAGCATATGTTGCTTGATGCACATTCAGTGCTCCTGGCCAAACAGCTCCATATGGACAATTTTGTGCAAGTTGGTCCATAGAGATGGAGCTGGAGCTCATAACATGGAAAACCATTGTTCCCTAAGGATTTTTTTAAAAAAGCAGGCCTGTAGATCTGTATGATTTGCAGTATCCATCTGTACCTATAATTCTCACTGTAAACTGTTCATTATGGGATGCATAGGTATGTATAATACAGTAATTTTCTTCATCCAATTAGAAATCACATACAGCATCTGCTCCAGGGTGTTGTAGGAGCTGCGTGAACTGCCAAACATGATGCAAATGAGTGATCAGAGCTAAAGAAGGAAATGAGGTGTGGGGAAGGAGTTTTAATACGAAAAAAAACATTTTTAGCGCTGCATCAGTGCAGGGGAAGGAAGGGCATGCCTTATTGAAGCCAATTCACGTGCAGATATTCCCACAGGTTAGACCAAAAAGTCTGCACAGAGCATTTGTTGTAACAAATAGCAGTGGTGGCAGATACATTATGGCAGATCTGTCTTTCCACAGATTATTCGGGATTCAGTGCTGCCCTCTGGCACAATAACACCAGCATGGCGAGACAGAGCTGCACTGGAATACATCTCAACTCAAGTATGTCGAGGATTTCTTTCACCAGGAGAGTTGAGATACAAATCAGACATGTCTCCCATGTCTCCCAGCAAGCCAAAACATGCAGGATGCAGCAAAATTAAAAAATCAAATCAAATCATAGACCATCTTCAATTGGATCTGAGCAGCCTTAAAAAAACAGCAGTGAAAGTAGTTATTATAAAGCATTTTAATATTATGATCTAAAGATGAGAATCAGACAAAATAATTTGTCTAAATTGGACAATTAATATGTGTATAATCTATGCACTGTTTAAACTACAAGTCACATAATGCAAATGTCATCTATGTAGATGTTCCACTCTCATTACGCAGCTCTTTTCAATTGTATGGTGAATGTAATCCTACGCCTTAAAACAAGTTTAAGGGGTAGATTTATGACACAAATCACTTCAGTGGTGTATTTTGTATTTTCAAAAACGTTAACATGTGTATTTGTTTTTTTAAATGTGTCGTTATGTTTGCCAACAGATATTAGCTTATATGACCAGTCCCTATGCAAACTGAGGGTGGAGGTCTTTGAAGGATCAATTCTCAGATCCTCGCCCCCTGGGCAAATACAATCCCAATTCCAACGAAGTTGGGACCTTGTGTTAAACATAAATAAAAACAGAATACAATGATTTGCAAATCATGTTCAACCTATATTTAATTGAATACACTACAAAGACAAGATGTTTAATGTTCAAACTGATACACTTTATTGTTTTTAGCAAATAATCATTAACTTGGAATTTTATGGCTGCAACACATTCCAAAAAAGCTGGGACAGGGTTATGTTTAGCACTGTGTTAGATCACCTTTTCTTTTAACAACATTCAATAAACTTTTGGGAACTGAAGACACTAATTGTTGAAGCTTTGTAGGTGGAATTCTTTCCCATTCTTGCTTGATGTACAGCTTCAGCTGTTCAACAGTCGGGGGTCTCCGTTGTCATATTTTATGCCACACATTTTCAATGGGAGACAGGTCTGGACTGCAGGCAGGCCAGTCTAGTACCCGCACTCTTTTACTACGAAGCCACCCTGTTGTAACACGTGCAGAATGTGGTTTGGCATTATCTTGCTGAAATAAGTAAGGGCATCCATGAACAAGACGTTGCTTGGATGGCAGCATATGTTTCTCCAAAACCTGTTTGTACCTTTCAGCATTAATGGTGCCTTCACAGATGTGTAAATCACCCATGCTATTGGCACTAACACAGCCCTTTACCATCACAGATGCTGGCTTTTGAACTTTGCGTCCATAACAGTCCTGATGGTTCTTTTCCTCTTTAGCCCGGAGGACACGACGTCCACAATTTCCAAAAACAATTTGAAATGTGGACTCGTCGGACCACAGAAGACTTTTCCACTTTGCATCAGTACATCTTAGATGAGCTCGGGCACAGAGAAGCCGGCGGGGTTTCTGCAATCTACCTAGCAGTGAAATACTAGTTGAGTATTTGTCAGCAAACAAACCACCAAGGCTTCAGCTCCACATACTGTATGTAAACCTTGCAAGACTAACAAGCTCTTAATTTAACCTTACATGGGTACGCCTCAGATCAGCTGACAGGCAAATGCCAAGAATATAAGACATTCGCAAAGTACAGAACCAAAAAAGGAAAAAACCGAGAAGAAGCGACAAGTTGCGAGTAATTTAGCATTATGCTAAAAAACAACTTACAATGCTAATATTAGACATAATAATAATTTTAAAGACTTGAAATAACTGGATTCGTATCACAATGTGCGTGTCAAAATTTGCATTTTGCGCCTCATTCAAACAAATTGAAATGCAAAACTGCAAATCACAGACTTTTGCGTTTTTCCAGAAATTGAACCAAGGAGACGGTCCCAAAAAGCTTCGCTGGACTGGACAAATGGGCTTTAATGTGGCACAACACGCTTACATTACCTACACGAAGGACGTAGGAGGCTGAAGCGAAGCTGTTTGGTTGACCGAGTGGGAAGATGGCAATAACGAAGACAATGGTGTAGAGCCTGCGTCGGACCCGAGACGATAAAATTAACATAGCACAAATCAGTGAGTTTAATGTTAGTGTACCACACTCACATAACGTTATCCCGGCGGAGGGCTAGGTCATGCAGGTGAAAAATGTGAAAAAGGTGCTCAGAGAGGACTTAAGGCCCCTTTACACGCCCGTGCTCTCGCCCGCATTGCATCATGTGACCGACGCATTGGGCGGCGCAGCACCTATGCGACACTTGAATTGTCGCAACGTGCAGAATGCCGCAGAGATGATCTTTCGTGATTGGTCCGTTTTAGTCACATGCTGTGATGACGTACTCAGCTTTCCCCTTTGTTTCACATACCACCTACGCCGCCTTCTTGATCGAGTTTGCAATATAATTAAGCGCATCATCTGGTCATCTATGTCCATTTGTTCTAGCAGGCAGTGTTCCACGGTCGCCATTGTTGCTTTGTTCCTTGTTCCGGAAAGTAAAAACAGCTACCGGAATTTTCCATAAAATACAGAGGAAACTCCACCCTGTGGTGTCCTAGCCAATACCAGCCATACCAACTCCCCCGATTTGGAGGAGAACTGCAGCACATTTTCAAAACAGCGCGTGTGGGTTGCGCTCGAGTATAAAGGCACGCTGGATAGCCGCATTGACGTCTGCATGGTCGCCACCTGCGCGAGTATAAAGAAGCCTGAGTAAAATCGGTCATGTACCCAAATATAGGAGGGCTTTGGTGAAGTCAAATGAAAGAAATATGTGTTTCTTCTCAAGGTGTCTGCCGTATAAAGAATATTTGTCTTACTACTCGTCAGCTGCTCTAAACTCATAAACGCGCAGCCATGAAACTACTGTATTATTATGTCGCATGCTAAAACGCAAGTGAAGTTGTACAAAGGCTGTTTATGCCTGTTTTTAATGAATGCTTTTCAGTTTTGATACAAGTGTTGCTAAGTTTAAACTGAAATCGGGTTTTTTTTGTATTTGAAATTTCCCCACTGATAATGTTTCTAAACGAGAAAATAGTTTGCTGCTATGAAGTGTGAATTTAAGAAATAAAAAAGGATAAAATAGGTCATTCATTATTGAGTGAAATGTCTTATTTTGTCTTTAACAATCCAAAATATAATCTATCTGATTACTGAATTATTTGATAGAATTTTCAGTAGGAGACACGAATGCGAAAATATACGATAGCTGCAGCCCTACAATCAACTCCCCCGTTATATTGTAATATTTTTATTGTTTAATAAAACCCTTGCTTCAAGTCCCTGTGGGATTAACCTGCAAATAAATTGCTCAAAATTAGTAAATTGTTCCTCAAATGAAGTCAATGATTAGCAAAACTGCTCCTCAAAGAAAAAAAAGGTATTTCAAACATTGACGCTAAAAGAAGACAAAATGTCAACTTCACATTTACTGAAGACTACTGAGGTCTGTGAATTTCCACATCAACATTTAGCTTCTTAAGTGATTCTCACTGTCGGCACTTTTTATAGTTCATCTTTAGAAAATACTAATTTCACACTAGAGACTTAGTCAGCTATAATCGCCATTGCACAGTGACCCCGGTTAAGAAAAGTGGAGTCAAATTTATTCTAAGCACTGCTGTTTTTTCCAATGTTCGAAAGTAAGGACATTTTCATTTCTTTTTAGCCCAATGCAGTCTTTAGGTTAGGAGATTTGACTTTCCAAAGAGCTCCTGTGGGGAAAGATTTTTGCGCCCTAGACCAGAAATAAAACAACACAGATGAATGACACAACATTTCTCATCATGATCGATATATTTATCCTGCTCTTCTAAAAGTAGATATTTTGAAATAGTTGTATTTTATTTTTCCTTTTTTTTTTCCATGTCTTCTTTGTGATGGTGTGGCGGCACCCTAGCGCCCACTCATGGCCAGATGCTACTGAATAAGCGGTCTTCATGGACAATTGTGTCAGCAGTAGTCATTCAAAACATATCTGTGGAAATCACATTTACAGTTTGAATCTATTTTTAGGACGCTACGATAAAAAAGCACAACAATAATGCCCTTGCCATCATTTTGTTCTTGAATGTGAAATGGGTTAAAGTGCTGACTCTTATCTTTGCGTTTGCTCATGTTTTTGTTGTCTTATCCTGTCTCGCTTGCAAAGAAAGCAGAGCCGAAAGACCAACGTGGAATGTTCTTGAATGACCGTGAAGACAACGGGATCTTAAGACTCCCAAGCACATGTCTGGTTTGGGTTCAGACTAAAAAAAGGCAAATGCCTGTTCCATATCAACGTGACATGATTTAAAAGGGACACAAACTTTATAATATTAACTGCATTGTTGCAACAGAGAATTAATGAATCAAATTAAAAATGTGCATGTTAAAAAGTTAGCATGGAGGTGGTACGCTCAAACAGAGACTTTCATCATTTGAACCCTTTAAATGAACACTATGGGTAGTGAATCTGCATTTTTCGTTTTCATTCATTCATTCATGCATTCATCTTCCGTTCCGCTTCTCCTCACTAGGGTCGCGGGCGTGCTGGAGCCTATCCCAGCTAACTTCAGCCGAGAGGCGGGGTACACCCTGAACTGGTTGCCAGCCAATCGCAGGGCACATATAAACAAACAACCATTTGCACTCACATTCACACCTATGGGCAATTTGGAGTCGTCAATTAACCTACCCTGCATGTTTTTGGGATTCTGGAGAAAACCCACGCAGCCACGGGGAGAACATGCAAACTCCACACAGGCGAGGCCGGGATTTTAACCCCAGTCCCCAGAATTGTGAGGCAGATGTGATAACCAGTCCCTCACCGTTCCACCATCATTTTTCGTTTAGAAAGTTTAATTCAGTACTTGCTACTAAGCAAAAACGGGACAATTTAAAATGATATCTGACACACGATGCCCGCAGATCAGATCTGTAGATGTACTTGAGGGACTGTTGCTCTCAACTGATTTACTAGTTTACTTTTTAAGCCTTGCCATTGCCACAGTGTATTATCATAATGGACAAATCGTTTGTATTTAGTTTGTCAAAGACAATGTTAGATGCCGGTTGCGCATCAACATCAGAGGGCTGTTGTTATTTATGCGTCTCGGTCACAGATGACTGTATTTCTTCTTGCCTCTTCTGTTTCAAACAGTGCCCTGCACTATTAAATAAAGCATGTGTTTTCGATGTGGCACTCAGCTGCTCAGATGTTCAGACTCGGCCGTCCGTAATCTGGCAGTCCTTGTCTTAGTTGAGAGCCGCTTGGTTTTACACGGAAACACATCTCATGAGGCTCCCAAGGCACACAAAAAAAGTGAATGCAACATAACTGCCATTGAGTGAGCGCTGAGGTTTCTCTGCTTTCATAACACTATTTTATTTTCTCAGTTGTTATTTATCTAGATTAATTATAGTCCAGACTTTCTGCTGGAATCACATTTCAGCAGCACTTTAAGAACTTGTCGACCATATCATCAGCTCAAGACAGCCTGTATGCAATTATCTTGGATGCCAGATTTGGAATACAGACAATAAATTAGTCGGTAATTGATTGGCAGAAGAAGAAATTCCACGTCTGCCATGTTTTGCATAAAACTAAATTTGCAGTTACACTGTACAATCTTTCCAAGTATTTTCAAGATAATTTTGTTAGCTTTATCTGCATCTTTGTATGAACATACATGTTATTAAATACTAACAACTCAGTAAATCATGATAATTACTTTTGTGTACATAAGTCTAAAGAGCAGGTTTGTTGAACACAGAGTGTGATGAAGGGTTATTAAGACAATATTTTTTGGTGTGCTGGTTTTAGATTATAACTGACCTTGGCTTGGAAGCAAGCATTCAGGGTGTATTTGAGAGATTTCTGTCATGCTAGCTTGATCCAGCCCACCCTCAAGACGAGAGCGAGGGTCATGAGCCTGGAAAGGCTGACTAAAACAAATCTTTAATCAATATCCGAGCCCTGAACGCAAGCGTGGCTCCCACCATCCCCACAGCCACCCGCTCCTCTGTCTCTGTCTCAGCACGCTTGGAGACTGACGGGTTTTCTTTTTAATCTGTGCCCACATTGTGGTGGAATTGCAAGCTAATGTTTTGGCCATATATCACTCAACAAATCACTGCTGGTGGTGCATATCTAGAGTAACAGTCTGAATGGCAATATTCTTCAGAGCAGCTTAACACAGTTTAAAGATGTGAAGTATTATATGCTCTTCTGCAGCTTTACATGAAACATGCATATAACAAAAGCAGAAGCAGTGGATACAACTGGTTGTGTCTATGTTGGATCCAATTCACTGCATCATTGGATGAAACATCCCATATTCAACAAGTATCATACTACTGGTGTGGTCAGGCAGGAGTAACAGCAACAAACGCAACCCTACAACACGCCAGCAAGATCAATTTCAAGCCTTTCAACGATATAAAAAGAAAACTTAAACCTGCTGAAACGCCAGCATCCCCAATTTCACAAGCTCCATAACCAATGCCATTTATAGTAATGAAATCTTACAGATGGCATGAACATTTAGATACAGTATGCAAGTGTTTTTATTAGAGGTGTCACAATTAATCAATGAATCGACAACTATTTGATCATCAAATTAATCAACAACTATTTTGATAATCGATTAATCATTTAGAGCCATTGTTTAACCCTGATTTCAGTCTCACAAGAAAATATTTTCTGATTTCTGTATTCCTTCATGAATGCAGACTGATTGACTGGAAAAAAACATGGGGGAAAAACTTTTGTTATATCAATAACAAGCGCAAATACAACACTTAAGCATCCAGATTGAGCAGTTTTGCATAATTCCAACTGCAGAGAATTTAGTGCTATCTATCACTAATTTCCTAACAAGAGAGGAAGCAGTATTGCTTCAACAAGAGATGCGCTGTCATCTGCTGCACCTTCTGCAACTAACAATGAAACTCACTTCTGCAGATAAGGGGGCATTTTGATCACTTAATCCCTTTATTAAATGGACGGAATAATACTCAAACACTCAAGCAGTTACAGTGTGTGTGACACAAACTGTGTATTACTTGTACCACTAGCAGCCAGGGGATTTGCAAGGCAATCTTCTTCAGGGGTTGATTTCATCAATGCAAGCACATCAAAAAGCACGGGGAAAAAAATACAGGCTTAATACAGTCGACTGAAGAGAACATAAATGGCATCCATTCGCAGCATGCATAGGGGGAAAAAAACAATCACAGTCCAATATCAACGTGCAGTTTAAACAGCATTTCTCAAAGTCAATATAATGCAATCAAATACAAAAAAAAAAGGTATCTGAACAAAATGAAAATCAATAAAATCAAGCGAAATGTGTAGTAAGGACAGTGCAAAAGTTCAAATGAGTTCGGTAGAGGGGGAAGAAAAGGCTCAGACCACAGGTAGGAATCAAGGGAGACAGAGGGAATGTGGTCAGCCAAGTGGCTGACCACATTTATGTCATAAGTTAGCTGAGTGGCTAACTCATGACATGCTATCAAATAGGAGCAATCAATCTACCGGCGAGGTGAGTCAAATGAAGGAGGGAAGGTAAAGAGGGGCTTTATCCTGCATGCATCCTGGTTATGACGGTGCTCCTGCTGGATTGTAAGATTCTACTTCATCTTAATGACATCATAACAATCATTTGTGGACAAACATGAAAGCTCTGGTTTGGAGCTAATATTGTACTCTATGTCACATTGTTATCACTCCCAGTTCAGTGAGTAAGAAATTCTGATACAGTAGTTGACCAAATATGGGAAGTTAATAAGTAACGCTCATTTCGGTAATGCGAAACAGGGAAAATGTAAGCCCACAAGCTAGCAAAAATAAGTAAAAATGCAAATGTATTTGGAGAGCTTCTTCGAAAAGGGTAACAGGCCGAATAATGAGACAATATAAGACAATATCGGCAATAATGATAATATAGGGGGTCTTACTTATTGTTAGTTGACTCGCACCTACCAAAACAGGCTCTGTATAATATATATGTCACGACAGGCTCGCCAATGAGGCAATAAAGCCATCAAAACTGGTTCGCACATAGGGCCCAAAACACTCGCCGAGCATTAAAAGGCAGGCGAAAAGTTTTTTTTTTTTTTTTTTTTAATTACACCAAGATGGAACAAGCTTGTTGAAGAGAAACACGCACACTAATTGCCACTTCATTCAGTGTAATGGTGAATTGTATATTTAATCATTTGCTGTTGTTTTTTAATATGCCATCCATCAAAATATGCTTTTACATGACACCAGCCCATGCTGCAAAAGAGGTTGAGGACCGCTTATCCAACCACCATTGATAACACGTTGCCCTTTTAACTTTACCGCTTTTAACATTTTATTTTTGACAAAGATCATTGTTCATTGCCCTTTTAAAGAGAACCTCATTTTGAAGAAACATGGCTTTGATTCAGTCATTGGCAGGACCCCACCCTATCTTCACTCTCTGCTCACCGTGCATACAACCACCCACACTCTCCGTCCAAGCAGTTTGATTAACCTTTTTGTTCCCAAAGACCGCACTACATTTAGTCGATTTTCTTTTAAATTTTCTGCCCCAAACAACTGGAACTCTCTGCAACAAATAATAAAAAACACCTCATTCATCCCAGTATCATCATTTAAAAAATTAGTGAGGGGTACTTTACATGATCACTGCAGCTGTTTTGGGCCCGATTAGAACCTTTCACTCACCATGTGTTTTGATTTAATTTAAAGTAATGTATTATCTCACTCCCGGGTTCAATCCCCGGCCTCGCCTGTGTGGAGTTTGCATGTTCTCCCCGTGCCTGCGTGGGTTTTCTCCGGGCACTCCGGTTTCCTCCCACATCCCAAAAACATGCATTAATTGGAGACTCTAAATTGCCCGTAGGCATGACTGTGAGTGCGAATGGTTGTTTGTTTCTATGTGCCCTGCGATTGGCTGGCAACCAGTTCAGGGTGTACCCCGCCTCCTGCCCGATGACAGCTGGGATAGGCTCCAGCACGCCCGCGACCCTAGTGAGGAGAAGCGGCTCAGAAAATGGATGGATGGATATTATCTCACTATGTAACTGGATCTCACTGTACAGTTTGTTGTCTATGTGTTTGTATTTGCTTGTATTTTTTTTTGTTTTTAACTTGTTCTACTCTGCTGTCTGCTGCCAGGTTGGCATTACGAACGAGACTCTGTTTTCAATTGTCTTACTTACTCTAAATGTTTTTTTTTATGTAAAATAAATAAATTAAATAAAAATGTGTCAGATAAGCAGCAAAACTGGGCTTTCCAATGTACCAACCCTTTACAAACAGCTCATTACCTTTGATTTAGCATATTTTACAAAGACGCAACTGACTTGAAGTCATGAAATGTATGACTTCTAAATCAGAAATGGTACAATGGTAATGATAACAAGCTCTTCTTTACATTTTTTTTTATTTGCAATACGCTTATTTGACAGCTACACATCACTCAACCAATCTTGACAATATCAGTGTGCACACTCTCTTATTTTATTCCCTGACACAGTTGAACATCTTAGAATGTAATTGCATTCACAGCCCACCTCTCAGCAAATTGCTAATCCGAGAGGCTTGAAGCTTCACCAAATTTAACAAAAATCTTCTTTGCACATACCTTTACGACCTGCAGTATATGATCCATTTTATATTGCGCAACAAGGAAAATGGGTGGCACTTGGCCAGGAACTTCAAATGAAGTCCAATTTGATTGGGTCGCTGTTTGGCGGCCCACAGCCTCATGGCTCTTGATGACGAGATGGATAGGGGTGTGAAAACTTGAAATAGTCTTGGTGTGGAAGTGGGGAACCAATTATTTTTATCATTTGGCCTATAGCCTGTTCAACAACACTCTTACATACAGTGAAATTACTAACCACCCACAAGCAAAGGCGAAGTCTAGGAGGACGAGCGTTGCACTGCCACTCGTCTCGCAGGAGTCTAGCACGAGTGTTTGACCCACTGCTCAGGGAATTGGAACAAAAACCCTCTTGTGGGTAAAAATTTTATCGAATCTTACATGACGCATTGTCTATGCATTTTTTTTCCCATCAACACGCATGTCCACCTTGGTAGCATCCACTGGTTACAGCGTTAACATGGCTCTAAGTGGTTATTGTAGTGTAGCGGAACACAGCATAATAAGGGAAGAGTGTCAAAAAGTCAAACAGCTGAAAAAAAAAGCCTATTACTAGAAGTTCAACAAACATGCACACACGGTTAACTGCCTGCAACAAACTGAAAATGAGTCTTTATGTGTTCTCGGCCCTCACCAAACTCACCCATCCATAAAAATCCCATCTCAAGGAGAGCAGAGGTGAGGTCTCTCTCTCTCTCTCTCTCTCTCTCTCTCTCTCTCTCTGTCTCTCGCTCACTCTCTCTCTTCTATGTAACACCTCTCGCTCTCATTCACTCTCTCCCTGCTGCTTACACATGCACACAAACAAAAGACTGTTCTGTATCATAACTGCTCCAACAATTACTCAGACGATTACTCAGATCAATGGCATATCTGCCTGCCATAGAGTGTCCGGCCAGAAACAACCCCCAGGCTGAATACATTAAAGCCGCACAGTGAAACAACTCACAATAACAGAAGAAAGGGGAAAATAGCAAGAGGGCTATTGTCAGTTGTCACAGTCATGTGTGTGTGAGAGAGGGCAAAAGTGCAACAGCATTCTGCATCTACACAGTCTGCATCTACAGTATGTTTCATAGAGCTGCACGAGCGAGGGCTGGCCTTTAAATCTTTCAAAAGAGTCTCTTTTGAAGAAGCCGAAAAAAACAAAACAAAAAACACACAGAGCAGCAGTGACACATATCGAGCGAGGAGTCTAACAAGGGGTTGCTGCTGATTTCAGACTCCCTATTTAGAAATGACAATACATGAGCACACTTAATTAGCCAGTCTATAGTCTAGATCAACAGCCACAGTGAAGAGACTGGTGTATTCATTAACAACGAAGGGGCTGCTTTCTTCTGAGGAACAATCTGACTCGGGTTTTTTTTCTAAAGACAAATGAAGGGAAAATCCCCCGCAAATAAAAGGCGGGGCTTCGGCCTACATTTCCAAATGATTCCTGCTCAGACACGTGACAGAGTTGAAATCATTCCCACCGAAAAAACTCAACTGTGACGTCTTTCTTGCTTGTCCCCCCACTACAGGGAGCACACATGTGTCCCTCTGGAGGCAAATAAGATACAACAGGATGTTGAAGTTGATTTGATGTTAAAAGTAGGATGGGGAAATGCAGGAAAACTGCAAAATTCAAAGGTGATGGCTCCGGTCATGACCTCTCTCTTGCTCTTGCTCTTTCTCTCTCTCTCTTTCTCTCTCTCTCTCTCAACAGGTGAGACACCCCTGGTCCCTTAGCCACGGCATGGAACAAACCCTCTTTGTTAACGACAACGATTCAGTTATTGAAAGTATGATCCTGCAAAGCTGATACTTTAATCACCGGAGCGGCTGTAGGTGGTGTTATGTTGGAGAAGACAATGGGGAAGGGAGGATGTAGGATGGGGGAGAGATGGAATCGAGGAGTAAATAAATGAATCTGTGAATGAATAATTGATTGGCCAGCGCGTGGCCTCTCGGAGCAGCAATGCAGTATTAATAACTGACTCTTACTGTTGGTCTCTGTGTCATCACTGATACTCTTAGGTGGACCGTGGCCAGCATAACACACGGTTGATCTGTACATTCGATCCGGATTACGAACTTTCTTCAGTCCTTCAGGAGGCAAAGACAAAACAAAGTAGAGAAAAAGGAAGAAAATGAATCATTTTTGTAGCCTGTTATGGCTGAAGAAATTCCCCATGCAAACAGACAGAAATCACAACATATGGCAACAAAATACGAAACAATAACAATAAAACATTAAGGTACTTTATTAGGTACCTGTTATATTAATACGCTTAGCCCTCTTTTTACAAGTACAAAAGATGTTTTACTAGAATTAGCAGAACCCTGTTCCACCCCTGTTGACTTTTGTGTGAATTTAAGAAAAATCCTCAAACTTCTCAAACTGCACTCAGTCACTCACTTACTGCTGTGAACGTTTATATTTGTCAATTGGAATCTAACCGCTCCCTGCCACCAATGAGTAAACTGTATTCGTCAAGTATGTTTTTCAATGCGAGATTCAGGCTGGTAAACTACTGTCTTGACTACCAGATCCCTGTAGATGGCGGCATTGCATTGCTTTATATTTGAGGGCAGCACAGTTTGAGTCGAAGATAAAAACTAAATTTTAGAAGTACTAAAGTATTAAAGAAGAACTCTGCTTTGAAAACAGCAAAATGAGTTAACAATTAAAGCAAGCTAACAACATGCCAATCGCTCAGTTGAGGCTACAGGTCATTTGACCTTGAATTTAAATGTACATTCATGAACAATTCATCCTTAGGGGCAAAAGTTCTGATATTTCAAGCTCTTTGTTTTGTTTTCATTCTTTGGTGAGGCTGAAAGACATACCACGATGGCAGTCTTTTCAGTGTCCCCCAGGCTTTGAGCTCAGTAATGGCCGCATGTTGCTTTTTATGGGTGCTAAAATAAAAAAGCAACATGACTGCCAAGGGCCCTGACAAAAGAGTTAGCTGGAGTGCAAACCTCAGGGCGTAAACAGTAGCACACTGAGTAAGACTGGGTCACGGCCCGCCTGGATTTAACACAACACGCAGCCCTCTGTGGTTCGTCATCGTCTGGGATGTCAAACTACTTAGAGGGCTCATCGCTACCTGCAAACCCCAAAGGTCAAAAAGGCGCCTGACAGCCATTGTGATGTTTGAAAAGTGGACGCAGTGTGCCTCTCAGACCAGGACACATTTGCATTTGCAGGTCCTCCTCTTTTTTTTTTTTTTTGCCCATCCGCCGGCCTCTGGGGGACACTCAAAATAACTTCCTGAGCTCAGCAATGGGACTCCCAAGTGGAGGTTGTGAGGTTGTGTATGGCACAGCCGTATACTGTTCGTTAGGTTGCAGACGTCTAGATGGATACGTGACGACGCCACATGGTGAAGTCATTACAGTACTGTACAAGCATACAAGCAGACGTCTTCATTTTTATTTATTTTTTTGCCACAGAAAAACGCTTCACATTGTGAGTGTGCTTCTGTAGCTCAACATCACCCCCTGGTGGGGCTCTGTGCATCAGTTCACTTGAGCTGAATTCATCACATGGACAGGTCATTTTGAGCTCATAAAAATAATTGTACAAACACAAACAAGTGTTTGGAGTGGTTGACTCTGAACTCTAAGTAAAAGTACATCACAAAGATATTACGTGCTGGGAAACATCATTATTTCTCTGGAAATGTAGTGTTTTGCCTTTTTTTTTTTTTTTTTTTTACATATGACGTAAATGGAAGACATTTCAGCCTTAAAAAAGGTAAATAAATATGCATGTCAGGTTTACAAGAGTCATTATACTTGAGGTGATTCAATAAAGCTGATAATGCGAGATTCTCATCCCGGTTCAATACGACGGATGCGCTTGCCAAACTCCTCATTATACAGCAGATTTCCCCATTTCCTACCTCGCGTTGTTACAATTCCACGGTTCGTCCAATACCCCACTAAATAAGTGTAATGGCTTTCACTTCAAGTTAGTGAACCGTATGGAATCAGAGGAGTAGGGGAGTAGGGTGGGGGGGGGGGACATCACTTTGGTGCTGTAAGCCTCCATCCTCTCCGTTTCCACCGTCCGGTGTGACGGCATTCAACCCCGGCGAGTGGGGACGTTCCACGGTAGAAGCCTCTAATATATAGGCCAAGTACTTGGGAGTCAAACTGGGATCAGGAAAACACAGGAAACCGTGTTCTCCTGGACTCCGTTAGTTTGACACGGTGCTAGCTGTATGTCAAAAACGCTCCGACGTGAGCAGAGTAAACAATAAAAACTAGATTACACGTTTGTACGCGTCGATCCTCGTGGTTTTGCAGTAGCGAAATCACGAGGCAGCGACAGTGGAGGAAAACGGGAGAAGTTGCTCGACGCCGCATGACATGCTGTCATTAACTTAGCTCGGAGCCCGAGTCCACGCTAAACACGCCACTTCCCGCACTCGTCCTTCGCTCCCGTGGCGCCGCTTTGCACCGAGCAGGCTAATGTTAGCCGGCTAGTGTCTCCACGTTTGCGCCGCCTGTTCGCGAGGAGACAACAAACAGCAAAGACGTGTTTTTTTTTTTTTTGTTTGTTTGGGTTTTTGTTTTGTTTTTGGTGGGTGGGGGGAGAGGGTGGCGAAAACGTCTCCACTCGCGCGCGTCGCCTGCTCGACACTTCCAACTATTCGCCGAGAAAAAAAAAAAAAGAAAAAAAACACACGCACGCACACGTAGCAAGTGTATTAATCCTATTATTTTTCTCTTACCTTCCGGCTTGTTTTCGGCAGCCATTTCCCCTTCACGCGCAACATCCTCCTCCTCCTCACGACCGTGGGTACCACGCGCGTGCACGGCGAGGATAGCACGCGGAGGGAGTGGATCGAGGAGCGGGCGGCGAGTCCGTCCGAACCAGGCCAACTTACTATTGGCTGCCAGGCGGTGACTGACAACACACACACACACACACGTCTCCCCCTCCTCACCTTGTGTGTGTGACAATACTACTTCCTGTTCAGACACCTAAGCCTCATCCTTAATCAAATAAAGGTTGTTTAGCAATGGATAATCAATATCAGTGGGGGGGTGGGGGGGGGTGGGGGTTACAATTTGTGAATTGTGAATATTTCATCCAACCATTTGCAGGTGATCTGGGGTCTATCCCAGCGGGGGTACACCCTGGACTAGTCTCTACCCAATCACAGCTAGATTCAGCCTCATGGACAATTTAGAGTGCCAAATGAATCTAACGTGCATGTTTTGGGGAATGTGGAGGAAGTTGGAGAAACCCCACGCAAGCACCGGGTGAACATGCAAACTCTACACAGGAAGGATGCAGCCAAGAGTTGAACCCAGAACCTCGGAACTGTGCGGCAGATGTGCTAACCACTCCCTCACCGTGCCACCATTGATATTTCAATGAAAAAAAGCAGTCAAATAAAGTAGGCTACAGTGAGATACGAGTGATCCGACTTACGAGTTTTTTCGCGATACGACTTGTCATTCGACTGATTTTTTGTTTTTTTTGTTTTTTTGTCTCAACTCACTTCACAATAAGCGGCAGTTTGGCAGATAGTGAATGAATCTTCAAGAGGCTTCAAGCTGTTTAAAGCCACACCCAGTTGGAATGTACTGTCAAAATAAACAGAACAAAGGAAAAACCAAGCAACGCTGCCTTAAGAATGACTCGCGAGCTCAATGCTAACATACTGTATAATAGAAAACGCCTTTGACATGCTAACAGTTAAAAACAAAAGTAGCGTTTTTAGATCCCTTTAAGCTACAGATATTTGAACACAAACGGTGGGGCAACACATGTATACAGACAATATCACAATGCTCACAGACATATTTTTTTATCCTCTGCAAAACACGACTACACTGAGTCACTAAGAGTACTGGTGGCTCTTACTCATTTGGTTCTGTATAACTGTACTATACTGGTCCCCGGTGGTAACACATGCACACGAGACGGCGCAGCACAATGAATTGAAGCATTAAATCATGATACAAAAACTGTTTAATTCTTTACATTCTTTTTAATTATGTTTTACTCTGTTTTATAAAGTAAAATATTATAAAGGGCTATTTTACTTATTTAAAAACACACTGTGTGTTACGTGAAGTATTTCACATACAGATATCTTGTTTTTGCTTTGAATCAGCTCGCTGTGTGGCTCCCAAGAAAGTGAAAACTGCAAGTGATTTTGCAATATTAAGCACTGGAAAGTATCACCTTCCGGCAGAGTCCGGGTCAGCTCTTGCTGGTGGCTCAGCATCCTGGTTTAAGTTTTCCGATTAAAATGAAAGGCAATCAAATTAATCTGTTCCATCTCCTCCTACTTCTAGTCACCGTTGCATTCTCACCTGCATTTGGGTGTGTCAAATAGTGGCCCTGCCATCTGCAAGGTAACTTGATTCTGGGGATAGAATGGATTAATTCTATTTCCATTTATTTTAATAGGAAAATTTGCCTTGGTTCGTGAAAATTTCAGCCTGTGAACGAATTAAGTTTGAGATTCTGGACTTGACTTCACTGATTCCAGTGCTGTTTAACCCCAGAGGGAACCCACTGAAATAAAAGGCATAGCATGGGTTGACATCACGGAATGGGTCATTTAACTTTTTTCACCCTTAACATAAACACGCACTGCAAATGTCAATCTGAGAAGGAGCTTCTCTAGACCATAGCTCGCTACGCCCATGACAGACTCCAAAACAGGTCGTTGAGAGTGAAGTATCTTGTGATGGGGGAGCTGGAATACTGTCCAGGCAAATCCAAAATTATGACTTTTTTTTTTTTTTTTATTGTGAACACTAGCAATTACTCTTGAATGGTGTGGCCCAAAATAATTACTCCCTCTTCCACTATATGTTATCTACCATTTCTACAAAGTACTATTTCTAGTATCTGTTCAGCTGTGGTTGGAGCTGATGCCCTATTATAGAGAAATCAAGAATATATAATCTCCTGTTTCAATGCCAGTTTTTGTAATGCTGCCCATAGTGGAAGTCTTAGATGGTCATGGATGTCTCTCTCCCATTTCTGACATCATTTTGGTCTACTATCAGGCCGCAGCGCACTAAGCGACGCGGCAGAACTGGACAATTGTGAACAAATTACAGTCTGCGACTCAGACCCGCATACCTGGCGATTGACCCTTGCACACATACAATACCAAGTCAGTGAATGATAAAACTGCAACCCCTGTGGTTCTTATTGGGGAACAATGTTTGGAGGTGCCACATATATTGTACTGTACTATTTTTTTTTACCACAGAAAAAATGGCACGGCTGTTAAGGAAGAAACGGATTGTCCTAGCAACTGTAACTACATTATAGTAATACAAAAAGAGGAAGCGGCCAATAAATAAAGGAGAAAGTTTCGATATTTGAGAGGCTGTTGGCAATGATCCCCGTATTCATTGACTGCGCTTGTGCATTTTGGCGATAGACTCTCCACGTTTTGCTTTTTAACCACAGGTACATATGAAATTATAAACATAAACTAGTTAATTATTTTGGTAACACACAATATAGAGATAATGTATTGGTAACCCTTCTGAAATGTATACTTTTGTTGTGAAAGCTCATGTGATACAATATGGCATTTTTGATTGGCCCTTATACCTGCAACATTGCCACACCTGCAATTCAAATTTTGAATAGCATCAAAACTAGTTAAAACTAGTTGTAGAACGCCGCACGCTGCCTGACAGCTTAGTTGATTTCGGCCACTTAACTTGGTGCCGCGGGCCTTAGACGGCAAACTCATTGAGACTGAATCAGCAGCACCACTATAGAGACAGACAGAATCCTTAACGATCAATCAATTATTGCAACCATTCCTACCATTGGGACAATTGATCCCCCAGCAGTCAGCTTTGTGGACCACTACACTACTGGGTTTTAACCCCACTCAATCCTGTCAAATTATCTTTCAGCAAGGCAGCTCCTGTGTCTGTGTCTTGACAGGATATGCCAGCATTATTATCATCATTGTGTGAATCAGTAAATAGGTAAATGAAGCCAATTCAACATTTTGGAGCAAAGGCACATTTTCATATCATCCAGTGTGCCTTTAAGGTTCCCGCCTTCTATTATGGTGGCGGGGCTTGGCTCGACAATAGGGTGACAGCGTTAAATAACTACAAGCAATCTAATTACAGATCATTGAGCTTGATACACGTTGCTGTTGGCACTCTTGTCAAATACTGCACTTAAGGATAGCCTTCATCCTACATTAACAGGCTGTGGGCCATCAGCGCCGAGATGGTGGACGAGGTGGTGCTGAAAGGACAGCTCCTCTGCTGCCTGCTGGCCTTGCATAGTATTAAAGAAAAAAGGCTCTACTGTAGAAATGAAAATGGGAAACCTGTGAAAGTATTCATGTGGATTTATATTCTTTGCAGTTGATTTCTGGGGAATAGCTGCCTGATGATATATCATTGTTGTGTTAGGTTATAAATGTTAAAAGTGTTTGGATTAGGGCTGTAACTATTATTTTAATAATTGATTAATCTGACAATTAGTTTTTCGATGAATAGATCCATCCATCCATCCATCCATCCATTTTCTGTACCGCTTATCCTCACTAGGGTCGCGGGCATATACTGGAGCCTATCCCAGCTATGTTCAGGCGAGAGGCGGTGCACGCCCCGAACTGGTCGCCAGCCAATCCCAGGGCACATATAAACATACAACCATTCACACTCACATTCACACCTACGGGCAATTTAGAGTCTTCAATCAATCTACCACGAATGTTTTGGGGGATGTGGGAGGAAAGCAGAGTACCTGGAGAAAACCCACGCAGCACAGGGAGAACATGCAAACTCCACACAGGAGAAGCCGGGATTTGAACCCCTGTCCTTAGAACTGTGAGACAGATGTGCTAACCAGTCGTCCACCGTTCCGCCGATTAATAGATAAATTGGATAAAAAATAAACATAGTTATATTTCCATCCCTTTATCAAAATACAGGATAATGGAGAAAATGCACAAACATAAACTGATTTTGATTCAGTTACTAGTTTGGTCTGTAAAAGTAAGTTAAAAAAAAGCAAAGTAAAAGCAGACGTTTGAAAATGCCTTATTCTGTTAAAACACAAAGATAATCAGTCTGCTTTCATGGGGGACTATAGAAATCTGGGAATATAATATAATATAATATTGTATTATATTATATTATATTATAGATAGATAGATAGATAGATAGATAGATAGATAGATAGATAGATAGATAGATAGATAGATAGATATGAAATGCCTAATTGTAAATACACATATTTGCAGCTGCTATGTTAAAATTCCGACAGATACACTTATCAGGCAAGAAATGCAAAACACTAACCTCTCCAAAAGCGCTCCGCTACACAAGGTGGCGCTAGAGGGCGACTGCCGTTGTGTAACTCAAAGGACGTGACGAAGAAGAAATGACCGGGGAGTAAACATGGCGTCCGCCTTAGACGATGATGAGATCTCCAGTGATGATTACTATTCCCTCCTAAACGTCCGGCGAGAGGTAAATTATACATTAGTATTCTAAAGAACTCATTTGTGCAAACATGCTCAAGCTACTTAGTTTGGCGTTACGCGTGTAATGATGTTTCACGTTAGCCAAACGACTAATTTGTGAGTGTGACCCTCGATATTGAGTACTGTTCTCTGCCTCCGGCTCGACACTTTTTCCCAGGTCGTAAAACAAGTTTATTGGCTGTCAGTTTTACTTCACGAACTAACCGGTCAACGAAACGGCGTCGATTCGTGCACGCTAATTCGCTTTTCCCGGTTCGTGATAAAATAGTTTTAGTTTACGCATTACTGTATTGTAAACACCGTTCACAAGGGCTACTTTGCTAATGCTGTCAGTGTCACCATTGACTACACCTGGGTTTACTTACAGTTGATCAGATTAGACCTTGAATGTCAGGTGATCAAGTGCTCACTGGTGCCTTCACTTGATTCTTACTAATGCGGTGTACCGTGTGCACATGCAAGGGTGGGTAGAGTAGCCACAAATTATATTCGAGTAGTGTTACTTTGAAATGAAGGGACTTGAGTAAAAGTAAAATGTCATCCAAATAATTACTTGAGTAGAAGTAAGTAAATATCCCGTGGGGGTGGGGGACTACTCACTGGTGAGTAACGTCTGATTTTATTTTGTTTAAATCAAAGTATGAACGTCACCTAGTCAAAAATATAAAATGGGATTGTGTAGATTCAGATATTGCACAATACCCCTTTAATTGAAACAATACATTTAATATTTGCAATAAATACATTTAGGCAAATACTGCCACTTAAATTAAAATTCTTTCTTTACACTCATGAAACAGTTGGAGAAACCAGGAAAAACCTTTTGTTTCCCCTTCATATTTATATTTCCTTCATCTTTGTGCTTCAGGCAACGCAGGACCAACTGAAGGCGGCATACAGACGATTATGCATGTTATACCATCCAGACAAACATCGAGATCCAGAACTAAAGCGACAAGCAGAGCAGCTTTTTAACCTCGTACATGAAGCTTATGAAGGTAGCACACAACATGCTGACTGTTTAACACATCTAGCAACACCAACATTCATGGATACTTTACTATTGTATGTTTTTCTAGTGCTGTGTGATCCACAGGCACGAGCAATCTATGATATCTATGGCAAGCGTGGACTTGATGTTGACGGATGGGAGGTAAGTGGCTATAAATTATTATCAAGTAAGCTATATAAAGCAAAGTTTTGAAATGTTTTTAAATCTGGACACAATATTTCATAGAAAATACAAACTGAAGATAAAACTAGGTGAACGGAGTTGCAGCGTCACAAATATAACGTCTAATCAAAAAGGCCATACCATATCACGTGGCCTTCTAAAACCAAAATGTACATTTCCAGTTATGTGTGTGATTCAGCCAGCCCCTGCCATTACAAAGCCATACCAATCAAGAATATTACAATATGTATCTTGTTTACAATCGTATTTCACATACTTTATTATGTACTTATGTACTTTTTACATTGCAGTGAATTTGTTTGTTTGTGTGTGTGAGGGGTCATTTCCCTGATGTGTCTTTTTTCAGTCGCTTGGTGTGTGGCAGGCGCAACTCATACAGTATGCTGTCTCTCCAGGTGGTGGAGAGGAAAAGAACTCCAGCAGAGATTCGAGAGGAGTACGAGCGTCTTCAGAAGGAGCGAGAGGAGAGGAGACTGCAGCAAAGGACCAACCCAAAGGTATGTTCGGTGGTCGACAACTGGCCTCAGCTTGAATCACTTGAATGGTGCGTCTTTTCAAGAGAGCTTGTTCTGTAACTTCATTGGTTTGGAATGACACAAAATGGCTGGTGTCCAGCTTCTTACCAGTCAAAATTCTGAACTTGTCCTTTTCGAACAATCAAATATAATTATAGCAAGCAAGCAATATAGAAAGTCATCACTGACTACTTTGGCACTTTTTTTTCTACCGCTCTATATTCAAAGGGAACAATTAGTGTGGGTGTTGATGCCACGGACCTCTTTGATCATTATGAAGAGGAATATGAGGACATGGTCGGAGGTGGCGTCCCGCATGTGGAAATCAACAAGATGCATATATCACAATCCATAGAGGTGACACAGTATGCCAGATTGTATGTTATTAACTCTGTTTTTTTTAAGGCTGTGTGGCAGGTGTTATGAACTCTGCATGTGTGTTCTTCCGCAGGCCCCTCTTACCACAAATGACACAGCCATCTTGTCTGGTTCTCTGTCCACACACAATGGAAATGGAGGTGGGACTATTAACTTGGCCCTGAGGAGAGTCACCTCAGCTCAGGGTTGGGGAGAGGTATGTTGCTCAGACATGGACACTACTCACAAAAATTGAGGAGTATTGGGCTTACGGGTAAAATTTCAGGATGCACGATAGCTTAATCTTGGGAGGTACTGCTCTGATTTCTCCCTATTTTGTTACGGGCAGTTCAGGAAGAGACAGCGTGTGAGTACCATGTGGTGCTTGACGTTTATCTACCGTGGCTTGTGATTGGCTGACACAAGGAATCACATGGTTTAGTTTAGGCATCGTAACTTCTGATTGGTCAGTTCCGAACGACCAGAAGTTAGCTCGTCATCGGCCTCAGATCTGAAAAACAGCGACGCCTGCAGAGTCACCAAACAACAATTGCACGGACAGAACAGAATCGCCGGTGGTTACTATACTACCTGAGCAAAATACAAATATTGGAAAGAAACATAACTAAAAGAAGAAAAAAAAAAACGCTCATATGAAGGTATTTACTCGATGTACATTTTTAACACCTAACGGCTCACAGCCTCTTTGTTTTTGGAATGTTTTTATTTAAATATTGTGTGACGGTCAGGTGCGAAGGCATGGTCGTATTCGTCACCGAGTGTGCTTCGATGCTAATACCATGACTAAACTACCTTTGTTTTATAACCATGTTTATGTTATACTATATTAAACGCGACTGTGGCGATTTTAGGTCAAAATTCTTTCCTTTTTGGTAAGTACACATTTGTAGCTGTCACTATACTGTTGTCGCTACGAGTTAGTGGAGCGTTAGCATGTCAATAGGTTTTGCTGTTAGTTCTTCAGATAGCTAGTTAGCATGTGTGTATGGGCTTTTGCCGTTAGTTGTCCAGTGTTAGCATGTCTATAGTTTCATTGCTAGGTAACTATTTGGGTTTTGTGGCTACAGTTATTGTCTCTTAATGTGCTCCTGTAAATTTAAGGCTGCTCATTCGTGCACAGACGTGTGTATACTTTACATAACGTCATTTGAGTAAAGTCTACTATAGTGCACTGTTAGTGTAGTAGTGAGCAGGTAAACAGCCTTGCCAGATCATTTATAATTGTCAAGCCCTGTTATGTCGTAGTATAGCTTACATCAGTAATTTTCTTTTAACATTTAAATCAGTCTGTGTTAGGGCTGGGTGATTAATTGATTTTATTGTTTAATTTGAGTTTGTGTATTGTTTATTGCAATCTCAGCACATTTCTCATTACTTTTTCCACACGGGGCCTGGGAGCTTTGAATATTTGTTCCCCCTTAATACAACCCCAGTTCCAATGAAGTTGGGATGTTGTGTTTAACAAATAAAAACAGAATACAATGATTTTCAAACCATGTTCAACCTATATTTAATTGAATACACTACAAAGACAAGGTATTAATGTTCAAACTGATAAACTTAATTGTTTTTAGCAAATAATCATAAACTTAGAATTTTATGGCTGCAACACGTTCCAAAAAACCTGGGACATATTAGAGCCCTTCCCAGATGACCGAGCTTCTCACCCTCTCTCTAAGGGAGAGCCTGGATACCCTGCGGAGGAAACTCATTTCGGCCGCTTGTATCCGGGATCTCGTTCTTTCGGTCATAACCCACAGCTCGTGAGGGTAGGACCGTAGATCAACCGGTAAATTGAGAGCTTCGCTTTTCGGGTTAGCTCCTTCTTTACCACAACGGACCAATACAAAGTCTGCATCACTGCAGACGCTGCACCGATCCGCCTGTCGATCTCCCGTTCCACTCTTCCCTAACTTGTGAACAAGACCCCAAGATACTTGAACTCCTCCACTTGGGGCAGGATCTCATCCCCGACCCGGAGAGGGCATGCCACCGTTTTCCGACTGAGGACCATGGTCTCAGATTTGGAGGTGCTGATTCTCATCCGCTTCACACTCTGCTACGAACCGCTCCAGTGAGAATTGAAGATCACTGCTTGATCAGAATCAGAATCAGAATCATCTTTATTTGCCAAGTATGTCCAAAACACACAAGGAATTTGTCTCCGGTAGTTGGAGCCGCTCTAGTACAACAGACAGTCAATTTACAGAACACTTTGGAGACGTAAAGACATTGACAAAAAACAATTGTGCAAAAAGATGCAGAGTCCTCCAGCACTTAGAGCAGTTTGAATGACTAATATTGCGATAGTCCGGTGCAATGACCATTGTGCAAAGGGCGCTGAGACTTCAAGGAGTGTATGCGGTTTAAAGTGACGAGTAGTGCTATCATCTGGGACAATGTTGGTTGTGCAAATGTTACAGATACTCCTCAATCAGTGTGCAAATGGAGCAGATGCTACTCTGGCATGAGTGGCCAGTATATGCAAATAGTCCAGCATGGCGAGACAACTATAGTGAGTGCACGAGTAATACATAATTGGCCCCACAGAAATGTGACAACGAACTCAAATCAAAAACTGCCAGGCTAATGTAATGGAATTATTGGTTAGGTGTTTAAGAAGTTGATCGCAAGAGGGAAGAAGCTGTTGGAATGTCTACTAGTTCTAGTTTGCGTTGATCGGTAGCGCCTACCTGAGGGAAGGAGCTGGAAGAGCTGGTGACCGGGGTGCAGACGGTCCGAGAGGATTTTGCACGCCCTTGTCTTAGTTCTGGCAGCGTGCAAGTCCTCAATGGTGGGTAGCGGGGTACCGACAATCCTTTCAGCAGTTTTGATTGTCCGTTGCAGTTTGTCCTTTTTTGTAGCAGCACCAAACCAGACTGTGATGGAAGAACACAGGACTGATTCGATGACCGCTGTGTAGAACCGTCTCAGCAGCTCCGGTGGCAGGCCGTGCTTTCTCAGAAGCCGCATCATCTGCAAAACCAAATCATCTGCAAAAAGCAGAGATGCAATTCTGAGGCCACCAAACCGGACCCCCTTTACGCTTCGGCTGCGCCTTAAAATTCTGAACAGAATCGATGACAAAGGGGCAGTCTTGGCGGAGTCCAACCCTCACCGGAGGACAACCTTCACCGGACGAGTCAATGCAGATCAAACTGTTGACACCGGTCGTACAGGGACCGAACAGCCCGTATCAGGGCATTCTCTAAGTCCACAAAAAACATGTTGACTGGTTGGGCGAACTCCCACGTACCCTCGAGGACCCCTCCAAGGGTGTAGAGCTGGTCCACTGTTCCACGGCCAAGACGAAAACCACACTGCTCCTCCTGAATCTGAGATTCGACTTCCAGATGGACCCTCCTCTCCAGCACCCCCGAATAGACCTTACCAGGGAGGCTGAGAAGTGAAATCCCCCTGTAGTTGGAACACACCCTCCGGTGTTGGAACACACCACCACCCCAGTCTGCCAATCCAGAGGCACTGCCACTGATGTCCATGCGATGTTGCAGAGGCGTGTCAACCAAGACAGCCCCACAACATCCAGAGCCTTTAGGAACTCTGGGTGAATCTCATCCACCCCCGGGGCCTTGCAACGAGGAACTTTTAACCAACTTGGTGACCTCAACCCCAGAGATAGGACAGCCCGCCTTGGAGAACCCAGACTCTGCTTCCTCATGGGAAGGCGTGTCGGTGGAGTTGAGGAGGTCTTCGAAGTATTCTCCCCACCGACTCACAATGTCCCGAGTCGAGGTCAGCAGCGTCCCATCCCCACTATACACAGTGTTGATGGTGCACTGCTTCCCCCTCCTGAGACGGCGGATGGTGGACCAGAATTTCCTCGAAGCCGTCCGGAAGTCTTTCTCCATGGCCTCACCGAACTCCTCCCATGCCCGAGTTTTTGCTTCAGTGACCAGTGGCCAGCCGGTACCCATCAGCTGCCTCAGGAGTCCCACAGGCCAGTTGACAGCTCCGCCCCTCTCTTCACCTGAGTGTCCAAGACATGCGGCCGCAAGTCCGATGGACACCCTTATGTTTGAACATGGTGTTCGTTATGGACAATCCGTGATGAGCACAGAAGTCCAAAAACAGAACAATGCTCGGGTTCTGTTTGTGGGGGGCGTTCCTCCCAATCACGGTCTACCAGGTCTCACTGTCATTGCCCACATGAGCATTGAAGTCCCCCAGCAGAACGATAGAGTCCCCAGCGGGAGCGCTCTCCAGCACCCCATCCAAGAACTCCAAGAAGGGTGGGTACTCTGAACTTCTGTTTGGTGCATAGGCACAAACAATAGTCAGGACCCGTCCCCCCACCCGAAGGTGGAGGGAGGCAACCCTCTCGTCCACCGTGGTGAACCCTGACATACAGGTGCCGAGCCGGGGGACAATAAGTATACCCACACCTGCTCAGCGCCCCTCACCGTGGGCAACTCCAGAGTGGACGAGAGTCCAACCCCTCTTGAGAGGACTGGTACCAGAGACCAAGCCGTGTGTGGAGGCGAGCCCAACTGTATCTCGTCAGAACTTCTCGACCTCACACACCAGCTCGGACTCCTTCCCTGTCTGAGTAGTGAAATTCCACGTCCCTAGAGCTAGCTTCTGTAGCCAGGGATGAGATCGCCAAGGTCCCTGCCTTTGGCCACCGCTCAGCTCACACCGCACCTGAACCCTGTGGCCCCTCCTACAGGTGGTGAGCCCATGGGAAGGGGGACCCACATTACCCTTTCGGGCGGTGCCCGGCCAGGCCCCATGGGTGCAGACCCAGCCACCAGGTGCTGGTCTTCGAGCCCCACCTTCAGGCCTGGCTCCAGAGGTGGGGCCCCGGTGACCCGCGTCCGGGCAAGGGAAAACATCTCCCTGAATTGCTTGTCATCAGAGGTGTTTTTGGAGCTGTGCTTTGTCTGGTCCCTCACCTAGGATCTGTTTGCCATGGGTGACCTTGCCAGGGGCATAAAGCCCCAGACAACATGGCTCCTAGTATCATTGGGACACACAAACCCCTACACCAGGATAAGGTGACAGCTCAAGGAGGGGGGAAAAAAAAAAACAAGGTGTTTTTTTTTTTTTTTAAATGAAATTGACACTTTTATTTTTCCAAGTCCATGTTAGAGAGTCACTCTAAGGAGGTCTAAATAGCCAAAATATGGGACCTTTAACGAAAATACTAATACTAAATCAAAAGTATGTTGTATGTATGAGTAAACATATTGTGTTACTACCAACCTGGAATTTCACCCGAAAGCCAAATGTCCCTTTCTGTTTGTGGGTAGTGTATCTAAAGTACATGCCATGTTGACAAGTTACAATGTCACATATTGTCTGTGCATGCAGATAGAGTTTGGCGCTGGGGACACACACGGACCTCTCTTTGGAATGAAGATATTCCGAAATCTGACGCCACGCTTGTAAGATTCTGGAAAAGATCCTGCTGGATGATTTAAAGATTGACAATGATGTGAGGATTTTTTTTTGGTTGTACTTCAGCTTTGTGACAGCGCAGTGCGGACTCCAGTTTTCGTCTCGAGGCGTGCGTCCTGGGATCACCACGGTGCTGGCCCGTCACCTCGACAAGAACACAATGGGTTACCTGCAGTGGCGTTGGGGGATCCACTCCTCCATGAACACTAGCATAGTCAGGGACACCAAGAGCAGCCATTTTACCGTCGCAGTGCAGGTCTGCCGCCAGCACTTTTGTGTGCGTGCGTGCGTGCGTGTGTGTGTGTGTGTGTGCGCATCACTAGCAGATCTACATTTGCCTGTCAGCGATGAGCAACAACGTTCACTTACTCTTTGCAGCTCGGCATTCCACACACTTTTATAATGATGAGTTTCCAGTACAAGTTCCAGGATGAAGACCAGACGAAGATTAAGGGCTCAATAAAGTATGTTGTCAGAAGATAATGTATTGTTTTTGTTAATCCACTGGATATTTTGCACGTCTGTTTGTTTTTTTTTGTGTTTGTGTGTGTGTGTTGCAGGTCTGGTTTCTTTGGGACCGTGCTGGAGTACGGTGCGGAGAGGAAAATCAGTCGACACAGCATTTTGGGGGCCACAGTTAGCGTCGGGGTGCCCCAAGGTGTCTCGCTCAAGGTCAAGTAAGTGCCACTTTTATTTATTTTTCATACATTCAAGAAGACGGTTCACCGCTATTCATGACAGGGGGGAGGTTTGTTAGCAGCAATCAACAGGTCACGATTTGCAAATTATAAAGACCCTGTAAAGTCAATTCGGAAATCAGTTTCTCTTTTCGAATATAATTGCTGAAAACGTGCAAAGGCTGAGCACAATGTGATACTCAATTGTGGGATATAGTGTTAAACTGTTTTTCACCATTTCAGTTTTTTTGAGTGCCCTGTTGGAGTGCGTCGTGGAAAAGCCCCGCGACGGCCCTGTGGGATATATTCCAGACACCGGAGGCTTTAAATGGCTATGTGTAGGCTTAAGGAGAGCTGTCAAATGTTACGGAATGTCCGTATTTTACCAAAGTCACTGAACGTGGACTCGTTACGACCGTAACACTGATTGTTCCTGATTTTGGGGCGAAATACAGTATCCGGCATGTCCACATTGAACAGCTGCTTGGTGCACGCTGTTTTATTACGCCTCCTGGCTGCCAAGCCTTGGATGCAAAAGTTTTCTTAGCGTCCGATGTCAACGCGTTGTAAGTCACTGATCATCGCTTCCATGGTGGCGCATAAGCGACACGTCTTACCATGCTTCTTACAGAAGTGTCACAAAGGGAGGACGAGGAGTCAAAGCCAAACAACTTTGGATGAGTCAAAGCCAAAAATAAGTGATGTACACTTGTCACAGGTCTGGCTGGTTTTAATGGAGAGTAACCAACTTTGACCAACAAAATAACAGGCCAATTAATACGTGTTTAGAGCGATACATACAAAATGATACAGATCCACACAGGACGCTGCGTCTGAACTGGAAATAAATTAGTACGTCACTGCAAACATCACTTCAGAATGTGCACAGGAAAAAAGTACATTATTATTAATAAATAAATATTTGTAATATAAGATAACCTCATGGTGGCCGACTGGTTAGCACATCCTCCTCACAGTTCTGAGGACCCGGGTTCAAATCCGGCCTCACCTGTGTGGAGTTTGCATGTTCTCCCCGTGCCTGCGTGGACTTTCTCCGGGTACTCAGGTTTCCTCCCACGTCCCAAAAACATGCATGGTAGGTTAATTGAAAACTCTAAATTGTCCGTAGGTATGAATGTGAGTGCGAATGGTTGTCTGTTTATATGTGCCCTGCAATTGCATGGCGACCAGTTCAGGGTGCACCCCGCCTCCTGCCCACAGTTAGCTGGGATAGGCTGCAGCATACCCACGACCCTAGTGAGGATACGCGGCGTAGAAAATGGGAAAGGAAAAAAACAAAAAAGATAACCTTCATTAGTCTCACAATGGTGAAATTTGTATCGTTTCAACAGCAATTGTGTATATAGGGAATATAGATATGTAATATAAATAGCATACAAGAGAAGACATCTACAAGAAGTTCATTGCCCAAAATGGAAACCAAAATTATTGTCCATACATAAACTATACAATTCAGTCTATCAGCAATGTTATTTGTTTGTTTGCAAAAATAGTTTCAGTTTAAATTCTGCGATCTGATAAATCTGATTTAATACACTTGCTTTTTTGAAAACAGAATTGGCAAAGGCGAATTATTCCATAGAACCAACTATTTTCGATGATTGCATGTCAAAATCTCATATACTGGTACTTTGATTCAGGCTGCAACTGTGTCCGCCATTACAAGGTTGATGTAATAAAAACATTCAAATGACAACTATTAAAGCCATAATTTATTAACGATGATGATTATAACTGTCTCACGGTAATGTTCTTGACAAAAATTTGAAAATATGGAAATTCAAATTTGGATAAATTGTTCTGAAAGTAATTTTTGTTATAGGTTGGCAGCACTGCATAAAAAAGATGCTAGACGAAGTAGCATCCATATTTCCAGGTTGTAGTAGTTGTATTTAGTTAACAGTTGAGCGGGGCGTGGTTTCAGCGCACTCAGCGAACATGGCCACAACATTTAAGAACGGGCGGAGGACAATTTTGATTCCTCGTTTTATATACTTGATTTTTCATTCATTCAGATTTAGCCGGGCTGTTAACGACACTCTTCTCCGTCTCAGATTTACAAGACTTTTCACTTTACAGGGACTTTAAATTCAAGTATTTAATTACTATTATTGTTTATTTATTTTCTGCTGCCCCAAATGGAAAGGGCTCACCACTTCTTATTTTTGGTACACTCACTGACAAATCAGAGGACAGAGGACACGACTCAATCCATTTTCAGAGAAATAATAACCTTAGCTTTACACCCGTTTTTAGGCCGGCACAGTCCAACAATATGCTTTCTTGTATCATCAAATGAGATATCACACAGTTTATCTGCCTGGCTGTAAATAATAAAAGTGACTGTCTCTCTGCAGACTAAACAGAGCCAGCCAGACATATTTCTTCCCTATTCACCTGACTGACCAACTCCTGCCAAGTGCTGTATTTTACGCCACAGTTGGACCGCTGGTTGTCTACCTCGCCATGCAGCAGCTCGTTATTCGGCCCTATGTGCGGGCCCAGAAGGAACAGTAAGAAATTCTAAATTTATTTTATGCGAGGAAAGTTGCTAGAGGAAGCACCGCATGCATTATTGCAGCAGTTTTTATTTATTTTATTTTTTTATATTGCCTCCCATCTATCTTTTAACAGAGACTTGGAGAAACAGCGCGAGAGCTCAGCCTCGAACATAGCCAAGAAGAAGCAGGAGGCAGAGGCCGCGGTGAGCTCTTCACAGCTTCGTTACAGATGTAGCTGATGTTTTTAGAGACAGAGGAAATGTTGAAAGGTTGCGGTAACGGCAATGCGGAGATTGAATGAGAGAGAAAGTCTTAGTGATTTCATTTATGCATAAGATCCATCTAATCTCACATTTAGTTTCTGTGTGCCTTTTTCATCTCTGAAGGTCTTGCTCATGCAGGAGTCAGTGCGGAGGATTATTGAAGCCGAGGAGTCTCGAATGGGTATGATTAGTAATGTTCGGAAAGCTGAGCAAATCCGTAATGTCATGTTTCTTGAACATCTTGGGAAAAGCTTCAGTTCTCGAGACGCTCTAAAAATTCCCAATATTTTAGTTCAAATGTCTCTGTGGTTCATGCCGTGCCTCTTTTCTCCCTCTGGAAGAAATTAAAATTCCACTGCTCTTTGCTGAATTATGTGACAAAGCAGCAGTTTTTGTGGCACTATGGACAGCCTCGTGAACAAGGTGAACGTTTTTAGAAGGAGAATAATGGTGTTTTAATTAGTGCCATGCCTTTGACTGGCAATAATTGGTGCTTTTAAGCCAACCCTTGATTACCATACTTAAAGCACACTATTTAATATTCCGCTGTATGAATCCAGCAACTGTCACTGTAAAGGTTTGTATTTTATAGTCATCATTGGTCAGCAGACTGTGCCCTTGTAATGTGTTTCTTCTTTATATTTTTAAACAATGAGCTGATGTTCTGAAAGTTTCTGTTGAGGAGTGTTAAAATGGATTTGAACGGTCACCAGTACAGTACAGTCGAAGTGTGCTGTTTGATTCGGTCAGCTGGTGTCGCATTTGGAAAAGTAACACAAAAGCATTCGATTTCCGCTCTTGTGTTAACCCACCCCTTCCTCTGAAACCAGGTCTCATCATCCTCAACGCCTGGTACGGCAAGTTTGTGACAGACAACAGCCGAAAACACGAGAGGGCAAAGGTGATTGATGTGAGCGTGCCGCTCCAGTGTCTGGTGAAAGACTCCAAACTCATCCTCACTGAGGCCGCAAAGGTACAAGACTAAATTTCCAACTTCATCCCAAAAATTACATGATTGCAGAAATGCATGGCTGATTTCCCCAAAACTTTGAAGGTTTGACAGTAAAGTTCAACTGGGAGTGGCAATAAACAGCTTAAAACTTTTTTATTTTTTATTTGTTCATAAATTCTATCTTCCAAACTGCTGCCTGTTGTGAAGTGAGTCCAGTTTGCTGTCACCATACAGCGCTCGTTTCTTAAGTTTCCGCTCACAAGTCTCAGCAAAAAAACGTCTAAACGACGGTTAGTATCTCAAAAAACACGTAAGTTAGGTCACTCGAATTGCAAGGCACCACTGAGCATAAACACAGTGCGCCACCATTTTTCTTTTACCTTCAACAGTCCAGCCATGGCAGAGGTGCGCACTCCAGTGATACCACTGAGTGATGTTGTCACCTGTAGTAGTAGTAGTAGTAGTAGTTGTCATGCAGTAAATGTGTATCTGAATCATGCTGTATTCATGTTAGTGTTTTTTCAATTTCTTTCTGGTTTGTTTTCCCCCCCATCTGTATTTTAGTCAGGCCTCCCTGGTTTTTATGACCCCTGTGTGGGGGAGGAGAAGAGCCTAAAGGTGCTGTATCAGTTCCGTGGCGTCATGCATCAAGTCCTGTCAGGAGACTCTGAACCACTCAGGATACCAAAGCAATGTGAGTCCCTCCAGCTAATAGCGGTTAAGACACATTTCCACCACGTGGTCCAGTTTTCCTTAATGCCTTTTGGGACAGTCATCCATGATTTGCCTCACTTTTCCGAATGGGTTGTGTGGGAAGGATGGTGATAGCTTCTTTGTATAACCTGCCAATGAACTCAATGAAGAAAAATGCAACGTAATCCCGCAAGAGCAGTGATAAGGGAATTTAGTTTGGTATCCTAGTCCAATGACTGCCAACTACTGTGCCGAGGCACATTTGCGTGTTGTGAGCGATTGTGTGCCGTGGGGAATTATCCAATTTCACTTAATTGGTGTGAAAATTATTTTACTACAAATAATGTATCTTTGCCAGTGACTTATCGTGACAGACTGAACAATTAAATGCTCTTCCACTACCATCATGCATCATTATTTATTGTACCGGGTGTCCCAAAAGTCACTACTTTTTTTGTTTCAGGTATCATTTGAGGCCATCAGCATTTGATAGCTCAGCTTTGCAATTTTTGTAAGCATATATTTGCCTTGCCCATAACACACCAATTGACATTGGAGCAGTGTTGCAAAATTTTCACCTGCCAAGAGGTTTTCTGTCTTCAACTGCAGTTCAGCAGGAATTTTAGTAGCATTATGGCTGTGACATTGCTCCAAAGGGTAGTACAGTCTATGCTATCCATGGCAAGTTTCTCGAAACAGGATCTGTTCTTGATAAACCATGCAGTAGAATGCCTGCTACTACAGTCACTGATGAAAACACCAAAATCCCATAGAAGGCATTTGCACAAAGTCAGGATAGATCCGTTCAGAGGACTGCATTGGAGCTCAGCATCTACAAAATCTCAATTGAGCAATGTTTCGCTTTAGCGGTACATACTTCAGGTTGTTCAAAGGCCCCAAAAAGATCATGATGTTCAACAACCTAAAGTCTGTCCAAGTAAAGCTTTGTCACTTGTCCTGGCTTTGCGAGAATACCTGCTGTAGGAGTTCGGTGTTTTCATCACAATGGGAGTAGCAGGGCTTCCGTTGTGTGGTTTGTCAAGAACAGATGCTGTTTCGAGAAACTTACCATGGATAGCGTCAATTGTACTACACACTGGAGCAGTGTGACGGCCATCAAACATCTCAAACTGGCGCTGACCTGCAGTCGGGGACAGAAAAACGTCTTGCCAGGCAGCAATTTTGAAATGGTGCTCCAATGTCAATTGGTTAGCCATGGGCAAGGGAAAGATATGCTTGCAGAAACTGCAAAGCCTGAGCTATCAAATGCTGATGGCCTCACGTCTATCCAGATGATGCCTGAAACGAAATGGGGGGGGGACAAAGTGTATCGTGACATTTGGGACAACCTAGCTCAATAAAGGCTGGGTTACACTGCCAGTCGACTTTTGACTATCGAACCTGCAAAAATGACACACCGCACCGAATGTGACCGAAGTGAACTGCTTCGTGGAATAAGTTTTTAGGTTACTTCTGTATATATTCGCATTCCACATGAGCACATTTTGATGCTTTGAATCGTGACGTTATGCAAATCACCAGAGGTTTCCTTCATGTTTGACCTTTCTCTGTGCTTGCTCCTCTTTGCAGCTCACAGGATTGACTCAGACACATAGGAGTTCCTGTGCTGACCAAAAACAGACATCACTCAGCTGTTAGACAGAGAAACCGTATTCATCTTTGTTTTAGATACGACAGGGAACAAAGTCTTTGTCACCCAAATAGTGTTGCATTTATCGTTGATCTTTATATTGATCACTAAAAGATGCAGAATGGGGAAATAAAGCATCACAAACTGTATCCGTGGACAGAGGTCGGGTCTGCTTGAAATGTGACACTGAAATCAATGACTACCATCTTCTTAAGACCTCATCGGTGTACATTTACTTTTGTTAAGGCGTGTCTTTTATGATCATCTTTTTTGATCTACTTGTTTGACATTGCAGTGCCTATGTGATTTAAAAACAATTACACCTGTTTGTTTGCAATAATATTAAAAATCTATCTATGTCATGTTTAATTGTGCCTTTTTCTTCTTATTGGTCACTATTGCAAAGGGGCTTTGCTGTTGATGTTGAGGGATGTCAGAGCACAGACAGTTCTTTTGTTTCCCACACAGTTAGGAATAAGAATCATCTTTATTGGCCAACTATGTTAAAAACAACACAAAGAATTTGTCTCTGGTAGTTGGAGTACTCTAGTACGATAGCAAACAAGCCAATCTAACAAACTATACATTTAAAACATGACCAGAAAAATACAGTCACTAAGTTATTTAAGGTGATGAGCAGTATGGTAATAGTGCTGCAACAGCCATTGTGCAAATGATGCAGTTGTTCCTTATGGGTCACGATAAATTATTTGTCGGCATAAACAAAACGAGTTAAGTAACCTGATTTTGTTTTTTAAACCATGTTTTGCATATCAATAGCAGAATTTTCTGTCACTTAAAATTTAATCATCATAAAAAATACCAATGCGCTTGCTAATAATTGTATTATTTTCTTAAATCTAGTAATCGGCAAAGGTTGAACCGAGGCAACTGGACTCTTGTTTGTTAAATTTTATGAAAACGTTCGAAAATGACTTGGCAACCGTGCTAAGGGCTAACGATGCCTGAGTGACACAAATACTTCTCACCCCAAATGAGTATTGTAATTATGTTTTTAAATATAAAGACGGTATCAGTGTCACGTGGGGATATTGATCCACATCCGCTAATACTGACAATATGTTTAATATATGCAATACAAGAAAATATGTTAGAATGAAGCATGCAGCTATGCATACAGCCTTTTAAAACAAAGTATTTGTGTATAGCCAAATTGACAAGGGGCATTTTCTTTTTTTAAAGAATTAACTACAGTAATAAATAATGCCATTTTAACGGTGCAAATTGTCTCGTGGTTTGTTAACCTCATATAGTGTATTTCTGATAAATTAATGTATTTCTAGTAAATGATCACCATCGAAGCGAGCCACTAGGTGACACACCCGGGGGAAAAAACCCGAGATTTTAAAGGTGTATAACAAATACAGTACTTCGTCTACCGGGCGGGCGGAGTTAGCAGCAAAGCTGAGGATTCGGCTTCGCTTACATTGGCTCCGACTTCCGCCCAGCTCTGGTACAAAAGCGAGGTAACTAATTACTGACATCGATCGGAAAGTCTTCTTTCGTTTTGATAGGCGAAGACTCTTCACCGAAAGTGACCACCGTGCTTTGGAACTACATTTAAAGGCATTTTCTTGAGTGTGGAGTGAGATACAATAGCATGCCGTAGCTACATTTACTTCACCTCAAGAATAGCTTTTCTCTCGAGCTGCACTTACGCGTCGACTTTGTTGTGGAAATACAGTAAGGTCACATTACAGTTGACTTATCTGCGTCTCCGGTTCGACTTTCTTCATCTTATAAAGACGTCGTCTATGAGGTGTGAAGTGGACTTATAATGGATGCAACTCCGCTCTGATCACGCCGCTTCGATTCAAACTCCGTCTGCCGTTCCCACCATGTCAAAGGTAGATGTTGGTGCTTCATACATATATCTATCATACGTGAATCGTAAAGATCCGATGAGTTTTATTCCTGGAAGAGGGGTCGCCGTCGCCGACGTCATCGCCGGTAATTAATGAATATTACTCCGCGAGTGCATTGGCCTGAGGTTCCCCCTGTAGGCTCGGGACCTGCTTTGGGTATATCATAGGAGTTGACGAGACCAGAAAGAAATAAACTTACGCCGCTTCTGGTGTTAAGAAGTAACGATACTTTTACTCCGTTACAATGATCTAAATGTCGCTCGCTACTTTATCAATTATTGCTTATTTATCAACTATTTCGTGGGCGAGACTACGACCTTTACTTCCGCATTGGGCACTGTTTTTGTCAATCCAATTTAAGCACTAGTGACGTTTAAGTCTAGTTCACCAATCAAACGGAACAAGGCAGTCACATGATCTCACATAACTTCTTCCATTGGGCTTCCCAGACATAGGTATTCAGGTTATATAAGCCTGCCCCGCTGATTGTCGTGCGTACGTGGCGGCCATGTTGGGAAGGTCGTCGTTACCAAGAAGGCAACGGCGGGCTACTCGCGTTTACATTTAGACGAACGAAAACAACAGCTTTCATATATTGTAGTATTTGTCTGGTACTGTCTTCCCAAACGTGGGTATTTCAGATCACTTATAACTTGAGAAAACACCGTGCAGTAAATTGCAGATGGTTTGTTGTAGTTTTGACTCTGCATACACACACGCCCAAACACGGCAACATCAGAATTTGCAGAATAAAATATATTTTTTTTGTAATTGTTTTTTTTTTAAATTTATGTTCATCCTGTGGTTAAAAAAATCAGACGTTACTCACCATGTACTCACGTAATTTTTTGGAGGACTACTTTTTACTTTTTTCTTGAGTCACAATATTGTCAATTAACAGTACTCTTACTTGTGTACAATGTTAGGCTACTCTACCCACCTCTAGAGAAGACATCCTCTTTTGCTACTCTTATGTTCAAGCAACATGTTTGCTCATCAGATCAGCCAGTGTTGTATTTGTTGCAGAAATATTTGTTGTCTTTTGTATTTTCGCGTTGAGGTGCTGCGGGTGGTGGCCCTGGTTGTGGTCCCAGTGGAACCGCCAAGCACGCGTAACTTCAGCGACAAGAGTTGATCCGCTATTACATCTTGTATTAATTCGGAAACGTGGCTACAATTATCTAATTAGTGTGCGGATGTTAATGTCAAATGTATTAAGCAACGGAGTGATTTTAGGGATGATGTCACAACACAGAATGAACTAACTTCAAATGCAGAAATTGCCAATAAAAACAGAAAAATATTGTACTTAATATTTTCCTGGAGGATGCATTTGGGATTAGCCTTTGAAATTGGTAATAGTGAAAAATTAAGTGAAACAGACAATGATTTTAGTGAATTCTTTTCCAGAAAGAGTGCTTAAAGAGGAGGATGCTATTCATGTGGCACAGCTTGAAGCTGGCATCAGGCGCAGGTGGAGATGGGCCTGGCTCAAGTTGAAGACCAAAACAAAAAAGCAAAGAAATGGGGCATAAATCTTAAATTTGTACAACCGCAATTCCAATGAAGTTGGGACGTTGTGTTAAACATAAATAAAAACAGAATACAGTGATTTGCAAATCATGTTCAACCTATATTTAATTGAATACACTACAAAGACAATATATTTAATCTTCAAACTGATAAACTTTATTGTTTTTAGCAAGTAATCATTAACTTAACATTTTATGGCTGCAACACGTTACAAAAAAGATGGGACAGGGTCATGTTTATCACTGTGTCACATCACCTTTTCTTTTAACAACATTCAATAAATGTTTGGGAACTGAGGACACTAATTGTTAAAGTTTTGTAGGTGGATTTTTTTCCCATTCTTGCTAGATGTACAGCTTCAGCTGTTCAACAGTCCGGTGTCTCCGTTGTCGTATTTTACGCTTCATAATGCGCCACACATTTTCAATGGAAGAAAGGTCTGGACTACAGGCAGGCCAGTCTAGTACCCGCACTCTTTTAATACGAAGCCACGCTGTTGTAACACGTTGTCAGAGAAGTTTCTTCAAAACAACTGAGACAAGCCTGAGGACTGTATCGAAATGAACTCACACCAACCAAGATTGTCTTTTCTGCTAGCGAGGGACAGCAGAGCAACTCACTGGCTGAGTGTGCTCACCAAGACTGACAAAGAAGTGCTGCCCTCGTCCGCTATTTATTTCAAGCAAAGCAACATGCAACACAGTGGATGTGCAGGTGCACCGGAAAAATGCTTAGATCGTTTCCTGTTATTTTGACAGTTTTCTTTAGCAGTCAGCATAGTTCCACATCTTTGTTGAGGAAGTGTGAACCAGACAGGTTAAATAAGGGTGAACCATACAGGTTAAGTAAGGGTGAACCAGACAGCTTCCTTGTCTCATCCACACATCTGCGTGGGCGAATTTCTACAAAATATGAACATGCTTCAACCATGTTAACTATAATTCTTTCACACACGTGCAGAATGTGGTTTGGCATTGTCTTGCTGAAATAAGCAGGGGCGTCCATGAAAAAGATGTTGCTTGGATGGCAGCATATGTTTCTCCAAAACCTGTATGTACCTTTCAGAATTAATGGTGCCTTCACAGATGTGTAAGTTATCCATGCCATTGGCACTAACACAGCCCCATACCATCACAGATGCTGGCTTTTGAAGTTTGCGTCCATAACAGTCCGGATGGTTCTTTTCCTCTTTGGCCCGAAGGACACAACGTCCACAATTTCCAAAAACAATTTGAAATGTGGACTCGTCGGACCACAGAACACTTTTCCACTTTGCATCAGTCCATCTTAGATGAGCTCGGGCCCAGAGAAGGTGGCAGCGGCGTTTCTGGGTGTTGTTGATAAATGGCTTTTGCTTTGCACAGTAGAGTTTCAAGTTGCACTTACGGATGTAGCACCGAACTGTATTTACTGACATTGGTTTTCTGAAGTGTTCCTGAGCCCATTTGGCGATATCCTATACACATGGATGTCGGTTTTTGATACAGTGCCGCCTGAGGGATCGAAGGTCACAGGCATTCAATGTTGGTTTTTGGCCTTGCCGCTTACATGCAGTGATTTCTCCAATTTCTCTGAACCTTTTGATGATGATATGGACAGTAGATGATGAAATTCCTAAATTCCTTGCAATTGTACGTTGAGGAACATTGTCCTTAAACTGTTCGACTATTTTCTCACACACTTGTTCACGAAGAGGTGAACCTTGCCCCATCATTGCTTGTGAATGACTGAGCAATTCAGGGAAGCTCCTTTTATACCCAATCATGGCACCCACCTGTTCCCAATTAGCCTGTTCACCTGTGGGATGTTCCAAACAGGTGTTTGATGAGCATTCCTCAACTTTCTCAGTCTTTTTTGCCACCTGTCCCAGCTTTTTTTAAATGTGTTGCAGCCATAAAATTCTAACTTAATGATTATTTGCTAAAAACAATCAACTTTATCAGTTTGAACATTAAATATATTATCTTTGTAGTGTATTCAATTAAATATAGGTTGAACATGATTTGCAAATCATTGTATTCTCTTTGTTTAACACAACGTCCCAACTTCATTGGAATTGGGGTTGTACATCAACATGTATTTGAGCGGTGTAAATAAATGTTTTTCTGCGTGAAGAAAATTTATTTATTTTGCCTAATTGTACTCTTCAGGGTCTTCCATTTAGCTTAATTTATGTTAAAATCAAAAACATTCTCTGTTCCACTGGGAAACATTCCCAGTGGATCACCCCAGCCCCCCCAGAGAATTGTTTTTTTTTTGTGTCACCTTTTTCATGCCTTTGGTGTTTGCATGTCCGTTTGTATTTTTCCACAGCTTTGGTTGTTTCCATCGAATATTTGTAACGCAGGTTTCACTATGATTCCCATTCCTTTCACAGGGGAGGAAGCTAAATTGAAACTATAAAGTGTGGAGCAATGCTGAAGAGATGACACTGGACTAAACAGCTGGGTGAATGTGAGATAGTGTTGGGGGGAGGGTAGCAGATTTTAAGTGGTAAAAATACATTTGTCAAAGAATTTAGTCATGGAAAAAGTGTAATACTAAAAAAAAGTGGGGATTTGGGGAATGTTTTACAAATTTATTTATATCACTTAAATTCTGCTTTTTTTCCCGCCAATCTCACATTGGATAGGAACAGTTTAAAGTTGGAATGCCATCCATCCATTTTCTGAGCCGCTTCTCCTCACTAGGGTCGCGGGCGTGCTGGAGCCTATCCCAGCTGTCATCGGGCAGGAGTCGGGGTACACCCTGAACTGGTTGCCAGCCAATCGCAGGGCACATAGAAACAAACAACCATTCGCACTCACAGTCATGCCTACGGGCAATTTAGAGTCTCCAATTAATGCATGTTTTTGGGATGTGGGAGGAAACCGGAGTGCCCGGAGAAAACCCACGCAGGCACGGGGAGAACATGCAAACTCCACACAGGCGGGGCCGGGGATTGAACCCGGGTCCTCAGAACTGTGAGGCTGACGCTCTAACCAGTCGGCCACCGTGCCGCAAGTTGGAATGCGAAAGATGAATTTTTTTTCTGAATGTCTCATTCACTAGAATTTTTAGGGGTGGAAAATGTGCAAAAACTTGGACTTTTTGGAAGTGGGAAAACACATGCCCAAATCTCTGGAATTTGGTGAATATTAAAAATTCAAACGGGAGTTTGTGTGTGTGTGCGTGTGTGACAAATGTAGCTGTGAGGTTCATGTTGGTGCTTTGATTGTATTTGGGGTTATCTTATTTCTGCTCTTCAGATCTCTGTTCCTTTGGAAGTCCTGGAGGAGATCTTCTTGAATCTTCCCCCTCAGCAGGTGGTCCAGATTTGTCGGCTAGTGTGTCGTCAATGGAAAGACATTGCTGACAGCCAGTCTTTATGGAGAGACCGATGCAGGAGAGAAGGTCATCACCTACGCAATGCTTCCAAGGTACCCAAGGACTGGAGGTTGTTTTACTTCTTGTGCAAGAAGAGACGAAATCTTCTCAAGAACCCGTGGGCAGAAGGTTGGGAAAGAAAAGAGGCCGATGTTGCTCTGCTGTGTTTAACTTTTTCATCACAGTTGTAACCTTTTGTTTTTCCAGATCAAATGAGAGGTTGGCAGATTTTGGAGAACAACGGTGACCGATGGAAAGTAGAGTGTGTCATGGTGGCACATCCAAATGAAACCATCAAGAACAGCTTTGTGACTTCATATGGGTAAGTATTCACAAGTGAAAAGGTAGAACAATGGCATTTCCCTTAACATACAGTCATAACAATTTAATCTGATTTTCTCCAGCATGTGCAGGAAGTCCCAGCTGATTGATTTGGAGTCGGAAGGTTACAAGGCATCATTTATGGATCACTTACAGCCAGACATCAAAATATCTGATTGGTGAGTGGAAATAGACACAGGCGGTATTTGTTTAGTCCAGAAAACATAATGATAGCACATCCGCCTCACAGTTCAAATCTGGCCTCGCCTGTGTGGAGTTTGCATGTTCTCCCCGTGCCCGAATGGGTTTTCTCCAGGTACTCCGGTTCCCTCCCACATCCCAAAAACATACGTGGTATGTTAATCGAAGAATAGGGGTGAATGTGATTGCGAATGGTTGTCTGTTTATATGTACCCTGCGACTGGCTGGCGACCAGTTCAGGGTGTCCCCCCACTTCTCGCCCGCAGTTAGCTGGGATAGGCTCCAGCATACCCGCAACCCTAGTGAGGATGAGCGGTGTAGAAAATGGATGGATAATTTTGATGATTATACCTTACAGCTACTCACTTAAGAAGTTGTTTTCAATCTTTGTCAATTGTGGGCCTGTGAACCCCTTCAAGACTCCTAAATGAAAATGGTGTTTGTCCATGACTGTTTTTCTAGTTCCATCCATCCATCCATTTTCTGAGCCGCTTCTCCTCACTAGGGTCGCGGGCGTGTTGGAGCCTATCCCAGCTGTCATCGGGCAGGAGTCGGGGTACACCCTGAACGGTTGCCAGCCAATCGCAGGGCACATACAAACAAACAACCATTCACACTCACAGTCACACCTACGGGCAATTTACAGTCTCCAATTAATGCATGTTTTTGTGATGTGGGAGGAAACCGGAGTGCCTGGAGAAAACCCACGCAGGCACGGGGAGAACATGCAAACTCCACACAGGCGGGGCCAGGATTTGAACCCCGGTCCTCAGAACTGTGAGGCTGACACTCTAACCAGTCGTCCACCGTGCCGCCTTTTTCTAGTTCCAAAATGTATATTTAATAACATGAGTATTTTGGCAGTCAGGGTTCAACATTCAACCTGACCCTTAGATTTTCTTTGGTACTGCTTGGCTGGTGTTATATTATAGGTATGCCCCTCGATGGGACTGTGGCTGTCAATACAAAATCCATGTGGAGCTGTTGAATCAAAGGAAGAAGCCAATTCAGATCTTTTCCCCCGAAGAGATTTATTTTGAGCAGTGGAATGACGGTAAATGGAATCAGGTATGAACACTGCCTGCGCATTTATTTGACCCATTCAACGATGATTCGAGGAAAATACAAATAGTTGTTGTTTTTTTTCTTTCAGATAACACACGTGTTCCAGAACTATGGGCCAGGAGTGCGATACATTCGCTTTATCCACGGAGGCAAGGACACGCAGTTCTGGGCTGGATGGTACGGCATTCGCCTTACGGACAGTTGTGTTGAGATATGTCCTGCGATTGACACATAGTTCTTGGTTTTCACTTAATGTGATGTGTGTCAGAAAGATTCCACGACTGCTTCATGCACTCCTGGAATGATTCTTCCGGGATCTGCTGCAGCGCCATCGTTACGTCAGCCACATCTTTAAAACAGGTCCCCTTGATGATCCCCTGAGGTTGGGAAAGGTGGGGCAAAGTCACATGAACCCAGGTTGAGTGAGGTTGCTCCTGAACGGCAACGTTTTACTCCTGACACCAGTCCTGGAATTTTTCTGACACACTTCGTTTTTGCTTCCTGCCTTCCTTTTGCGTAATATTGCACAAATTCTGCAAATGTCACTTTGGGAACATCTTTTACCACCAGGAAATCATATGGTATTTTGGCTGGCATCAAACCAAAGAGAGAAAATGTGAGGAGGCTAAAATGGATTAATAGCATTCACATTAATTTCAATAGGAAAAGATGATTGGAGTTGAGTATTTTGAGTTACAAGCTGCACGCTCATAAGAGTTGAATGAATTCAACTCTTATCTCAGGGCACCACTGTATTACAGTTTGCTGGAAGGCTAACATATTAGCCACTCTGACTAGCCCACAATGCAAACTGCGAGCAAACGACAAAATATATTTGGACTTTGTTTTACGCCAGTTGTCCAAACATTGTCTGACATAAACAGTTTTTGTTTTAATCTGGATGCTTTGACTTTATGGATTATTTCTTATTTGTTATGACCCATGATGGCTTCTGTGAACAGATACATGGCAATAACCCGCATCAGCTAGTTCTGTTGTAAAGACAAAGGCATCTGTTTGCTAGGAAGGCAGTGTGAAAGAGGCTGTTAATTAGTAAATACTGTTGACAAAGACATTTTGATGTACAAAGCTAGGACCTTTAAACGTACAGTACATCCTTCTGATTATCCCTATACCAAAGTCCTTGTTTTGACAGGCTTTCTTCTTCCAGTCGTATTCTACAGCAGCCAAAGTTTAGATCCAACACTATACGTGTAATTTAAAACAAAATGGAATTAACTGTGTGGAACGCTGCAAATATATTTTTTTTTTTTACTTGAAGATGTGATTTTATTTTATTGCTCACCCAAAATTATAGAATGTACAATCCTTGTCTTGCCATTATCCTCAGTATTTAGCAGTTATAAACTGCGTATTGTATTCCAAACATTAGCTTACTTTGACTGATCCAACTTATATATGATGAATTTGTGTAATAAATACTGCTCCTAACATTGCACTGTGTCAGTTGAACTTTCTAAACCATTAAGACAGACAACACAATGTTAAAGTCTTTTCAAAATACTAGTTTATTGTGACATTTTAATCACAAGGAAAATACAGTACAGGTTGATGTTAAATTGAAAAGGAAAAAATAAAAATAAACCCATCTTCCGATTGGAATTAACACTTTCTGGTCATTTTATTTCAGCATCACCTGAACTTCTCTCTTAACTTGCATCAGTAATGCACACTTATCAGTCCATAAGTTATGATTTATTCCAAGCATATGTACAAATAAATCAAGCCCTCATCTAGGAGTGGCGATAGTACAAGACCAATGCAAACACTTTCTGGCATTTAAAAACCTTCACAGGATCTGGAATCAAAACACTTAAGTTTTGTAAAGAAGTGTGACACACCGTCACTATCTGATGTAATGTAGCCGTGTCGGCCATCTTTAAAAAGCATACACTGGCCTCGTTCTCTGCACCTACAAAGTGAAATATCAGCATTTGTGTTAAGTATTCAAGATAAATACAACTTTCTATGTGGAGTGTTCACACTGCAATATAAACTGGCATTGTTAGCTAAAAGCACTAATAGGTCAAATAGATCTGTCCCAAGGCTGATTTTTATAATTTTTGTGTTTTATATTCATACTCTGATTGAATGAGCAACTAAACGCACTCAACTACTCTGTGCATTAATACTGTATGACAAAACGAGCCATTCTGTAGACTTAAATGAAGCGGAATTGTCTAGACGTCCCCTACTTTTTGATATATTTTAAAAAGTCATCGTGTGAGGCCATTTCGAAGTATGAAGTCAGCACAAACCGCATCAATTCTTAATCATGCTCACGCTGAATATGTATTTAGGTTAATTCAGGCAGGAGGCAAATATTTCATGATCTTTCAACTTGTGGTGGTCTGTGTATTGCTAACCTAGGGAAGGGTGTGGAGAAGGCTGAGGCCAAACTTAGAGCAGAACACATTTACGTCTTTTCTTAGGTTCGGGGGGCTCCAGGGCGGCCAGTATTGCCTCATCAAACACATTCTTTAATCCTTTCTGTGGAAACAAAACAGGTTCAAAACAAAGACAACAAGACATCTGCTGGGATCTAACAGCAAAAAGGAAGCGGAGGAGCGATGTGGCGAGGAAATCAGATATTCCTTTATTCAAATGACATGAGACAAGACTCCCAAGGGAAGCAGAGGAAGGAATAAGAGGGGGGGGGAAAGAAAAAAATAAGTAGAAAAAGAACGTGGAGGTAAATGCTTCTTAGGGTACAAATGACACTAGAGAAAACAATAATTCTGTGACAGAGACATGCATGCAGGGAAGTAGAAGTGAAGTTTGGCACTCGTCAGATCAGGCAGCCTGTGTAAGTGTGATTAGGCCGAGTTGGAACGCAAGGACAAAATGTTCCCCAACATTTCATCTTAGTAGTTAGCTTGACGTTTTCTTTACAATGAGTAAGCAGCAGACGATTGAGAGGCAAAGAGAGTCAGTCAGACATCAGAACAGACAGCATTTTCTCTTTCTCTGCGTTTCAGGGGGCTCTAAAGCGGCTAGGATGGCCTCATCAAATACGTTCTTGAGTCCCCGCTAAGGAAAGAGGGAAAACGAGGAAAGACATGCACATGACAGTTAGATAGAGTTGGAAAGGCAGCTGCGGTTAGGAAACGTTGGCTCAGCACACCGTCGCTAAATGATAGCACTTACCTGCGTGAGGGCTGAGCACTCCACATATTTGACCGCCTTAAGGTCACGAGCCAACTTCTCAGCTGTCTCCGGGGTGATGGGCTTCTGTTTGTTCTTGGCTAACTTTTCCACAGTGGAGGGGTCATCGCGTAGGTCGATCTGAGTGCCTACCAACAGGAACGGGGTCTTGGGACAGTGGTGGGTGATTTCCGGGACCCACTAGAGGAGGGAAAAACTACATGAGCCTTTTACATCCACCTGGATACACCAATTATTTGACATCAGAACATTGAAAGTTGAAAACAATGTCCCTGCGCACACTCATGGCCGACAACGAGGCGTTCTACAGCAGCCAGACTAGTCCGAAGGCCCTGTCAACATGGTGGCTGTCAAGTCGGACTTAAAATAAAAAATTCTCTGCTCACTCTTCCTCCTTTTTCTGCGTGACATTCATGCGCTCACGGCTTACAACGAGGCAATCTGAAGTGGCTGTGCAAGCGGACCATCCAAAGATGCATTTTCGAGGTTCAGGCATAGCTAGCTAGCTAACTGCACGTCACAATTGTACTGGATAACCGTACAAAGGTGCTCAAGTTCTTATATCGCAGAACACGGGCAATTCATGCCAGGGCCAAAATCTGTCACTCGGCTCCCGTTTTAGCCACGCAGAAGAAGAAGAAAAAAAAAATTGGAAAAAAGAAATGGAACCGAAGAGTTTAATGCGATATCTACAGAACTGTTAACTAAATAGTTCTCAGTCTTTGTACATTTTCAACATGTATACCAGACGATTCAAAAGCATACACTATGTGCTAACCACTCGTTAACTTTGCTGCCGCTACTTGAACCACACAGGTGAATATAGTATTGTTTTACTACTAACAAACCATTTGTGTACATTCATATAACATTTATACACTCTCTGTAAAATGCTAGGTCAACTTATTATTTGCATGTTGACCAATGCTGTACATACAGAAATCACTACATCTCCTGATCTGTTGTGTTGTTTTGCCCGCCTTGTCAGATGACTCAGTCAATACTGTAAGCATGCAAAGTGCCCTTTGTGAAGACTTAGCAAAAGAAAAGCCCCAATCTTGCCACTGCACCCAATCCTGAGTTTAAATCTGAGGGCCGAAGGGTGGCGATCTCTGAACAAGATGCTGGAAGAGAAAGAGAGAACTGCTCCTTTCAGTAATGTGGAAAGACTGGTGAGACGCAGCAGCTACCTGAATGGAAAAGGAGGAATAGTTCTCTGCATAAGCAGGCTGGAATGTTGTTCAAGGTTCTAATTCACACTTCAGGGAATTTTCTTAGCAACGAAGTTAATACATTGGGAAACTATTTTAGGTAATAATTATGATAACAATATTAATAATAAGTCAACATACATCCCAAATCATCTTTCCCCATTGAAATGGAAATTCTATTTATCCATTCGAGCCCCCCCAAAAAAGTACCCAACAAAAAAAGGAATGTGTATTTTCCTGAGGAAAAGTAGTACTTTATATTTTATTTTTTATAAACATACAATAATGCCATCTAAACAGAACGTAAATAATAATTTAAAAAAAAATTCCCACTTTTTGCTTTGTTTTAAATGGACTTGCTGTTCCTTTTGGTGGCACGCCTTAGGCAGCTGGGAGCATGATAATACAGACCTACAACTTTAATCGAGACTGGAGATGTTCCAACTCCTCAGCAGTAATATTAGTCATTTTTTGCAGAGGATCAATAATGTATGCCTGTGAGTATTATTACATTATCTGTCTACATGTGTTGCTCCACAATTTATTCAAATGTCTGTTAAAAGGTTCGAGCATCGCCAAATAGATGCTGTTAGCCTGGATATAGTGTTTCTCCTTATGTGTTAGCATTGAAGCCAGCAGAGTTAATGGCTGAGCAATGTGGTTATTTTAAATACACAATGTGTAATTCTCTTTGCTTCATGTTTAGTTTAGCAGCAAACTTAAACGAGGAGTGTCAATAAACTGCATGAAGCCTATTTTTGGAAGAACTGTCCACTAAATATATCCGCAATACTGCTGCTTACCAAGAGGTGAATTGAGTCACTATTCACCAGAAAGCACTCATATCTCAAGTTTGTGCTTGCAAGTCAAAGCAAAACAAATTGGCAAAACTACGGCTTTTATTTGGGGGAGAAAAAAAACAGTTGTGTTTGACTTTAGAGGTTCTGCTGTATTTGATAGAAAGTAACTAGTTGGGAAAATGGGGTGCAGGCAAGTTGAAACCCACTCACCTTTTCTTTAACATTTTCAAATGAGGATGGCGAAACAACTGAGAAGCAGACTAAGAAGACATCCGTCTGTGGGTAGCTTAGTGGTCGTAACCTGTCATAATCTTCCTGACCTGTGAGGAGATGCACCATTAAGTAAAGCGCCACTTGATACAATTATTTAACTCATTTCAACTTACCTGCTGTATCAAATAAACCAAGGGTGTATGGTTCACCACCAATCATTACAGTTACTGCATAGTTGTCAAACACCTGGTTGAAAAAAAATGCATCTTGGTTTAACAGGCCTAATCTTACACCAACTGCACACCCAGCAACGCCGCTGAACTAGACAGTCGCAAACAAATAGATGATTTGATTGTGAAAAAATACATACAAAGTTCGCATGTGGCAGCATTTTGCAGCATTGTAGGTCATTTCACAAAGAACACACACACACAAAAAAACTACAAAAAAACACCACCATTCGGTGTTTTTTTCAGAAAATAGCTAGGGATAGGTTCCACAGAAAAAAATTTATCAGTGAATTTGTGAATAGTGAACTATGAGCATGCAATATGGATTATTGGTGCTATGGTTTAGCGATAGTGGACGGGATCTCACTTGGAACTAGGGCTGCACGATATGGTCCAAAACCATTAACTGTATATTTTTTAAGCTGTATCGCAAAACACGATATATCTTGATATTCTGATTTCTTCTGTAAATTACTAGATGTTAAAAAAAAAAAATCAACCTTTTGATTCATAAATTAACACCAATATAATGAATCAAGAAAAAAGTTGGATTTTGAAAATGAAACGTTCTCAGTTTTAAACTGATAAAAAGCATGCATGCGCACAGGAGTTTTCTGGATGAGTGGGGGAGTGTGCTGCATAATGTGAGAGGTGCACCAGCTGAGAGTGAAAAATGAAAACATTACGTGAGGATGTACCTGGTAGAAGCGATAGTCATTTTATACAGTGGGGAGAAAAGTATTTGCAATTGTGGAAGTTCTCCCACTTAAAAAGATGAGCGAGGCTTGTAATTTTCATCATAGGTATACCTCACCTATGAGAGACAAAATGAGGGGAAAAAAATTAAAAATAAAAAAAAATCCAGAAAATCACTGTCAGATTTTTAAAGAATTTATTAGGAAAATGAGTATTTGGTCACCTACAAACAAGCAAGATTTCTTGCTCTCACAGACCTGCAACTTCTTTAAGAAGCTCCTCTGTCCTCCACTCATTACCTTCATTAATGGCACCTATTTGAAGTTGTTATCAGTATAACAGACACCTGTTCATAACCTCAAAGTCACACTCCAAACTCCACTATGGCCAAGACCAGAGAACTGTCAAAGAACACCAGAAACAAAATTGTACACCTGCAACAGGCTGGGAAGACTGAATCAGCAATAGGTAAGCAGCTTGGTGTGCAGAAATCTACTGTGGGAATGGAAGACAGACAAGACCACTGATAATCTCCCTCAATCAGTGACTCTACGCAAGATCTCACCGCATGGGGTCAAAATTATGACAAGAACGGTGAGCAAAAATACCAGAACCACACGGGGGGGACCTAGTGAATGACCTGCAACAAAAATAGAACGTTTTGGTAAAAACTCAACTTCTCGTGTTTGGAGGAGAAAGAATGCTGAGTTGCATCCAAAGAACACCATAACAACTGTGAAGCATGGGGTGGAAACATCATGCTTTGGGGCTGTTTTTCTGCAAAGGGACCAGGACGACTGATTCATGTAAAGGAAAGAATGAATGGGGCCATGTATCATGAGATTTTGAGTGAAAACCTCCTTTCATCAGCAAGGGCATTGAAGATGAAACATGGCTGGGTCTTTCAGCATGACAATGATCCCAAACACACCGCCCAGGCAACGAAGTAGTGGCTTCGTAAGAAGAATTTCAAGGTCCTGGAGTGGACTAGCCAGTCTACAGATCTCAAAGTTGGAGTTGAAAGTCGGTGTTACCAAGCGACAGCCCCAAAACATCACTGCTCTGGAGGAGATCTGCATGGCGGAATGGGCCAAAATACCAGCAACAGTGTGTGAAAACCTTGTGAAGACTTAAGGCCTCTTTATACTCCCGCGGTCGCACGGCCGACAACGCCCACATTGCATCACGTGACCGATGAATTGGCCCGCGCGGCCCCTCTGCGTAGCTTGCCATGCACACGACAAAAATAGTTTCTGTGCGTTGAACGCCGCGGAGATCATCTCTCGTGATTGGTCCGTTTTAGTCACATGCTGTGATGCCGTACTCAGCGTGCCCTTTGATTCTACATACCATCTACGCCGCTGCCGCCTTCTCGATCGGTTTTGCAGCATCATTAAACTTATCATCTGGTCATCTAGGTCCATTTGTCCTAGCAGTCACTGTTCCATGGTCGCCATTGTTGCTTTGTTCCTTGTTACGGAAGGGAAAGTGGAAATGGCCAAAAAATGCAGAGGAAACTCCACCCTGTGTTGTCCTAGCCAATACCAGCAGTAGTGACACCCTCAACATGGAGTTGAACTGCAGTACATTTTCAAAACTGCGAGCGTGGGTTGCACTCGAGTATGAAGGCAAACTATGTGCCGGATAGCCGCAGTGATGTCAGCTCAGTCACCGTCCGCGCGAGTATAAAGAAGCCTTTACGGATAACGTTTGACCTCGGTCATTGCCAACAAAGGCTATTTAACAAAGTATTGAAATGAACTTTTGTTTTTGACCAAATACTTACTTTCCACCATAATTAGCTAATAAATTATTTAAAAATCAGACTGAATTTTTTTCTTCTCATTTTGTCTCTCAAAAGTGAGGTATGATGAAAATTTCAGGCCTCTCTCATCTTTTTAAATGGGAGAACTTGCACAATTGGTGACTGACTAAATACTTTTTTGCCCCACTGTACATCTCACACGCAACAACCTCCGATCGAGTATATATCGGATAAAACGGACCATCGGGACTGAATCATCTTTATTTGCCAAGTATGTCCAAAAAACACAAGGAATGTGTCTCTGGTAATTGGAGCCGCTCTAGTACGACAACAGACAGTCAATTGACAGAGAACACTTTGGAGACAAAGACATTGACAAAAGAAAAAGCTGAGCAGTAAAGGGTTGCTAGTTAACTGGTAATGCCAGTACTATTATTTATTTTTATTTATTTGACAATTGTGCAAAAAGATGCAGAGTCCTCTAGCACTTAGAGCAGTTCAAATGACTAATATTGCAATAGTCCGGTGCAATGACCATTGTGCAAAGGGCGACGAGACTTCAAGGAGTGTATGCGGTTTAAAGTGACGAGTAGTGCGATAATCTGGGACAATGTTGATTGTGCAAATGTTGCAGATACTCCTCAATCAGTGTGCAAATGGAGCAGATGCTACTCTGGCATGACTGGCCAGTATTGGTCAACAACAGATATGCAAATGTCTCGCCACGCTGCACTAACTACAGTGAGTGCATGAGTAATATATAATTGGACCCACAGAAATGTGACAACGAACTCAAGTCAAAAAATTGCCAGCATGTTGTAATGGAATTGTAGGTTAGGTGTTTAAGAAGTTGATTGCAAGAGGGAAGAAGTTGTTGGAATGTCTGCTAGTTATAGTTTGCATTGATCGGTAGCGCCTACCTGAGGGAAGGAGCTGGAAGAGCTGGTGACCGGGATGCGGAACAATGTGTCCAAAAATATTTTCCATTTGTGACTTAAAATGCCGCTGACAAAGTCTGTTAGTTTGAGAATTGGCCACTGTTTTAGGCCATGGAAAAATAACCTACAAAACAATTTCGTACTGTACAGAAATATGGGTGCATATAGCCTTAAAAAAAAAAAAAAAAAAAAAAAAAAAAAAAAAAAAAAAAAAAAAAAAACGGACAATCAGCTATATCAGACACCAACCCCCCCCCCCCCCCCCCCCACACACACACACTATAAGTCCATTCTATCGAGGTTCCACTCTATTCGATATATCCCCCACCCCTATTTAGAACCTAAGTGAGTGGCGACGCCACTCACTTGTGATTCATTATTTGGAATCGCAAACGTATTGCAGCCGGTCGGCAAATCACAGAAACAAGTTGCAGAACCATGTTGTCACGTCGCTTGGCGTGCGGCTAGCTTTATTTGTCTGTAATCAAGGACCCATGCACAAACGCATACTCACTGTTGGTACATATTCAGAGGGGAATTTGTTGGTGGTGTATGAAATCAGTAGACAGGTTTTTCCCACTGCTCCATCGCCCACCACCACACATTTGATGGTCTGCATCTCACTTCCTTGTGTTAGGGCGGCCGACAATTCTTAAAAATGACAAACATTACATTTTAATAAATCAGATTAATCAGATCTCAAACATAAAAATTACAACTCAGCACTATTTTGCACACAAACATCATCATTGATAGATTGAATTGGATAATTAATGTTTATCCAATTGCTACTGAAACGATGCAAATTTCCCTATTGTGGGACTAATACAGGTTCTTATATGACAAATATTTATTAATAACTGTTGTACTTTTAACCTACCCACATTCTGAAGTCACGTGTACAGTGACGTACTACAGTGAACCCTCGCTACTTCGCAGTTCGACTATCGCGGATTCACGACTTCTGATTTCTTTTACAGTGAAATTTTGCATGCCGTTTTTTACAGCGTACGAACCCGCATTGTGTCCTAATTGACTGTATTTTTTACAGTGAATTCTGCATGCTGTTTTTACAGCGTACAAACCTGCATTGTATTCTGCGTCCTGATTGGCTACGTCTTTTGACATAGTACTGTAAATATCTGACCACCAATAAAGTTATTGAAAAAACAAACGTCAGCGGTGTGAGACGTAATGCAGACTACGAGACAAATTTACGAGACAAAATACGAGACATCAGACTACGAGAGAAATTTGGTCTTTCACGATTGCACTATGTCAGACTACTGCAATAAAATCTTGTATTCCCATAACACCGCATCCCGTTTTTTACGATCACTGGGCTTCATCTTGTCAACTGAAACGTGACCGGATACAAATAAAAATGTCACAAAAAGTGGATACATTAATTACTGTATGTACTTCCTGCCATCTAGTAGAAGACCATTTATCATTTGTTCTGTCTGTCACAAGTATATACAGTAAATGAACAAGTAATTTAAATAGACACATTGCTCCATCTTGTGATCGGATCGGTGATAGGTTTTTTTTTTGTTTTTGTTTTTTAAACTCGCTGATCGGTCCCAAAAATCCTGATCGTGTAAGGCCTAGTTCTCAGGAAAGCAAGTATACGTGTTATAATACTCAGACGAGAATTTTTAGTTGACAATGTTCAAAAACCTCTAGGTGAGGAAGATCATTTTTCAAATCCATCAGTCAATCCATCACTTTAATGTATATCTTTCTATGCTTCTGCCAAATGCAATGTAAACTGACCGATCCGCACACATTTATTTGGCCCGGCCGCTGGCCAGGTCTCCTGTGACGTTACTCTGACCCGCCATGGTTACTCATATTTTCAATTGCTTCAACGTTGCTACATTTATTCCTTACTATGTATTGTTGTTCATTCTCTGCTCTTAATTACTTTTTAGGTGTGTTTTGTTTTTGCTAGATTTTCTGATTTAATTTTGGATTAATTAATACTGAATAATTAACATAATTCTGAATATAAAACAACTATTGTATGTTGTCCGTGTGTGTGTTTAACAAGCTTTCCAACAATACCATTATCAACTTTTTGAAAATAGGATACAGATTAAGGTTATGAGAGTTTGAAACTCAAATTTACCAAAACAAGTCACAGTTAAAATCTTGAGTCCCATTATCTTAGCCAAAAATTGGTGCATTTTCACTAGTGTTAGGGATTCATGACTTTTTAATTATTTGTTACAGGAAAATCGCTGGAACCGCTTTTAAATAATTGTCTGATAATGCTGGTCTGATGTAAAATATAATCGTTGTACATTTTCACATACATCAAACTATACAATTAAAACAAAATAGCCACATTTTTACCAATTAACTTCAATTAGTGGAATACGTCCCTCCACAACATCTAAAATTCAACAAACGTTAACGTCTGCTCAATAGAACGAACCAACGCGAGGGCAATCATGTCTTTGAAAACGTATCCAGTGGTTGTCGAAGTAGACATCCTGAAATTTAACAAACGGTGACGAAAAACAAACAAGCAAAAAGTCTTCTGTCGTCAAGCTATGCTAACGAAGCGTTAGCTGTTTGGTTTGCTAGCTGCGCAAAAGGCCGAGTAGCCTTGGCTGAGTTTCTGTGAAAAGCTAACAGGAAATCACGCATAAGTAAGTGTTTTTATCTAGTAAGAGCAAAACACAACATTTGTTGTAATAAATAACGCCGTTAAATGTAAGCATGACTTACCTGCGGCCCTTCGGAAAGACCACTGGCTAGCACTAGCTTAGCTTCGATGAGACCGGGCGTTGGCACGGAGCGTAATTTGGCTCACTACTTTAGTGCTTCCTACTCATCTGTTAAACTAGAAATAATACAAGCGGATATCGAGAGTGCGGAGGGGAAATGCAATAGATAACAGTTTTAAAAAATTACATTTACATTTTATTTAGGTTGTTTTTAAAGATCTTTCGTCGTGTTTGTCATTTGTCGTATGTGTTATGTTCGTAGTTGAATGATGTCGCGTTGTTGTTGAGCTTTTATTTCGAAAGTGAGCGTTCATGCCCTCTAGTTGAAAATTGACCACGCGGTTAGTTCGGATGACGTCACCTTGCGCACTGACATTCCTTGGATTCTCAGCTGAATATGAGCACTTCCTCCGAACGCATACACGGTATTGCTAGCCCTCACAGAAAGGAAAACTACAGTGTAAACAAATGGACACATAAATGCATTTTTTTATTTTTATTTCGAATACTCATTCGCTAAACAGCCGAAGAACTGTTTAGGTTTGGAAATCAAAACTATAGCCCTAACCCTGCATAAACTGCTTTCTGCCTAATCTGCTGTCATCTCACTTTGCACTTTTAATTCTGCCTATTTGTTGTGATTTTATTGTATTTTATTTATTTAACATATGACTATTTTATTCAGGAACAATCCACCAGTAAAGGGACGGAAGATGGAAATAGCCATGGTCCACAAGCTCGAATATTTACATTTTTATTATGGACTATCTATATACTCTGTTCCTTTTTTAAATAAACTTCAAACAACTGCAGTGTACACCGGTGCTGAGAGAGAGAGAGAGCGGAAGAGACAACGAGAGAGAGTGTGAGTGAGAGAGAGTGAGTTGAATTTTGACTTATTAATAAATACAATAAAACATTTGAAAACAAAATGACTGTTTATTTAATGCGCACACATAAAAACAGAATTCAGGCTTCTTAAACAAATTACTTTATCACATTTTGACAGCAAGAAGGCTTTTATTCCCACATCACAAGAATGTATACTGAAGGATTTTTTTTAAAGATGCATGTATGTGTGTATTTTTGTCTTTGATAATATTTTACACTTCACACCTTATCATTTATTAGTTTTCACCCATAAATATTGGTGTTTTGTTGAGGGACGTTGCTGTGTCATATTTTATGTTTTATGAGCAGCCTTTATCCTCCACACAGCTCCATGGGCCGATACCAAACTAAACAGCATTGATGAAAAAATTATCCATCGAAGAGGCTCCCACCACCTACATGAGGAATAAAGCAAACAATACAACTTGTATAAAACATTTACACTCATTGGCCGCAGGGTTATGTGAACACCAAAAATATAATGAGATTCAATACAGTATATATATTTTAAAAAAAATAATTGACAAAATCTAACAATTTTGATTGACAAAGAGGTATTACTTTGGAAAATATATATATATTGTTACTGTGTATCACAGTGATTTGGTATTGTGCTCACCGTGTTTAGCAGCATGAGACAGAAACAAATTATTAGAAATAAATGTAAAAAAATAAATACAAATAATTAAATATCTATCTGTGATACACAGTACACCCATTTCAGTTGCAAACACCACTGCAAACCAAAAACACAATAATAAAACATTTGGTACTGTAAGATTGGTATTGATTTAACACACTCCCAATTTTACAGTGCCCATTCATTACTGTGCAGGCAGAATTTTGAAAACTCTTATTATAGCGTGTAGGTGTGCCTAATGCAGTGGGAGGTAAGTTCACTTATTGTACAACCCTAATTCCAATGAAGTTGGGACGTTGTGTTAAACATAAATAAAAACAGAATACAAAGATTTGCAAATCATGTTCAACCTATATTTAATTGAATATGCTACAAAGACAAGCTATTTAATGTTCAAACTGATAAACTTTATTGTTTTTAGCAAATAATCATCCATCCATCCATCCATCCATCCATTTTCTTGGCCGCTTCTCCTCACTAGGGTAGCGGGCGTGCTGGAGCCTATCCCAGCTATCATCGGGCAGGAGGCAGGGTACACCCTGAACTGGTTGCCAGCCAATCGCAGGGCACATACAAACAAACAACCATTCGCACTCACATTCACACCTACGGGCAATTTAGAGTCTCCAATTCATTGGAATTGGGGTTGTAAGATTTCATTTTCAATTCATGTTTATATGAAGCGTCATTACTTCATAGTGGCTTTTTTTTTCTCACCGTGTTTTGTCTTGTTCATTTGACTCTGATGAATTTTCTGGCATTGTGCTGGTCGGCGCTATTACTGTGCAGAATGGGGAAAAAAATTATATATATATATATATATATATATATATATATATATATATATATTCAAGAGCACACTTGGAATTAAATATGACATCATTTAATGGTTTACTGGGGGTAATTTCACATAGTGTGCACAGAATTAAAACAAGCCAGGCAATTTGTCCTAAGAATATATAAGATCTAAACTGAGCTTAGGCAAGTCCATATATCAACACATAAAAAAAGCATTGTGTAACTAAGTGTTCTCTGGCAGTAGTTACCATCTGTCACTAATGAATAGTAGACTTTACACCGATTTTATCGGGCTGATCAATATCGGCCGATATTTAGCATTTTATGCTGATCGGACGTTCGTTTAAGGCTTGCTTGAGGTATGTTCACATACTTTTAATACGATACGACTCACAAGCAGGCAGTAAAATTTTATGTAGCCTAGCAAGCTAGTGGTAGTACGAACGGTTGGACGTAAACATGCCGCCGTTCTGTCGAATCATGCTCTAAAGTTTCAGTGTGGGTGAAGTAATTGAATTCATTCATCCATCCATTTTCTGAGCCGCTTCACAAGGGTCGCGGGAGTGCTGGAGCCAATCCCAGCTATCATCGGGCAGGAGGCGGGCTACACCCTGAACTGGTTGCCAGCCAATCGCAGGGCACATACAAACAAACAACCATTCGCACTCACATTCACATCTACGGGCAAGTTAGAGTTGTCAATTAACATACCATGCATGTTTTTGGGATGTGGGAGGAAACCGGAGTGCCCAGAGAAAACCCACGCAGGCACGGGGAGAACATGCAAACTCCACACAGGCGGGGTCGGGGATTGAACCCCGGACCTCAGAACTGTGAGGCAGACGCTCTAGCCAGTCGGCCCCCGTGCTGCCTAATTGAAGTCAAAATAAAGTAATTTAATTACAGTAAGTTAGCACCCATTATTTCTGTCATGTAATGTTGGTTTGACCTGACTAAGTAGAATACACAATATGAATAGAGCAGTGATTTCCAATCTATGGAGCCAAGGAACATATTTTACAATTGAAAAATCTCACGGCACTCCAACAAACATAAATGTCACAAAAAGTATTTCTGTATTTACTTCCTGCCATCTAATAGAAGACCATTCATTTGTTCTGTCTGTCACTATGCCTCACTGGCATAAATAGAGGAACAAAGATACATTATTTATTGGCAATATAATGTTTTGAGCAATTAAGTACACAAGTATATAGAGTAAATGAACAGGTCATTTAAATAGACACATTCCTCCATTTTTTGATCGGATCTGTGACCGGTTTTCGTTTTTTTAAACTCAAAGTGACTCTAAGTGATCGGCCCCAAAAATCCTGATCGTGTAAAGTCTAATGAATAGCAAGTGTACCTTTGTTGGATACGATGAGCTTGACCCCAGCGACAATATTCCTCCCAGGCCTGGCAACAACACACCAATACTTGTCCCCATCACTTTGCCTGACAGACGTCATAGTAACAATGAAGGCTCCTGCCTCCTTGTCATCAGCGATGGACCATCTGTTGTGATTGCGTTGCTTTGGCGTTTTCACTACAATCTTACAAAACTCATATACTGCCCCCCTACACCAATACTTTGAGTTGTCTCTGAACTGAGAGTCGTACCAACAAGATACAGTCAAGGATCCTCCATTTGCGGCTCTAATTAACCTCGGGGCCTTCAGCTGATCTGGGTCAGCTGAATGCTTTGGAAGCCAGAGGATGAAGAGGAGTGGAACTGCAAAATGCAAACATGGTAGTTATTCAACATATTTGTTAGAATGCAGCGATTTACAAACCAAAGAACAGAATTACCTTTGAAGAAGCTGAACAGTGACACAGAGGTTCCCATGATTCAAGAGGAAATAACAATGTGGTGTGGAAGTTAATGAGGCAATATTGAGGTCTTCCTCTTATGCCTCCTCCATGGGCAAGTTGTGCAACTAGGCTCATCTTTGCCCACTGTGAGAACTGTTGAGTGGGCGTTATCAATGTCAGACATAGCAGCAGGGACGAACGAATAAAGTGGAGATATTATGAACAGTGTGCATGAAGTACAATCACAATGACCACTGTGAACTATCAAAGCCATTCATGTCTTCATGTCCATCATCAGCACTTTTCCTGTGTTTACTGTATGTATTGAAGAGGGAACCCAAATCATTTATTGCCACATAGTGAAAAAAAAAAACTGAACTCGGCTGCTGACATTTGCAGTGGTGAGCAAACGCAAGCATTTTTTAATATTTAAATATCAGACATTAGTGTTGTTGTGTTAATAATACTGTACATCACAGGTGTCAAACTGGTGGCCCGGGAGGCAGATCTGGCCCGCCACTTCATTTGATGTGGCCCGCGCAAGCAAATAAAACTTGCTCATTGTGTTCTGGTGTAATACTATTGAGATATTTGCAAGCATTTTTTTGTTACCAATCCCACTTTGAAAAGAAATTTAATAGTAAAAAAAAAATGTTTTTATAGGCTTCTGATTTCAAAGCTGGTTATTCATTAATGTGTTCTGTATACTGTACATAATTACAGTATGTGAGGTAATCTTTCATTTATATGGGTTCACAGTTGTAGCGGCCCTCCGAGGGATGTCATAGCTACGATGTGGCCCGTGACAAAAATAAGTTTGACACCACTGTTGTACATGATTGCGGCACCTGTGTTTAGCCTGTTTAGAACCTTTTATTCGCCACTACGCTGCAATGTACTATGTTACTATATCACACTGTAGAGATTGTTGTCTAAGTATTTCTATTTGGTTTTATTTTGCTTTGTTTTACTCTGCTGTCTGCTGCTGTGTAGGGATTGCAAATGAGAATGTGTTCTCAACTGCCTTAACTTTCAGGTTTGGTTGAACGCCGAAATGTTCCACTTTAGGGACATTTGACTTTAGGGGTTGCTGTGTGACAGGCGAGACTTTGATTTGTTTTAATTGCGTGTAAAATACGTAAGCAGTCCGTTTTAGTTTTTCTGACATTTGGTTGACTTCTCTTTTAGAAGGTCCATCCACACAGTCGGCTGATTCAGTTATGGCAACCGGATTTGTTATTACTTCTGCTTCCAGACCTCAGCCAATTTTCTATTTTCTGCTGACAGCTGTAATATAACAAACTGTTAAAGATAAATGCCACATTATAATGGAAGCTGTGTGATTAGATAAGTTGTTCTTTCTTTACCTTTTAAAATGCTTTTCACAGAAATGCAAGTGTATCTTCATGACATATTGTTAAACACTTCTCTGCATGATTGGTATAGTCGAACATATTTATCATCACATATCAGCTGTCTAATTAGCTTTTCCAAAGATATTTTTCTTCTTGTTTATGTGATTTGGCTGCTGTTTTATGTCATCTCTCAACAGAGGCAGTAAATGTATTAGCTGGGAAACATGAACAGCATATTTGATGAAAACACAAATAATACAGCTGTCCTAAATGTCCTATGCCAAAGTTTTGGGTAGTGAAGGCTTTATTGTACGAAGTCATAAGCCAAGTGCAGGTTATATGACCGGTCAATCAAATGTGTTATAAAAACTGAAAATGTACAGTAGATGAGCTTCACCCAATTGTCAGTAATCGTCTGTAGTTCTATCATATTAGTTTGAGGTTATTCATTCCTCAGCAGGAATATCAAGGGGAAATTCTCAAGTCTGCAGGACAAGAAACGTAAGATAAGGGCAGGTAAGGCACTCACGCAGTTTGAATAAATCTTTTTAAATTGATCTTGGTGATAAAAGCAAAACAACTCAAACCTGATCACATTAAAAATCACGGATAATGGATTCTGCAATGACTGCTAAATATTTGATGACATTAAACGCATCCTTTGAGAATCTTGGCTCGTCTTATAACGTTTGCTGTTGTCTTGTTTGGGAAAAGAGAACACTAATTGTGTTCATCACACAATTGAAAGCAATAGTTGTGTGTCCATTCTGAAACACAAAGGCTGTAAATTACCATATTTTCACGACCAAAGGCGCACTTAAAAGTCTTAAAGTTTCTCCAAAATGGACGTGGCGCCTTATCATGCGGCGCGCCTTATGTGTGCACCGAGTTCCAAAATCTGTAAATGTTGTGTGACTTTGATGAGTGCTCCGCTTGACTGACTGGGAGCATTTCCTGCCGACACGCTGCTTATATAGAGTTAAGGCGGACGTAACTGAGTACAGCATGCCGACGTATAGGAGGAAGGGTGCTCGTGACAGAGGACGGTAAAGACACGCCCCCAGTAGGTATACTATAGTATGTGCATTGTGCAAAACAACATCGGTTTGGCTAAGGACCCCGAAAATGGCACCTACGAAGAGACACGCTTACGAAGCACAGTTTAAACTGCAAGCTGTCAGTTACGCGGAGGAACATGGGAATCGAACAGCCGCGAGAGAATTCAGGATCAACGAATCCATGGTTCGCAAGTGGAGGAAGCAGGAAAACGAGCCTCGCCAAGTCAAGAAAACGAAGCTGAGTTTCCGCGGAAACAAGACGAGGTGGCCCGAGTTGGAAGACCAACGCTAGCAATGGAAAACAAGGCGAGGTGGCCCGAGTTGGAAGACCAACGCTAGCAATGGATTAATGAGCAAAGAACAGCCAGGAGAAGCGTCTCTACAGTCACCATTCGACTGAGGGCAATAACGCTTGCAGAAGAAATGAAAATCGAACATTTTTAAGGAGGTCCGTCTTGGTGCTTTCGTTTTATGAAACGGCGTCATCTATCCATCCGGGCAAGGAGCACCGTGGCGCAGCAACTTCCGGTGGATAACAAGGAAAAGCTGGCCATCTTCCACTCCTACTGCAGTAAAAAGATTGCCGACAAACACATCCAGCCCAACCACATCACCGACATGGACGAGGTGCCGCTCACTTTCGCTCACTTTCAAAAGGGCTGGATTGACGAGGAGAAAATGAGAGAGTGGCTGAGTGAGGTGTACGTAAAGATGTTTTTTTTTCCCACGCATCACCGTCCCTGTTGATCTGTGACTCCATGCGCGCCCATCTCACAGCCGCTGTGAAAAACCAAGTGCAAATAAGACTGGGAGGCAACGCCGGGCAAGTTACGCCACCATATGTGAATGGATTGTGGGTGCTTGGGCTAAGGTATCTGCTTTGACTGTTCTCCGAGCTTTCGTGAAAGCCGGCATCATTGCTGAACAGCCCCCAGGCAACGAGACTGACTCTGACAATGACGAGCGGGAACCCGCCGTGTTTGTGGGAGAACTTGCCCAGCTGTTCATTTTGGATACAGAAGATGAGGACTTTGATGGATTTGTGGATGAGGATTGATCAAAAAATAACGTGAGTACATTGTTAAATACTTCAATAAAGTACAACCGAACTCAGTTTTGCTCCCGCTGCCTTTTTAAAAACATTGTTTTAGCCTGCATGCATGCTACCGTATGTTCTAAGCTAGTGTATGTTTACCATGCCTGCCATACAATACGGTGCGCCTTATTTATGTGTTAAATACATAAATAGACCCCGTACCTGAGACTGCGCCTTTTAATATGGTGCGCCCTCTGGTCGTGAAAATACGGTAGATGTCCTCTTACCCTAATGCCTCTATACACACATTGTCATGACAGCCAGTATTCATGACTTACTCTCGCTCCCACCAGTCCCTCCGATATTAATGCACGACACCACCCTGGGTCCTGGGGCGTGGGTGGCTTGTATTATCATGTCAACTACCCAGACTGACCTTTCTTTTGCATTATAAATTTCTTACAGGTGATTAGTGTAATTATTCCCACCACTAATCAGTCGCACTGCCTTGCTCACTATCATAAAGCACCATTTCCCAAAGTGACTCAACAAAAAATCTCTCTTATATTTGACTCAACTCTCTCCTTTCAAATCCACATTAAGAACATTAACATAACAGCATTTTTTTTTATCTGCGCAATATCCCTAAGATATTGCCCATTCTATCCACTAATGACACAGAGATCACAGTCCATGCATTTGTTAATCTCGCCATGACTCTTGTAATGTGCTGCTTTCTAGTCTTCCCCTGTCTAGCATTAAAAGCCTGCAGTCAGTACAAAATGCTGCAGCAACTGCAGATATTTGAGGTGATTCCTCAGTAGAAATGTTAAAATCTCAATTTAAGACTTGTTTTTACATATTGGCATTCAGTGAAACTCGATGTAGGACTGTTATGCTGCAGCTTCTCCTCTCTCTTCCGCCCTCCACTCCTGCTTCGAGAGGGGGCTAGGTGGCGATGACCGAATCTGAGGCCATTGCTGGATTCTGCATCGACCAACTGGGACAAGGTCTCAGGTAGACCGTCGCTATGGAGGATTCTGCTCCGACCTACCAGGCCAGGTCCTGATGAAGAACCGCTTTCCTGAAGGCAATTACCTGTGGTGCTTTATCTCATTAAATGGAGTCTAATGCCGTCTTAATTAACATTGTTCAGCACCATATTATGTGTTTTAAAACATGTCTTAAAACTCATTTTTATTCTGTGGCTTTCAGCCCGGCTTAAGACTCAGGACCTCAGTGGTTTTAATGTTCTTTTGTTTTAATTGCTTATCTTAAATTGTTTGTATTTCTGACATTTTATTTTTTTATCTGTCTACAGCACTTTTTTTTCAGCTGTTTAAAGGGCTTTATAACGTTGATAAATGTTGTCCACTCAACATCCATTGTGGCTTGTTCATCCTGAAAGGGAATCCCTCCATCTGTGGTCAATCAGAATCAGAATCATCTTTATTTGCCAAGTATGTCCAAAAACACACAAGGAATTTGTCTCCGGTAGTTGGAGCCGCTCTAGTACGACAACAGACAGTCAATTTACAGAACACTTTGGAGACAGAAAGACATTGACAAAAAATAAACAGTCACTGAGCAGTAAAGGGTTGCTAGTTATCTGGTAATGCCGGTACATTTTTTTTTTTTTTTGACAATTGTGCAAAAAGATGCAGAGTCCTCTAGCACTTAGAGCAGTTCGAACGACTAATATTGCAATAGTCCGGTGCAATGACCATTGTGCAAAGGGCGCTGAGACTTCAAGGAGTGTATGCGGTTTAAAGTGACGAGTAGTGCGATAAGCTGGGACAATGTTGGTTGTGGAAATGTTACAGATTCTCCTCAATCAGTGTACAAATGGAGCAGATGCTACTCTGGCATGGTTGGCCAGTATTGGTCAACAACAGACATGCAAATAGTGCAGCATGGCGAGACAACTACAGTGAGTGCACGAGTAATACATAATTGGCCCCACAGAAATGTGACAACAAACTCAAGTCAAAAAATTGCCAGCATGTTGTAATGGAATTGTAGCTTAGGTGTTTAAGAAGTTGATCACAAGAGGGAAGAAGCTGTTGGAATGTCTACTAGTTCTAGTTTGCATTGATTGGTAGCGCCTACCTGAGGGAAGGAGCTGGAAGAGCTGGTGACCGGGGTGCACAGGGTCCGAGAGGATTTTGCACGCCCTTGTCTTAGTTCTGGCAGCTTGCAAGTCCTCAATGGTGGGTAGGGGGGTACCGACAATCCTTTCAGCAGTTTTGATTGTCCGTTGCAGTCGGAGTTTGTCCTTTTTTGTAGCAGCACCAAACCTGACTGTGATGGAAGAACGCAGGACTGATTCGATGACCGCTGCGTAGACTGTCTCAGCAGCTCCGGTGGCAGGCCGTGCTTTCTCAGAAGCCGCAGAAAGAACATCCTCTGCTGGGCCTTTTTGAGGACGGAGTTGATGTTGGTCTCCCACTTCAGGTCCTGACAGACTGTAATTCCCAGGAACTTGAAGGTCTCGACGGTTGACACAAGGCAGCTGGACAACGTGAGGGGCAGCTGTGGCGAAGGATGCCTCCTGAAGTCCACGATCATCTCTACAGTCTTGAGCGTGTTCAGCTCCAGGTTGTGTCGGCCCCACCATAGCTCCAGCCGCTCCACTTCCTGTCGATATGCAGACTCGTCACCGTCCTTGATGAGGCCGATGACAGTGGTGTCTTCTGCAAACTTCAGGAGTTTGACAGTCGGGTGCGCTGAGGTGCAGTCGTTCATGTAGAGAGAGAAGAGCAGCGGAGAGAGGACACAACCTTGGGGCGCCCCAGTGCTGATGCTGCGTGTGGATGAGGTGGCCTCCCCCAGCCTGACCTGCTGTGTCCTGCCCGTCAGAAAGCTGTAAATCTACTGGCAGATGGCAGGTGAGACGCTGAGCTGGAGAAGCTTGGATGAAAGGAGTTCAGGGATGATGGTGCTGAACGCTGAGCTGAAGTCCACGAACAGGATTCTCGCGTAGGTCCCTGCACTGTCGATATGTTCTAAAATGAAGTGCAGTCCCATGTTGACTGCATCATCCACAGACCTGTTCGCTTGGTAGGCAAACTGCAGGGGGCCCAGCAGGAGACCTGTGACACTCTTGAGGTGGTCCAGCACGAGACTTTCAAAGGACTTCATGACCACAGATATCAAAGCGACAGGCCTGTAGTCATTTAGACCCGAGATTGCAGGTTTCTTGGGAACTGGAATGATGGTGGAGCGTTTGAAACAGGATGGAACTTCGCACAATTCCAGAGATCTATTGAAGTGAAAGTGTCCTTTTCAAATCTGCAGTAGAAGGCATTCGAGTCGTTGGCTAGTGTGCTATTGTTCTCAGCTTGGGGGGATCGTCGCTTGTAATTTGTCAGCGATTGGAATGCATGCCAGACATGCCAAGGTTTCTTCTCTTCTCCCCATTATGTGAGGCTGCACAGGGTGGCATTGCTGGAGGGTGGGGTGCCACCATGCCCCAAAATCCATCCATCCATCCATCTAACCCAGCTATCTTCGGGCGGGAGGCGGGGTACACCCTGAACCGGTCGCCAGCCAATCGCAGGGCACATAGAAACAAACAACCATTCACACTCACATTCACACCTACGGGCAATTTTAGTCTTCAATCAATCTACCACGTATGTTTTTGGGATGTGGGAGGAAACCGCAGTGCCTGGAGAAAACCCACCCAGGCAATGGGAGAACATGCAAACTCCACACAGGCTGGGCCGGGATTCAAACTCCGGTCCCCAGAACTGTGAGGCAAATGTGAAAATCAGTCGGTCATCGTGCCGGCATGCCCTAAAATAAAATATAAAATATTGCTAAGTGAAACAGTTTTCTATCCTTTTGAATCAATCTTTTTTGATGAACTGACTCAGTATGGTTGCCAAAACTGCCATTTCCACCACTAAGAAAGAAACTGTTCACTAAACAGACCACTAACTTCACCCGCTGTACAAACAAAATGATAGCAAAACATGTAACAAGTCAGTAACACGCCAAAGGGGGTTTTCACGAGGCATGTGCACACATGAAAAAGGTGGTGCTCAAGCACCACCTTTTGCCCTGAACCAAAAAGTGCTTTTTGGTGCAGCTCTTTTATTTCTTCACCAATATTTAAAAGAAAAATTACCCTCTCTGTCATCAATTTTACTAAAGTGTTTTGAAATCTGACCAGCATTTATTTTAGTCCTTGGGAGAATTGTACATGTGCTCCCGCCTTGACCTCAGCCCCCCTCCTTCTCCTTCCAAAATCCTCTCATTTGAACAGGGCTGTGTTGACTTTTTATATCCACTGTAGCCTCCCTTGACTCCCCTTTGTTAAACATGTTATCATTTATTGTATTGATTGTCCATCCATCCATTTTGAACACCGCTTATCCTGGTTAGGGTCACGAGGCGCTGGAGGCTATCCCAGCTGACTTTGGGCGAAAGGTGGATTACACCCTGAACTGGTCGCCAGTCAGTCGCAGGGCACATATAGACACTGACAACCATTCGCACCGCCACTGAGTGGGAACTAAACCCACGCTGCCCGCACCAAAGTCAGGCGAGTGTACCACTACACCATCAGTGACTGTATTGATTGTGTTAACAGAAATAAATACACAGCTTAAAGACATAGTATTTTTTTTTTTAATTGTATGAACAATTTTTGGCTAGAGCACCTACTCCCATTATGTGCACGTGTCTGTGTTTTGCACAGGGAGACATTCAAGTTGGGATTGCCACTGACTGACACACAGTTCAGTATAGTGTTGTGCCATCAATTTGGAGGTTTGAATATTTTACTAACAAATCAATTGCCAGAGTATTTAATTCCTTCTATTCTGACTTTGAACTGAATGGGTTCCAAGTTATTTAATTATTGAATTATCCATCCATTTTCTGAGCCGCTTATCCTCACTAGGGTCGCGGGCGTGCTGGAGCCTATCCCAGCTGTCATCGGGCAGGAGGCGGGGTACACCTTGAACTGGTTGCCAGCCAATCGCAGGGCACATACAAACAGACAACCATTTGCACTCACAGTCACACCTACGGGCAATTTAGAGTCTCCAATTCATGCATGTTTTTGGGATGTGGGAGGAAACCGGAGTCCCCGGAGAAAACCCACGCAGGCACGGGGAGAACATGCAAACTCCACACAGTCGGGGCCGGGGATTGAACCCAGGTCCTCAGAACTGTGAGGCTGACGCTCTAACCAGTCGTCCACAGTGCCGCCATTATTGAATTAAAGTATTACAATTCTTTTTTAAAAAGGTAATATTTATTTTAAAGTAGCATGAGCACATATTTCTTTCATATGCGTCTTCTCGTGATTTTTATTGCTTATCACCATGAGGTTTTCTGGCATCAGGTCAGAAACAATCTCTGTTGCCCCCTTCTGGATGTCTGTAGAAGAACTGCCTGCTAAGAAGTTGTATCCAGCAAACATGAACCAGTTGTACTTCTGTGGAGATGTTAAATCGGGAGTTACAAATTGACTGGACTTAAGCTGTTTGGAATGCGTTATTCGTTATCTTACCAAGTACAAAGTCCTCACCGCATAAGATTAGCGCCAAAACGGTTAAATTTTAATTATTGTGTTTCACTTATATACAGTAGGAGAATATCTGTGTAGTGTTGTGTTACATGATGCTGACACGCAGACGTTGTGGGTTCGATTCTCAGTCAGTGTACCAATACCAGCCACTGCCAGTCCCATGGCTATGGGTTGCATCAGGAAACAAATCATGCGAGTGACTCACTGTGGTGACCCTTGACAGGGAAAAGCCAAAAGTCGCTTCTTTTTCTTCTTCTAGTTACAGTATAAAAAACGACACCAAAGTATTCCAGAAGTTTCAAAAAGCTCATTAAAAAAAACAAAAAAAACTTCCTACTTTGCACATTAGGGATGGGCTTTTGATAATATTCCCTCAATGGACAAGGCAGAATATTAATAATTCAATAAACTACTTGTTATTTTAATATTCTTTTTCATGGGAAGAGAGAGGCTCTCTCCGAATATTGAACTGGACTCCTGTTTTGATGCCAGTGTTGTATAGAAAACTGAAATGCTGCCAAAGGATTAGCCATAGCTGATGTCATGTTGCTCTTCTGAGACTTTTTTGTGATTATTGGCGATGCACATAAACTTGACTCGACGTCTTCAGACAGCCAACTTCAGAATCTGTGGTAGTCGTGCACCCCATTTTGCCTCCAATGCATCAAGATGCGATTATTCAATAATTAGATCCACACAATTGAAACTATCAAATCCATCCATATTGCTAATAGCAATATATATATAAATATATATATATATATATATATATATACATATACAGTACATATTGCTCCAGCACACTAAAAGTCACAAGAGTCATTTTGGTAAATGTATGGATTTGATGTAAAGAAGAAAACACAGTGCCCATGACTCTCAGCTCTTCTGTGCCTCCTCTTTTGGCTCGACATTGGGCAATCCATTAGTTTCTGGCGTTTCTTCCTCCACCATGGCGGACTTTTTTGTTGTTCCTAGTGGGGATGCAAGAGGAGGGCAGTGAGTGAATGATGACAAGGGTGAAATGCATGCAAATAACCCCGCAGCAGGCCTACATTGGTTGAATATGAGTTGCCGTTGTACCTGTGAGATAGTTTCTGTGCATCCGATGGAAGAACAGCAGACCAATAAAAAGGATAAAACCAATGCTGGCGATAATCACTCCACACAGAAGGAAGCTATAGCTGCCTTCAGTTTGGATAATCTGAGGATATAATGGCAATGATAAATCTCCACAAGAGTTGCTTATGAAACAAATATTATTGCTTTTGCATTCATAGCAATTAAACTTACTGAGCCAACCAGAACCTGCATTACCATCTCTCCCATTCCTGCACTTGTCACCAGCACTGAGGTAGCACAACCTAGAAACAATACATAGTTTGTTTTTAATGTTTGGTCTATTATTAGTGTAAATGTGTACATTGGAACCTCGGTTTATGAACAACATGGTTTATGAAAATTTTTAGAAAACAAAAATCACCTCGGGCTGGACAGTATTTTCGGTTTACGAACAGTCTTGGCATGGCTCCGGAAGGCTCAGAACTTTGTGCTTTTTATCACGCCGCATAAACATTATTGGCTCCATCCTTTAGGTAGCTTTGTGTTTTTTGCCTAAAATGGCCACCACATCCCACAATGCAATGCAAAAGCTGCGCTCTATTGTGGGCGGTGGTGGCCATTTAGGGCTAGCAGTAACCACAGTGAACGTAAACATCACCCAAAAACGCTAAGGCACTGCACAGTGATTTGCAAGCGAACCCACTGTTATTTCATCATCAGAAAGTGTTTTCACCTATTTATTTATTTTTAAAAACTCAAGGATCCAAATAAGATAAATATTACGTCTTGCATTTCTATTAATTTCAATTTTAAACATTACATTGGTTTATGAACTTTTCGGGTTAGAAACGGGGGTCACGGAACATATGATGTTTGTAAGCCGAGGTTCCACTGTGCACTGTAACCATACCCTGGTAATCAAGGATGTCTTCAGTGTAAGCAAGCATGCACGGGAAGATGCTGCTGAGGAAAAGCCCACACAAACAGGTCCCAACATACAAAAACGTACTGCTGGTGTAGAAGATCAGCAGCAGCAACACAGTGATAATAGCACCTGCCTGTAAGACGGAGGACAAATGAAGTTGAACCTTCAGCTGTCAGTGCGTCACATCCGTGTTTTTCTAATGCGTCATTACCAGGTTGACCATGAGCAGTCTCACAACTTGGAAATGGTACGAGAGAGGTATGGACAGCAGTCGACCTGCGGTGATGGACGCCCAGAAAATGCTGGCTAAGTAGCCTGCTGTCTTATGGGGTAGGGACATGGGCGATGCAACGGCATACGTGTACACAAAACCAGCGTATGCCCCCTGAAAAAGAAAAGCACACTTTATCATGTTGAATGTAGATATGTATTAATATATGTATTTATCCTTTCCAGCCTCGCCCCCCCAAAAAAACAACAAAAAATGTTGTAATGTGTTTTTTAATACTGAAAACTGCACCCTGTCATATTGTACTTTATAAAAACATATAAAGTGGGGCGTTGAGATACGAGTGACGCGACTTCCTTTTTTTAGGAAGCATTTTTGCTTGGACTTGGGGGCGCAAATTTTATATCAGTGCTGTATGGTGGCAACGACTCAACTCACTTCACAACAACCAGAAGTTTGGCAAAAATAATTAGTAAACAATTCTTTAAAAAAGAGGCTTCAAGCTGTTTCATACCACTCTCAGCTAGAGCTGTGCGATATGGACAAAATGTTATATCCCACTAACGATATATATATATATATATATATATATATATATATATATATATATATATATATATATATTTATATATATATATATATATATATATATATATATATTTATAATTGCAGGGCACATACAAAATAACAACCATTTGCACTCACAGTCACACCTACAGGCAATTTAGAGTCTCCAATTAATGCATGTTTTTGGGATGTGGGAGGAAACCGGAGTGCCCGGAGAAAACCCACGCAGGCACGGGGAGAACATGCAAACTCCACACAGGCGGGGCCGGGGATTGAACCCGGGTCCTCAGAACTGTGAGGGTGACGCTCTAACCAGTTGTCCACTGTGCCGCCTGCAGACGGACAATATAACAATATGCACAGGCATACATTCTTTATCCTCTGCCAAGAACAACTGATATTACTGCCACACTGAGAAGCTGAGACTGTCTCTGTGTACAGTACAGTACATTTTTATGTCTGTCTTATACTGCCCCAGGTGCCCAAGGGGCACACACCGGTATGAGTAGCATAATGTTCATTACATTGAAACAGAAAGTGTGACAAAAGCTTTTTAATTATTTTGAATCCTATGTATTCATGGTTATCACAACTCCCTTTAAAGTGTTATATGAGATGTAAATATACATGACTGGTTAGAGCGTCAGCCTCACAGTTCTGAGGACCGGGGTTAAAAAAAAAAAACATGCATTAATTGGAGACTCTAAATTGCCCGTAGGCATGACTGTGAGTGCGAATGGTTGTCTGTTTGTATGTGCCCTGCGGGTCCGGGGTTCAAATCCCGGCCCCGCCTGTGTGGAATTTGCATGTTCTCCCCGTGCCTGCGTTAGTTTTCTCCGGGCACTCCGGTTTCCTCCCACATGCCAAAAACATGCGTGGTAGGTTTATTGAAGACTCTAAATTGCCCGTAGGTGTGAATGTGAGTCCGAATGGTTGTTTGTTTCCATGTGCCCTGCGATTGGCTGGTTCAGGGTGTACCTCGCCTCCCGCCCCGAAGATAGCTGGGATAGGCTCCAGCAGCCCGCGACCCTAGTGAGGATGAACGGTAAAGAAAATGGATGGATGGATGGATTTATGTCATGACAGTTTTTTTTTTATAGTATAATTTTGTAGAGCGCTATTTATCCTTATTTAAAAAAAACACATTTCAATGTTTTGGGGGCAGGCTGGAATGGATTAATGGCATTTCCATTCATTTCAATGGTGAAATATATTTCAATGGTATAATATAATATCAGACATGAGTGTTTTAAGTTACAAGCAAGGATACGGAATTAATTAAACTTGTATTTCAAGGCACCACTGTTGTAAAAACAAGTGAATAGATTGTAAAGAATTAAACAGTTTGTGCGTCATGATTAATTCATTGCGCCACCTTCAGGTGTAAGTGACTTGACCACAATAATAAAGTCACGCAGACAAACGAAAAAAAGTTTCACTCAACTACTGTAATGGACTCCGAAATCTGCAGTAATATCTCTTATTTTTCACAGAGGATAAAGAATATATGCACGTGAGCATTCTTTGATGATCTATCTACATGTGTTGCTGCATCATTTGTGTTCAAATATCCATTCTCTAAACATAGATGTCGTTCGTTAGCCCGTCAAAGGCGTTTCCCATTATGTGTTAGCATCAAGCTAACTGACTTAAGGCAAAATTATATGATTGTTTCAAATACAAAACGTAATCCTCTTTTATATTTAGTTTGACGGTAAACCTCAACTGGGAGTGACATGAACCTGCTTGAAGCCTATTTGTTGTCTATATGCCAGACGTCTATTTGTTGTGAAGTGACTTGTGTTCACTGCCACCATACAGCACTTGTATCTAAATTTTTTTCTGGCAAGTCAAAGCACAAAATCATCAGAACGACAGCTCATATGTCAAAAAAGTTGTAAGTCGGCTCTCTCATATCTAAAGGCGCCAGTGTTGGGAAGATGACTTTAGTTACCCTGTTGAAAATGTAAAAGTTGTGTAACTATTTTAATTACTTTCTGAAAGTTATATAACTAATTACATTTAATTACATTTTGATTATTTTTCTTAATTTTGAATGAATGCATCAGACCCTTGGATGTTTCCCCTAAAAAAGTGGATAAATACTACAGATTATTATTTTGGACATATTAGGTTTTTTTACACAAATAATAAACTGATTAAAAAAACATGATGAAATGTAAATACATGATCAAAAATTATATGTGTACAACATGTAGAAAAACACGATACCATACCATGTTGACCTAATGACCTACATATGAGTCTAACCTTTTCAAAATCTTAGACAAACTAATAGATTGAACCACAGGGTGGTGCTTGGAGGTCATATTTGGAAAAGTATGCCATGTTTGAGACAACAGCAGAATGGCACATGACCAGAGAGAGCCAATCCTTTAGAAGGATGAAGTGATATGAAAAAAAATAAATAATAATTTTGTAGCTATTTGAGATCATCATGGATATTTCCAAAACCTATTGTAATTTAATTACAAAATTTCTTCCATTAATGTAACGGAGTATAATTACATAAAATTTGTAATGAAATTATGTAATCTTGTTCCATGTTACAAGTTTTCCCCCAACACTGAAGGCACCACTGTATGTGTGGCAGTGTCTCTATTAATGTGTGTTTGTGTGTGTTATTTGTGTTTACAGCTCACTCACCACAATACCATCAGTCATGAAGAGCACCATCCCACCAAGGATGTGAATCATGAAGAAGGATACTGGCAAGCCGCGCAGGTTATCATTCTGACAGCAGCTAAAGATATCCCCATGACCTGTGCTCACAATTGACACATTGCAGCACACAAAATTGCATTTATTGTTGTTGTTTTTTTCTCTCCCCGGACATGGAAGAGGGAGGCATGCATTTTCCATGGGTTACTACTATACCTCCAGCTTCATGTGCTCCCTGCCCCACTTCTGTGCCCTCAGCTCCCTGCTGGTTCTCCATTGCCAGTTCATCTTTGTCCAGCAGTTGAGGTGTGCCGCTGGGGCAGCATGGTATCAGCTGCTCACGATACATCAAGAAGAGCACAGCGAGGGGTACAGGCAGCTAAAGGAGCAAAATCAAATAATGTTCATTTTCCACCAGAGAGCTGAAATATCACCATCAAGTAAGTCAGTGTCTTTGTTTGGAGCCTTTACATTGATAAGGGCCATGATCCAGAAGGCATAGTGCACACTGGACTCTTCCTCTACCCCCCCGTGGGGCAAGTAGTTCTGAGTGATGTTGTGCTCCGCAATAGGACTGTTTCTCAGCATGTTCCTGAAATGATGCATGATCACTGTCCCGTTCCCAGTGTGATTCCCACAGCCGTGCTCCGACAGGAAAGGATCTGCAATCAGAGGGCTCACCAGGGCGCCGAAGCCAATAAAGAAATGGAGAGCCTGCAAAAAAAAAGAAGTGAGAGTTACACTTTTAATTACTATGACTACTATGCACTTCTTGAACCAGTCCACTTTGAGAAGATGCCTTTTCACCTGCAAGAAAACAGCAGAGTCCTTTTGATAGATGGTGACTAGTTGGATGTTTGCAATGGTGTCGATGAGTCCCATGGCCAAACCGGACACAGCCATGGCAATGGCCAGCACCAAGACATTGTTGCACAATGGGATGATGGAAAATATCACAGAGATGATGAGCGCCGAGACAAATAAAGCGGACAGAGCGGTGAACAACCTGAAACAGAGAAAAACAGTGACGACATCTCGATGGTTGGTAGCCACCGAGACCTTGCTTCTTCTAGTTACTTACGTCCTCTTGAAAACGCCGGCGACCGAGCTGCCGATCAACAAGCAGAATTGCTGCGAGAAGAACACCCATGTAATCTGGCTCAGCGTGGAGTTTGTTTGACACTGCAAGTCCAGAATAGTAGGCCCGAGGAAGGCGATGCACAGTCCAAAGCTGAAGAAAACACTCCAGTAAGTCAATGTGTGGTGGGCATTCCTTTTGAACAGAGATACTATCCGATCATCCACGAACATCTTGGCCGCACGAAAAGGAACGAGCAGCAGACTGGATTGTCAGTTCGCTTGGTTTCTTTTAAAGCGTTCTACTCCCGTCTCTATTTTATTGCTTAACTAAAAAGGATGTCCTCGTGGGTTAATGGGTGAAGTGGAAATGCTTGTAACAATAACAGGTGCATTCAAATTGGGTCAATGATTAGCACCTAAAAAAAGAGCCGCTTGTTGAAATGCTACCAGAAAATGTGTGTTTATGTTTTGTGGCGGAAGGAAATGTTTCAATACGAGCGGCAATGACACATTGAGAAGATCCTGTTCTTTGGTGACGGCACTAACTTGCATCATCTTATGCTATTCAATACTATAAATCTGTGACAGACCCCGTGTGTCATCACGGGCAGGTGATTTTTGAATAGAAAATTACATAGAGTTGACCTCCAGTAGTCATGTGTTCAGTGGTTACATTGTCATCATCATTAAGTTCACTTTCATGCTTGACCGTGCTGTACCATTTTCAAATAAAACCTATAGTACATTGCTTTACATTAAATTTGGCCATTATTTAGGCCTAATTTCTTTTTACGACACAGTGGTTCACTGGCATGCAAAAGGTGGGATGGAAGGGGTGGTGACCTCAGCATCCACATGAGGGGAGGAGAGAAGCATCCAAATGGAATTTCTCTGGGGAAAGACATCACTCGAGGTGGGTAAATTGTGTGTGAGTCAATAAGCTGCAATAATGTTTGTCATTTTTCGCAAACGATAAAGAATATATGCCTTGTGAGTTTTGGGATATTGTCTGTCTACATGTGTTGCTTCACCGTTCAAATATCAGTTGTCTAAAGGCTTCTAACACCACAACTCTCAATGCTAATTGTTAGCACATGGTGTTTTTCCATTATGTGTTAGCATTAACCAAGCCGGGCATTTCTAAGGCAAAGTAGTTTAGTTATTTGAAATTTTGTACACAACAGTTCGACAGTACACTTTAACCGTAAGTGGCAATAAACAGCTTGAAGCCTCTTTTTTGAAGAATTGATCACTATCTGCCAGACTGCTGCTTGTTGTGAAGTGAGTTGATTTGAATTGGCTGCCACCATACAGCGCATGTATCTGTAGTTTGCGCTCGCAAGTCAAAGCAAAAAAAATGGTCCGAATGACAGCTCATATTTCGAAGACCTCATAAGTCATGTCAATAGTATGTCAAGGCACTACTGTATTTTCATGTTCATTTCATGTTAGCTGCAGCTGTAGGCTGGTTTTCTACAATCTTACATTATTCATGAATTCAATTATTAATTTTTTAAATGTAATATACTGTGTATAATTTAATAATGTAATGTGTATAATTTCCCCAATTTCATTTGTGTGTGTAACCAGCAGGACTGTGAGCTTTAGTCTAGTGCTTAGGTTGATGGTTTGTTGTGAAGTGCGTTTGATGGCATTCACAACATCAGCTCTCCATGTGTTAGAGATGGCATCAATCTGTCACGATAAAAGCAGAATACGTCAAGTTTGGATAGCCAGTGATCTGTCAAGATGCTTCTTTCATTTAAAACCATTTGTAGTCCACAGTGAATGACAGTAACGTGGAGCGTTATTTAACTTGGAGCAGTGTGAGTAAGACAGGGAATTAATACCTAATCCCTTGAATGATTGTATGGGAGAAGCAACGGTGGTTAGCCTGAATATGTTAAATATGGGCTTCCGGCAGTGCTGAAACTTTAAAAATTGCAAAACACCATAAATCATTCAGATTTTTCTTAGAGCTCCTACCTAAAACGAAAAAACTTTAGTCAGATAACATTAAAAGAAAATAATACACATTTGAATGTAACAGAATTACTTTTTAAAAAAATTTTTCCCCGATATTTGAAATATGTTTAGTCAGTTTGACATTTGTCTGGATGTCATGACACATTTTGAGTACAGATGATAGGTTTTCCTGTAAGAGATTTTAAATGTCTTACAAGTGGACATGGACGAGCGAAAGCTCACGCGTGTTTATACAAAAGATATTGATTAACATGTATCACTTCCTCCTCTGGAGATATAACAACACAGGATGACTTTTTTCAGGTAATTGTCAACTTGTGTAATGTTAAGATACCCGTTAAAAATCAACAGCCACGTCTGGTTACTGAAGAAGGACATGAACCTTTTACTTACATGGGTTGGATTGTCAAAAAGGGACAGCGTGTCACTGATATTACTGCCGATAAAGAAAGAGGTTAACGGTGGCTTAGTTTATCGTCATAATTAAAAACATTGAACATTTTCACTTGCATATGTAACGGAAAATTCATAAAAAATTGCAACAACTGAAAATGGACAATTATTCTTACAGAAATGTTGCACTGATGCGTGGTAAATGTATGCAGTTCATTTGTCAAACGTTATCAAGTCAAACTTGTATAATAGCCTGTGATTGGTTGCCTTACTACTAGGATTTCTGCAATGCAACACAGAAACCTCGATAACATTTTCATTTTTCACCAGGCCAAAACTTATTTCAAGTTTCAACACAAGGTGGCGGTAATTTACTGCAGTGAGACACAATTCAAGGGCAAATATTCAAGTTAATGCGTTTTACAGCGGGGAAAAAAAGATCCTACATTGGGACCAAAAAAAAAACTGAGAATTACAATAGAAAATTATCACTAATTCTAAAATCAGGATTTGTGCGCCGATAACATTCCCCAAAAATGCCATTGCCTTTCTAATATTTAACGTTCAAAGACAACGGTACTGAGTTGACACTTGATGGACTGTTTGTACATAACTATTCAAGAGACATATACAGTACATGCATGCAAATACTAAAGTTCACTTTTGTTTTCCTCTGTCAGAGAGTCATTGTGGTCTTTTTAAAATGTATTTTTAGTCATCTTTTTGTAATTAATATTCACTGTTTGAACTTACAAATTTGCCTATGACTGTCTTCAGAATTACTGTAACCTGGTCTTATTATTTTTAAATGTTCCAAAAATTCTTGATTCTGTTATAACTCTAACCTTGTTATAAGAGATAAAGTTTATCTCAAACTAAGATACTCTAAGTCTGACTCTTTAGAGTAGGATGCACAATGAAAAAAAAGGGAGGCCATAGGTGCATAGTGAGCTGGCAGACACAATTAAATGTTGGTGTATCAAAGATTGAATGACACAATGATGGGGGTCATTCAAAGGGCCCTAATAAGGCAATTTGTCATATTAAAGACACAATCAGAAAATGTACTGACAGTTGAAACCAGACGTTAACAGAGTATATATAAACACACTTTTTTTCCTCACTGTCTGACATGAAATCAGACTCAACATTTTCTGTAAACTTCTGACTTTGAAGAAAGTAATTAAAAATTGCCTAAAAAAATCCTTCTGTCATTATTCTGGCATTTAGCAAAAATAATTCATTTTGGTAATCCTAATTAACCTTGAACAGGAAAAGTGTAGTCTGATTTCATGTGAGGGAAAAAAGTATTTTTATATAGTGTATGTAAACATCTGTATATCCATCCATCCATCCATTTTCTGAGACGCTTCTCCTCACAAGGGTCGCGGGCGTGCTGGAGCCTATCCCAGCTATCATCGGGCAGGAGGCGGGGTACACCCTGAACTGGTTGCCAGCCAATCACAGGGCACACATAAACAAACAACCACTCGCACTCACATTCACACCTACGGGCAATTTAGAGCCTTCAATTAACCTACCATGCATGTTTTTTGGATGTGGGAGGAAACCGGAGTGCCCGGAGAAAACCCACACAGGCACAGGGAGAACATGCAAACTCCACATAGGCAGGGTTTGGCCACCGTGCTCCACTCGACTGTATATGGAATAGTCAAATAAGGTAAAGAGAACTTTCCAAAAGGGTCACTAGAACCTCACTCACTGTAATTGTAATTGTAATTTAAAGGAAAAAAAAGAAAAGAAAAAACAACAACAACAAAAACAAATATGGGCTACACACAGAATCCTGACTTTTCTTCTGGACTCTGCCATTTTTCAACACCCAAGGACTTTGAACATTTGTTGATATTGAAAAACTTTTTTTTTTTTTTTTTTTTTTACTCAAGCTCAGAAGTTTTTGTCGGACGTGTGTGTGTGTGTTTTTCTTTTCTCCGCTTTTAGGAGTTAGAAATTTCCATTTGGCTTAGCCTATTTGTCAGTAAAGAAAAACACATTTTTGATGATGAAAACTTTAGACAATTTTTTTTTAAATGAACAACTGGGTCCAAAGAATTTCAAGGATTTTTGAGCATCAAAAAGCATGATTTTGTTTTGAGACCAAAGACTTAGTCCTTTTTTGACAAACATAGGCTGAAAGTTTAGTGCAAAGTACATAGAAATTATATATTTATACAAAACAGTTTCATCAAATCTCATTAGATTTCATAGGTTTGCTAAATGTTGCGGCCAATAAGCGCATGTAAACATGAACCAGAACTCCTTCAACTTATTAAACTTGAAGTGATGGTCATTTAGAATCTTATTCAACTCACATCACATGTCAGCACTCAGGCTCATACATGCCCTTTTCAATGTTATTGTTTGTTTCAATCATTCCACCTCAGATTAATGATTGCGTCAAAGCCACAGGTTGAATGACATCAACCGAAATGCTTTGAGTAGTGTGTAAGTGTGTAGTGTCGGCATTTTAACAACTGCCAACGGATTGCATGGAGGTTTCCTAAGCTATTGGCTGTTTGATAAGGAATGAGCTAAATAAATATGTGAACGTCAACGGGAAGCAGGAAGTCAGTATATGTTTATGTATTTTCACTGGGAAAGTCAGACAGCCACAAATAACTCAAGCTCTGCAACAAAGTGAAGTCAAGTAGATGTGACACAAACTCTTTATGCCACAAGACTGTAGCTGTCACCTAAATTGCTGGGGCTCTGGATGGGCATGCCATGCAGTACAACCCTTGCACCCGAAATAGAATATAGCGATATAAACAGATGCAGTAGCAAGAAAAAGTGTGTAAACCTCAGGTATGAACTCGTCCATATTCTGTATTGGCTAAATCTCCCAATGCTTGTGTCCAAGATGTTTCTGTGCATCTGAGTGATGTTGCTTAACAGTCAGTGGTTTCTCTCACAAGATGAATACAATATGAGAGGCCTGTGATGATAACAGCTTCTGGCATCCCATCACCACTTTGGTCACATAAATGAAAGCTTGCTGTATCGGCTGACCCTTGTTGCAATGGCTAATTATACTCTCTAACCTGTAGGAAATAATTCATTGGTTGAGAATGAAAAAAAGTCGATAATTTAAGAGTTTTTAATTAAAATAAGAATATTATAAATATATATTAAGTTGAATAAATATTTAGCTTCTCAAAGGGAGTCCTCGCCAATAGACACAGTGCCTCAATTAGTTGCCAGATGCTTCATCCATTTCTACAAATATATATATATATATATATATATATATATATATATATATATATATATATATATATATATATATTAGACTTTACGCTGATCTGTGTTATCGGTATCGGACGATAATTAGCATTTTATGCTGATCGGCTTTAATGTCATAAATCGCCGATCCGATCAATGATGTCATCCATCGGCTCCGCACAAGACATTTAACTCCGTGTCGCGTATGAGTCCAAAAGCTAGTTTATTTTTAGCCTTGTCACGTGTCTTGTTGCGCAGTACTGTAACTATCTGACGGTCAATAAATACACACAAATGACACACACAAATAAATAATATATATATATATATACATATATATATATATATATATATATATATATATATATGCACACACACGCACATATAAATATTTGTAATGTATTTTCTTATTTGAAAAATACCACTCTCTAACATACTTTATAAAAACATACAGTAATGACATTATTGAATAGAATTAAACAGCTTGTCACAATTTCTCCTTCGATTCAATGCACATTGTGCCGCTCATTTTCGTATGCATGCCTCCGCCACCTGGGGGCAGTATAAGACAGACATAGGTATTTACATGGATAAAGAGGAGACGTCACAAATCCTCAGCAATAATATTAGTTGTTCTTCATAGAGGATAAAGAATATATGTCTGTGAGTACTGTTATATCATCTGTCAAATATCTGTTGCTTCAAAGATTACAACACACCGCTACATAGATTCTAAAAGTTAACCGTGTCAATGGCGTTTCCCATTATGTGTTACCATTAGCATTAAGGTGGTCGACTAAAGGCGCAGCTTTGTGGTTGTTTTAAATACACATAATTCACTTTGTTTAATGTTTAGTTTGACAGTGAACGTCAATGGAGAACGGCAGTAAACAGCTTGAAGCCTCTTTTTTGAAGAATATTTTCTAATTCTATCTGACAAACTGCTTCTTAGCCTATCATGAGGTGAGTTGAACTGTGTGACTGCCACCATGCTCGTATCTCAAGTGCTCCCAAATCAGAGCAAGAAAAAAATCGGCAGAACAACGGTTCAAATCCCAGATCACTTGTATCTTAAGACCACCTATAAGGGCTTCTCGAGAGAGAGCGGGAGAGAAAGAGAGAGAGAGAGAGAGAGAGAGAGAGAGAGAGGGAGAGACCAAGCCATCCATGCAGTAGTCTGTTAACGGTACAAAGATCGAGATGCAAAACATACAGATGCGATCTATCATTCTCATATCATAAGCTACAATATCTCTTGGCAACAAGCCCTTCCGATCCTCTCCTCTACTTCACCTCACACCCGTCATTTTCGATACGGTGGTAGAGTGCAGGGCAGCGATGTGTGTCCTCGAGGAACCTGGTGAATAGTAATGAGCCAGGCCTGTGTCTATTTGCTGGAAAAGCCAGATGAAGACTGGGAGGGTAGGAAAGGGTTAGTGGGGAATGAGGAGGAGGGCTTGACTGGGAGTGAAAACAAGGCTCCTCTTGCAGCACTGATGCAGTACAAGTGTGAGTTGCACTTGCATTAATCCTCATCGCAGCCTCTGACCAACATGACGTCACTCATTAAAACCTTCCAAAATGGCATCTCTTCTCATAGTCAGTACTTCTTTTTGCAGTAGCTCACATTGAACAGAAAGGGACGAGGGGGCCACAACACCTGCTGTCTTCATCCCACATACACAGGGAAAACTCCTGATGGACTGGAAAGACAAAGTAAGAGAAGAAGGAAAAGACTTGTTTGAGGGTGTTTTGAACTCATGTCAATACTTTACATTAAATGCAACTTGTTTTTGTCCCCGATGGAGGGTGGGAGACTGGGTGAAAATACATTATTAGTGGAAATGGGAGTGGTGACAGTGAAGGATAACTGAAGAATATTCTCACTGGCTGCAAAGATCAACTTGAGTGGCTGGCCTGAAAGGAAGGGAACAAACACAATAGAAAGCCCCCCCACCCCAGCCCCTCTTTTATTCATCTAGGACCAGTGGGCACTCTGCCAACTAGGAGTCTTAAGAAATCATTCAAAGAAAGCCAAAGAAAGGGACTTGTTTAAAACCAGGAACAGCATTCTTTCACAGTCTCTTGTTTTTCCTGACATTTCCCACGTGAAGCAGGGATTTCTGCTTGATGATTTCTCTGACATTACATCTAGGGAAGGGGTGGGGAGGGTCGGGCTGGGGGTTGCTGAAGAATTGCCATTCACGTAACGTTTTGAGAGCGTTATAAGTGGGTGATCCCTTCAGAGGCCCCTTTCACCCTCTTTCCCTCTCTCATGGTTTTTATTTGGCTTTTCCTCCCTCCTGCTCACATAGTAACTCCTCCCCCCCCCCCCCCCCCCCCCCCCCGCTACCCATTGTCTCACCATACAGTATCAGACTGAGGGGATGCCATTCCGGCTCCAGCGAGGGACGCGGGAGAGGGAGAAGGAGGTAAGAGTCAGATTTCCATCGTAAGCATGCGTTAACAGAACCTTACTTTCAGAAGTGTTGTACAAAAGATAGGCTTGAGGGAGTGTTTTGCTTTTGTGTTCGAGTGCAGCATGGGATAAGAAATCATCTTTAGATTCATCTTTAGATTCAGAGCCAGTAACCTGTGATGATGTATGAGTCATTTGCTGTGTCCGTCCTATTCTTTTCTTTTTACCCACCTCATCATTCATGCTTCACTATTAAACCATCAGAATACATAAACGTGGCCAAGACCATCATATGTGATTCAAAACATCTGGCCAGAGCTGATTGTCCTAATTGGCTCCCATAAGAGAGGGACCATGTATGATGTTAGGGGATTTAGAGCTAATCCTCCCTGTGGCTAACAATCACCTTCTTGTCTGGACAGAGGTTGTCACGGAGGCTTTGATAATTTATGCTGAGATATGCATCGACACAGGCTCACTGGGGCTCATAGGAGGTGGCCTTTCATGAATAAACAACTCTGCTCAATCCGTGTGCAGCAAATTCTATCTCTGAGGTCATCTTAATATCCAGTATGGTCACATAAAATAAACTTTGAATTTTAAGGCTGGATGAAACAATTGTATTTTTATGATAGTAAGCCCCAAAAAAATGTAGTTTTTCTCTTGCAAGAGCTTGTAACAGGTGTACGGAAAGTGGAAGAGAAGTAGTTCTCCCAGCACTGGAAAGTTGCAGCATGGTACAGGAGGTTGAGAAAAAAGGGACACTGTCTCAAAGGGACTTTTGTTGTTTGAATTGGAGACAAGAATCACCGACTGACAAATACCTGGCCCCTACGCACCTCAAATACCTCTGTTGCATTTGATACAATGTCAATAAATGCCTCCTCTGTCCTCCATAGTAGCCTGCTTCCCCTCTGTACACAGCACTTTTTTTCTTGTTTGTACAAGGGCTACTGTTCTCTGAGTACACATCTGAGTGAGCGAATCTGGCCTCCATAGTTGGAGTCTCTAGTCAATGAAATAGGTCTAAAAAAATGCACCTAACACCTCAGATTGTCTGTTAACATCAGCATCTTTTTAGTTGTATCTCTGAGCCATAATCTATTAAAAAAAAAAAAAAAAAAAAAAAACAAGAGGGCAATCATATTAATACAAGGATTGTGGTGTATCTCAAAAGAAGAATGCCTCCAGTGATCGTCTTTACTCTGACAGTTTAGATAAAACTGCTACCTTGCGTACAATCACACTATTCTTTGGGCTGTGCCACTCTATATGAGCATGTGGTCATTTTTATTATTTTCAGCACATTTCAACCATTCCCACAACTTCCACCTCCATTACAAATGATGCTAATTGGATGAATTTAATTATTTTACATAGCTGTATGCTCTAGTAATCCGTTGCATTGAGGTTAGTGGTATGGTGATTTCACACTTTCAGATAGAGGAGGAAAACAATTGTGATCAAAATGGCACCTTGCATACAGCATCTTATATCAAAGATTAGTTTTGCCTGCTTAGGGATTTAAATCACTCCCACGATATGCTGCTGTAAGGTTCAAACATCGGGTAGGGGTCATTTTATTTTAGTGTGTCCTCTGAAAAGTAAAATTTTCTAGGAGAGTGCTAGTTCCCCAGGGTTTATGAAGACTCGCAGTTTCTTTGTTTAATTATTCATGCTTATGTGAGTTTTAAATCCGGAATGTTGTCAGCAACCTGCCCCTCATTTTACCTCTTTTTGTTTCCAAGCTCTTACTGCAGCAGCACTCCATCTTGTCATCCAAATGAGCCCACAACTGTGTCATATGGCTTTCTATTCCTATGTGAAATCCCTCTAGCATGTCATGTAGGGTCTAAAGCCATTGGACACACAGTGGACAGTCAACATGAGGAGACCTTGTTCTCGAAATATTATTTACATGCTTAACTTTTCTAACTTCAAGGTGCTCACAACACTTTTACATTTTCACTATATTCTCCTAGTCAGAGAATCATTTGTGAAATGAAGTATACGACGTGTGTCAAAGAAGTTCCAGGACTGACGTCATGAAAGATATGTGGTCCCTTCTTTACCATGAGGGTTACGTTCCAGAACCTCCGATACGTGACAATCTGCTAACTATCAACATATTTTATTATTTACATCTATTTTAAAGCTGTATGCATAATACAAATACAAAATATGCAAGTGAGGTGCAGGTATTATTTTTGTCCGCTTGGGGTCGCCATCCTCACATTTTACACTGTATTATCTGTGACTTTGACTGTGTGTGCCGTTAAAAGTTGAGTGATGTGGAAGTCAGTAAATGAGCATGTGAGTGAGAGAGAGTTCTCTGTTGTTGGTTTAGGATAGTCTGGTGTAAAGTGCCTCTGGGCGTCAGTTGTGGCCTATGAATGTGCTTGTCCCGTGTTTATTTTGTTGCCATTTGTTCAATAAAGCGATTGAAAGTGCCCCAGCGTCTGTGTCTATCCTTCACCACCTGTAGAGGGATTACAATTCATTCCAACTAGTGGTGGTAGGCTATATTAAATTAGCTAATATTTACTTGAACTTTGACCTGGTACACACATAAAGGCAATCGGCCTATTTTGTGCCGATTTTGCCCCTTCCCAACCAAACACGTCAAACGCCAGACAATTTTGTCTTATAAGAACTTATAAGAAGATATAAGAATGTTAAGAGTGGATTCGTTTTGATTTTAGGATCCGAAACAGGTCGGACAAATCTTAAATAAAGAATGTAAATATTTACAGTCTTCATGACTCCGTGAACTGTGACGCGAATATGAATGTGGCCAATCAAAGACGCAATCTTACTGAGGAACAACAAAGCGGCAGTAAACAAAAACAAATGTCAAATGTCTGCTAAATGCCTGATTTTTTATTTTTATGTGTGGGGTCTGTCACAGAGCGGCACGGTGGTCGACTGGTTAGCACATCTGCGTCACAGTTCTGAGGACTGGGATTCAAATCCCTGCTTCGCCTGTGTGGAGTTTGCACTTTCTCCCTGTGCCTGCGTGGGTTTTCTCTGGGCACTCCGGTTTCCTCCCACATCCCAAAAACATGCGTAGTAGGTTGATTGACGACTCTAAATTGCTCGTAGATGTGAATGTGAGTGCGAATGGTTGTCTGTTTATATTTCCCCTGCGATTGGCTGGCGACCAGTTCAGGGTGTACCTTGCCTCCCGCCCGAAGATAGCTGGCATAGGCTCCGGCAAGCCCGCGACCCTTGTGAGGATAAGCGGTACAGAAAATGGATGGATGGAAATGGGTCTGTCACAGATAAAAATAATCTTTTAATATTTAAAAAAGCCTTATGTGTGTACCAGGCCTTAGACGAGCAGTTGTGTAAACAAATTTCGTTTTGCATTAGACACGTAGCGGATTCTCTCTCTCGAGGCTTCAGCTAGTGTTTTATACCAGTGGTTCTCAACTGTTATCACCCTGGGACCTGCATTTTCCTTTTGTTGTGAAGTCTTGACCCACTTTTATATAAGAACAATTAGGAACATGTTTTGTTTAAAAATAGCAGCTGACAACACATGTAGAGTATATTATATTTTCAAAAGCTGTTTCAAATGAATTTGATGTACCACCAAAGGCATATTGCTCATTATGACATCTGCGAGCCAGACGTTGAGCTGCACTGTATTTGTTTACAGAGTAAACTAGTGGCTAAAGCACAAGGCATCTACACTTCCTGTTCTATACCTAAAATGTTCCATATGGGAACTTTATACGTCTCTGTACTGTAGTGGAAAATTCAAAATAAATATACATGTAATTATTTTTTACTAGTTGTCCGCAACCCACCCAAATGTATCCCCGACCTACTTTTGGGTTCCGACACACCAGTTTAGAACCACTGTTTTGCACTATGACTAGAGTACTACCTGTGCCCCACTTTGAGAATCACAGCAGTAGAGCATCGCCAGTAGAGGTACAGTGTCGATAAGGCTTAATGGTAAGCAGACCTCACTCTTGGATTTACATTTCTGTACTAGTTCTCTTACAGTGAGTACTTTGAACAATACATATCGGTTCGCCGATATTAGTGTAGCCAGTGAGCTGAACAAGAGCAATGTGCAGGAGAATTGGTCTGAGTCCAGCAGGGTCAGTAATTTTCAGGTTGTTCAGTCACACTTAAAGCTCAAACTGTGGTGGTGCTTGAAGAGTTGAAGTAGGGGAATGCAGTCATGTGTGTGTCTATATTGGATCTGTCTCCATTTGTGGACAAGCAAGCCAACAAGCAGACCTGGGCACTGTTTATATAAGATAGCCAAAAACACCAGTCAGGGTTTTGTCATTTTATTCCTCATTTTTGTTGAAGAATACTTATTTAGTCCTCCTGCAGCACTCATGGACAAGCTCCTCCGCAGGATAGACGACAAGGAGGCAGAGACAAGAGACTAGAACGGACTAGAATGTTCATTGGAAACCTTTTAGTGAACAAGAAACATAATTTCTATCTTTTTCAACTGAAGTGTGTGTAACTGTAAACATTTGTTCAGTTGTACTGTATGTTTTGCTTCATGCTGTGTGCTACACGACATATGATGCTGCCCAAATCTTACTTTTATTGTAATTATTTTTTAATAAAAGGGATGTTCTGCGTCACTGTGTTTTTGTATGATCAAGATTCAGACAAGTTTGCAAGTCATAAAATTATGTGTTTATTCATGGACAATGCAAATATTGATTAATGTAATATCATCAAAGGTAATAAGATCTGCATGACTTTGGAGGTTTAGTTGTCATGTCCCATTCACAGCTCTACAATCATAATCGCTCCAGCCTCAGTCAGGGATCCACAGCACAAATTTACAATTCTTTTTAAATGACTTGTTTTACCTACTGTATGTTTAACCATCCAACATTAGAAGAATATTGGGGCGCTTTGAATTATGTTACAGGAAAATAACTATATCATGACAGAATGAGTAGGTACTGTCATCCATATTATATGTCAAGTAATTCATTGGCTGGCAGACAGACAGTTTCAATAGTATGTCCACCCTTTGGAATTAGCTGGATTTCTGCATAAATTGGTAATACAATGTGATCTGATCTTTATCTAAGTCACAACAATTGACAAAGTTTTCCAAAACTGATACCACACAAACAATTATATGCTCCTGTGTTTTTGCTGAAAAGTAACACAAAATGTACAGTAAATGTCACAGTAGAGGGTAGTAAAAATATGTGAAGCTTTGGATTTACTAATTACTGGTTGCCCCTCCTTTGACAGCAATAACCTCCAACAAACGGTTCCATTAGTTGCAGATAACACCTGCACAACAGTCACGAGGAATTCTTTCCACAATGTAGCACTAATGGGGCAACCATAAAATAAATGAGTCACACTTTTTAGGTTTTGCTTTAAAAAGGGAACATTTGTCATCAACATCAAGAAATCGTGAAATATAGATGTGAGTTGGGTATATGTTGTGTCGTAGTTTGTAAGTGTAATTCTCAAATTGCATTTATAATGAAAATAAAAAATAATGAAACTAAAAATAAAAGTAGCAAGTCAGTCATTAATATTCCCAAATTGAGTGTTCTATTCCATTTTGCTTCCGCGTTGACGGTGCATTGCGTGTGACGTCATTATGTAAAGCATGCGTGTTGGCGTCAGGACGTCAACCGTAAACCGCTTCACGCTGGAGCGGAGTTTACATTTCCAACGCATTATCCACAACTCTCCAGAAAAAAAAAACCGCAATTGGAATTCAGGAGTTACACTTTTATTCCCCGGATGAACCTGATAATGATCAAGTTTTTGAAGATCATAATAGGCACTGGCTTCATTGTTGTTTTCATCTTGGTTACGATAGCGTCGATCAGGACTCTGTCCCTGGACGTCAATGCAGGACTTCAACTCGCACGCTGGGAAACGCCGAGTGATATTTCACTTGATATAGACCACCGTAAGCGAGAGGAGCTGCTAACTCTCTTTAAGGGTACCGGCACCATTTTAAACAAGCAATTAATTCAACAAAGCTCGAGTAAAATGCTTCCTACCTGTTCGCTACTTTCTCCCTTCTTCTTTTCAGAGGCCATTCGCATCCCCACTGTGTCTTTTTCACCCACGGAGAGCAACACGACTGCACTTCTTCACTTCAACTCGTTTCTCCGAAGAGGTATTTTTTTTTTAATCTTCGGAGGAAAAAGCACCGTTCACCACAACAGGAACCGACAAACGCATCACAGTGCTGCACTGTATTCTTACTGTACATACAAGCTAACAGCTGTTGATTAGCTGAGTGTTTTCCCAACCCTTTTTGAGCCAACGCACCCATCTTCAGAAGAAAAATATCACAGAACACCACCGAACAAAAACTTAACACGATCTGTTTACTTGTTACCAGAGGTGGGTACAGTAAGCCAAATATTGTACTCAAGTAAGAGTACTGTTACTATAGAATAATATGACTGAAGTCAAAGTAAAAAGTAGTCCTCCATATAATTCCTCCAGGAAGAGTAAGAAAGGCATCAGTGGAAAATAAACTACACTATATAACAAATCAAGGCACATTCAGCTCCAAGAAATGGTCGTATACGATATTGTTGTCACTTGTTAAACACCACAATACTGTCGGCTTAACAGATTAACAAAAAAAAAAAACAGGAACATGGCCCTTTTTCAAATGCCAGGTTTTTGTGTTGAAAGTTTTTTTTACGACCGAGATAAATCATTTCAAAAGGGGTTTCCACCATTAATGTGACCTTTCTACAATTTGTACAACTAAACTGATTTATTTTTTGTTTCTTTTTGAGAGGGAATGTGGAAATAAACAACTGAAATAAACTTGAATGTTATTGACTTGGACTAGACGTCTAACTTGCTGCTTTCTTGGCCAGGTCACCATTGCAAAAGATGTGTTCTGTATTAACAGGTATTTTACCGAGTTAAATAAACTTTAAATAAAAATAAAACCGGTTGCACAAAGATGCACTCTCTCTTACAACTGGCATGTGGCTGTGTTCAGAAGGAACAGATCACATTGAAACCCCTGTTCCATGGGAGTCCACACGCACCTGCCACCATTTCAATTTTTAAGTGGAAAAAAATCAACAACAACATGCATAGAGCTTTATAGAAACATTTGCTTTATCCACTAAAATGACTGAATGAAGAAGCTGTTTGCTGACCAGACTTCTTGATAAAGTGTGTGTGAGAGAGAGAAATGGGGCTTATGTTGCACAGCCAAAACAATAGCAAAAACATCTGCAACTTACTGCAAGGTGTTTTCTCAAGTTAGAAGTGGGCTGAAATTACCAGGTTTGGGCAGTGACAAAACTACGCTGCATGTTAAAGCTGTTGTTATCGTAGTCTGTAATGTAAACACGAGTCTGGTGCGGCTGTCACAACTCACTTTGATTGGCCCGCGAAGCCCGACGTGAATTTCTTGTCTTTTGATTGGTGAACTTGAGTAACACATCATTGTGGTAATCACCGTGGATTGTTTTGTATTCCTTGGAGTTAACACTGCCACCATGCTGCTCTCTCTTTCTCTTGCGCTCTACGCACAATAGATATAACCATCATGACATGGCCGCCTCGTCCATGCCTCACATTCAACATGGTCGCCATGGAGGCACGGCAGGCACACGTTTTGGAATTGAATCTCGTCATATTGTATTTGTGACCCGGAAATACGTCAGTCCCATTCTCTGCCTGCATTGCGCCACAGAGCCGGTAAACAACAGCGGCCCATTCTGGAACTAACAGACTTTGTCGAGGGTACTTTAAAACTATTCATGGACACATTGTTCAGTCCCAACGGTCCGTTTTATCCGATATCCATTTTATCAGGGTCCATTTTATCGAGGTTCCACTGTACATGATTTGCTTTAGCGCTCCACATAAATCATATGGAAGGACACATATGGTCCCCAGACCTTGAGTTTGACACCTGTGGCATAGATAGATGAACAAAGATATATTCGACTTGACCAATCAAAATTCTTTATCCTTTTGAAAATTAAAAAGTAAATGCAGTTGTTTGTTTCACCATTCTCTGTGTTCCTTCTCTCCCCTTGTCAGCCTTCCCGACACTTTTTACCTCAGGCTTAGTACACCATGAACTGGTGGCCAACTACAGCCACCTGTTTTGGGTCCCAGGATCGCAGCTTGACCTGGTGCCGTACCTGCTGTTGGCTCATATCGATGTGGTGCCTGCTACAGAGTCAGATGGCTGGGTGGCTCCGCCTTTTTCTGCCCAGGAGATAGATGGTTTCATCTATGGTCGAGGGACGATAGATGACAAGAGCTCTTTAATGGTGAGAGAAGCCGTATAGGACATTGCAGAACGGTTGTAAACAATATGGGCCAGGATACTTCTGGGTGGCAGAATGTGAGTGACTACCGTTGACCTGAACTGAAATGATGACAAAAAACTATGCTTGGAGTGGTGCCTCCAGATAGACACCCCCCCGAAAAAGAGAAATAAAAATTCATCTAGCGTAAAGGGTTGTACAGATACGATAGCAAGAGTGCCTTCCAGGAAGAATAGCCATCAGATTGCTTCAGCTTTTGCCACCGGAAAGAAGTTGTGACGTCATGTTGAAATTCTTATTTTGTGTTCACTGTTACTATATACAGTGCCGTGAAAAATATTTGCCCCATTCTCAAATTCCTTTTCCACTTTAATTTTTAAGATCATCAAAGAAATTTAAATATCAGAAAAAGACAACCATCCATCCATCCATTTTCTGTACCGCTTTATCCTCACTCGGGTCGCGGGCGTGCTGGAGCCTATCCCAGCTATCTTCGGGCGAGAGGCGGTGTACACCCTGAACAGGTCGCCAGCCAATTGCAGAGAGAAAGACAAAGGGTTAAGGGGTCTTTTACGTGTTTGAAAATAGGGTGAGCTAACTGTGTTTCGAGATATGTAGCGAATCGGCTTCATGCCAGAGATTCTAAACCCGAGTTATTAAATGGTGATTTTTATTTATTAAAGGCCCTCCTCCATTATTCAATTTTTTTTTAATTCTTTATAATCCTTCATGTTCTTTTATCAGGTTTGTGAGAAAATATGGGTTAAAAATGCTCAGAAGGCCCCTTCTCAAGCGATTGTAGTTGGTCTTTTCAGCCTGGCATTTGAGACTGACAGAGTTCTCATTAATAAACTTTGCTCTGAGCAGACCGCTGTTATTTTATGTTAAATATGGAAAAGCTTTGCTCTGATTGATCTTCCCACACCCTCCCTTTTTTATCGTAAGTGCCCCTTTGTGTAAAGCAGGAAAAAGTGCCCTTGGAGCAGAAAAATGTGGCTTCAGAAGTGTCAAAAAGTGCTCTCGTAGCGGCCATCAGTACGCTAGGAGTGGCAAAAGTGCCCCTGAAAATGTTTCCCCCCTTTTGATGATTGGTTTCGGAGGGGAATAAAGTGCTTTCAAAGTTGTTCATGTGATTCTGGCCTGCTATGAATTCCATTTCAGTCTTACATATAAGACATCTACTGGATGAAAACCACATACTAAGAAGTAAAAATACTTCGTTTTGAAGCTTACCTCTTATCATGCTTCTCGTTTTTTTTTTTTTTCTGAATTCAAGGAGTCTAGTTCAGATAACTTCATTAGACAAACGTTCAAGGAAGTCTGACTTTATGCACTACAAGAACATCCATCCATCCATTTGCTGTACCGCTTATCCTTATCGCGAGTGTGGTGGCGCCTATCTCAGCTGACTCGGGGCAAGAGGTGGGGTACACCCTGAACTGGTCGCCAGCAAATCGCAGTCCACGTAAAAACAAACAACCACTTACACTCACATTCACCTATAGGCAATTCAGAGTTTTCAATTAACCTACCTTGCATATTTTTGGGATGTGGGAGGACACCCGGGGAGAACATGCAAACTCCACACTGGCGAGGCCAGGATTTGAACCCCCTCAGACCTGTGATGCAGACGTGGTAGCCAGTTATCCACCGTGCCACCTACTACAAGAACATTATGTGCAAAATATATAATAAGAAAATATTATAAGCATGAATACAAAAACGGTGACATCATGCTTTATGTATGAAAAACGTACCTGTATTTTGTACTGACCATGAGCAATGAGCGCTCCACTATGCTGCGTTTCCTTGGTTATCCACTGGGTGGCACACAGTACCTTGAAAAAATAAATCTAAGTTAATTACGTGATATAGTTTCATATATATAATGACTGAATATTGTCACTTGTAACACTTATAATTATAGGGAAAGCAAGTTTGTCTGTCTTGCATAAGCATAAATATGTATTTTTGATGGATTGTTCTCAAATTTGTAGTGGAACTGTGTGAGGCTTCAGGCTGTTTCCCTCTTGCATTTTCCAGCTAATAAATCACATCTGCAGGGTGATTGAAAAGTAACTCCCTATTTTAAAATACTTATAATTTATTCATATGTTGTAATGTTTTTCCCAAAATTTTTTGGGTGTATGAGTGGCCAGCCACAAGTCCTAACTTAACACGCTGCGACTTTTTTCAGTGGGGTTGGTTAAAGGAGCAAGTCTATTCTACCAAACGAACGACTTTGGAATAACCTGAAGGGCGAATACGAGAGTTCCTTGTGAAATCAGTTAATGCGGTTCCAAGGCGGCTTGAGAAACTTGTGGCCATACCGAATTTTCAATAAAACTCCATGCAATACGCAGTCTTCTCATGTTCAGTCGACTAATTATAGTTAAGAAATAAAGTACTTAAAAATAGGGAGTTTCTTTTCAATCACCCCCCAATAGTCATCTGCAGGCTTCTGTTGCACAATTTTTCTTGGTATGTCATCTCTATAAATTAGAAAAAAATCCATCCATACATCCATTTTATACCGCTTATCCGAGGTCGGGTCTTGGGGGCAGTAGCTTTAGCAGGGACGCCCAGACTGCCCTCTCCCCAGCCACTTCACCTCACCAGGGAGGCGTCCGGGAGGCATCCGAATCATATGCCCCAGCCACCTCATCTGGCTCCTCTCGATGTGGAGGAGCAGCGGCTCTACTCTGAGATCCTCCCTGATGACCGAGCTTCTCACCCTATCTCTAAGGGAGAGCCCGGACACGTTGCGGACGAAACTCATTTCGGCCATTTGTATCCGGGATCTTGTTCTTTCGGTCACGACCCACAGCTCGTGACCATAGGTGAGGGTAGGAACGTAGATCGACCGGTAAATCGAGAGCTTCGCCTTTCGGCTTAGCGCCTTCTTTACCACAACAGATCAATACAAACTCCGCATCACTGCTGATGCTGCACCGATCCGCCTGTCGATCTCCTGTTCCATTCTTCCCTCACTCTTGAACAAGACCCCAAGAAACTTGAACTCCTCCACTTGGGGCAGGATCTCATCCCCGACCCGGAGAGGGCACGCCACCCTTTTTTGACTGAGGACCATGGTCTCAGATTTGGTGGTGCTGATTCTCATCCCAGACGCTTCACACTCAGCTGTGAACTGCTCCAGTGAGAGTTGGAGATCACGGCTTGATGAAGCAACAGAACCACATCATCTGCAAAAATCAGAGATGCAACACTGAGGCCACCAAACCGGACCACCTCTACGCCTTGGCTGTGCCTTGAAATTCTGTCCATAAAAGTTATGAACAGAATCGGTGACAAAGGGCAGTCTTGGCGGAGTCCAACCCTCACTGGAAACGAGTCCGATTTACTGCCGGATATGCGGACCAAATTCTGACTCCGGTCATAAAGGGACTGAACAGCCCGTATCAGGGGGTTCGGTACCCCATACTCCCGAAGCACCCCCCGAGGGACACGGTCGAACGCCTTCTCCAAATCCACAAAACACATGTAGACTGGTTGGGAAAACTGCCGAGGGTGTACAGCTGGTCCACTGTTCCATGGCCAGGACGAAAACCACACTGCTCCTCCTGAGTCTGAGATTCGACTGCCCAATGAACCCTTCTCTACAGCACCCCTGAATAGACCTTACCAGGGAGGCTGAGGAGTGTGATTCCCCTGTAATTTGAACACACCCTCCGGTCCGCCATCTTAAAAAGGGGGATCACCACCCCAGTCTGCCAATCCAGAGGCACTGTCCCCGATGTCCACGCGATGTTGCAGGGGCGTGTCAACCAAGACAGCCCCACAACCTCCAGAGCCTTTAGGAACTCTGAGTGAATCTCATCCACCCCCGGGGCCTTGCCACCGAGGAGCCTTTTAACCAACTTGGTGACTTCAAACCCAGACATAGGACAGCCTGCCTTTGAGAACCCAGACTCTGGTTCCTCATGGGAAGGCGTGTCGGTGGAATTGAGGAGGTCTTCGAAGCCTCATAATGTCCCCAGTCAAGGTCAGCAGCGCCCCATCCCCACTATACACAGTGTTGATGGTGCACTGCTTTCCCCTCCTGAGATGCCGGATGGTGGACCAGAATTTCCTCGAAGCCGTCTGGAAGTCTTTCTCCATGGCCTCATACCTGGGTTTTTGCTTCAGCGACCACCAAAGCTGCATTACCCTTGGCCAGCCGGTACCCATCAGCTGCTTCAGGAATCCCACAGGCCAAAAACGCCCGATAGGACTCCTTCTTCAGCTTGACAGCATCCCTCACCGTTGATGTCCACCAACGGGTTCGGGGATTGCCGCCACGACAGGCACCGACCACCTTAAGGCCACAGCTCCGGTCGGCCGCCTCAGCAATGGAGGCGCAGAACATGGTCCACTTGGACTCTGTGTCCCCCGGTTCATCCGGAACATGAGCAAAGTTCTGTCGGAGGTGGGAGTTGAAACTCCTTCTGACAAGGGATTCTGACAGATGTTCCCAGCAGACCCTCACAATACGTTTGGGCCTGCCACGTCGGACCGGCATCTTTCCCCACCATCGGAGCCAACTCACAACCATGTGGTGATCAGTTGATAGTTCCGCCCCTCTCGTCACCCGAGTGTCCAAGACATGCGGTCGATGACCACAAAGTCGATCATCGAACTATGACCTCGGGTGTCCTGGTGCCTAGTGCAGGTGTGGACACCCTTATGCTTGAACATGGTGTTCGTTATTGACAATCTGTGATGAGCACAGAAGTCCAGTAACAGAACACCGCTCGGGTTCTGATCAGAGTGGGGGGAGTGGGGGGGGTGTTCCTCCCAATCACGCCCTTCCAGGTCTCACTGTCATTGCCCATGTGAGCATTGAAGTCCCCCAGCAAAACGATGGATTCCCCAGCGGGAGCGCTCTCCAGCACCCCCTCCATGGACTCCAAAAAGGGTGGGTACTCTGAACTGCTGTTTGGTGCATAGGCACAAACAACAGTCAGGACCCGTCCCCCCCACCCTAAGGCGGAGGGAGGCTACACTCTTGTCCACCGGGGTGAACCCCAACGTACAGGCGCCGAGCCGGGGGGCAATAAGTATACCCACACCTGCTCGGCGCCTCTCACCGTGGGCAACTCCAGAGTGGACGAGAGTCCAACCCCTCTCGAGAGGACTGGTACCAGATCCCAAGCTGTGTGTGGAGGCGAGTCCGACTATATCTAGTCGGAACTTCTCGTCCTCACACACCAGCTTGGGCTCCTTCCCTGACAGAGAGGTGACATTCCACGTCCATAGAGCCAGCTTCTGTAGCCGGCGATCGGATCGCCAAGGTCCCTGCCTTCGGCCACCGCCCAGTTCGCACTGCACCCGACCCCTATGGCCCCTCCCACAGGTGGTGACCTCATGGGAAGGGGGACCTACATTACCCTTTCGGGCTGTGCCCGGCCGGGCCCCATGGGTGCAGACCCGGCCACCAGGCGCTCGCCTTCGAGCCCCACCTCCAGGCCTGGCTCCAGAGGGGGGCCCCGGTGACCCGCGTCCGGTCAAGGGAAACCTAGATCCATTCATAGTTTGCATTATAGGGGTCTTTTAGCCGTGCTTTGTCTGGTCCCAAACCTTGGACCGGTTTGCCATGGGTGACCCTACCAGGGGCGTGAAGCCCCAGACAACTTAGCTCCTAGGATCATTGGGACACACAAACCTCTCCACCACGGTAAGGTGACGGTTTCCAGGAGGTTTGTTTGTGCCCTGCGATTGGCTGGCAACCAGTTCAGGGTGTACCCCGCCTCCTCCCCGATGATAGCTGGGATAGGCTCCAGCACGCCCGCGACCCTAGTGAGGAGAAGCGGCTCAGAAAATGGATGGATGGATGGGATTAAAATGAAACGGTCAAGCATTTCAAAAAAGCATTATCATTAAACGCATTATACACGAGAAAGTACGGTACATTTTCACGGCTCCGTATATTCCATATGCCTTTTGGCCCTGCTCCCCATCCTTGGCAGGAGGTTTGTTGTCAAACTGAATTCAACCACTCTTCATCATTATTTCCTTATGTCTTCTAGGGTATTCTTCAGGCCCTGGAATACTTACTGATTAAAGGCTATGCCCCACGTAGAGGATTTTACCTTGGTCTCGGCCATGATGAAGAAGTAACCTACCTCTCCATAAACAAACTTAAAAGTCGATGCGGTTCATCGTGTTACAATAAAGTAGTCGTCTTTTCTGTCTTTTCAAGGTCAGTGGTTACCAGGGAGCCTTGAACATCGTACGACTGCTAAAACAGCGCAATGTGCGACTGGCGTTTGTCCTGGACGAGGGTCTCGCTGTGCTCGATGGAGTCATCAGCGGTCTCGATGGACCCGCTGCTTTGTAAGTATGTGACGTCAAAATGAAACTTTTTTTATTATACATTAAAGTTTATCTGTTTGCATGTACGTTTTGTATAGAATTGGTGTAAGTGAGAAGGGCCTTGCCACTGTAAAGCTGAGTGTGTCCACTCTTCCCGGCCACGCTTCAATGCCTTCCAGGGAGAGCAGCATTGGGATCTTAGCTGCAGCAGTCAAAAGGTTTTTTTTTATATAGCTATCTTTTTAATCTGATAGATTTTTGCACTGCCATTTCTTAAAGAACGTTATCCCTCAGACTTGAGGACAACCCTATGCCCATGTTATTTGGTCATGGACCTGAACGTGAAACATTTGAACACCTAGCTCATAAGGTACCTTTAAAATCAACTACTTAGTTAACATTCATATGGATGAAACCTTTTGTTTTTGTGATTTTAGTTTGGGCTACCTTTGAAGTTCATACTCTCAAATTTGTGGCTGTTTTCTCCACTTGTTGGCAGGTAATTACATCATTCTATGTATTCATCAGTTTAAAAAAAAAAAGTACTTTTGCAATGAATGAGCATCTGCTGTGGCGCAGGTTTCTTGAACAAAAACCAGACTCAAATGCCTTTGTAAGGACTACTACTGCAGTCACAATCTTTAATGCAGGCGTAAAGGTACAGTCAGTAGAAATAGTCTCAATCCTTTAGTGTGATTTTCAAAATTAATTTAAAAAATAATAATTTTTTTCTTTTTGCAGTTAAATGTTATTCCTTCTCTTGCTGAAGCGTATGTGAATCTACGAATCCACACAGCACAGTCATTACAAGAGGTATTCAGTAAAAAAAAATTCCAGCAGGCATTTTCAGCAGCAAATAAATGTATTATTACTTTTTCTAGGTCATGGACCTCATCCAGTTTACAATTGGGGACCACCGTGTAAAGATTGAGCTCATTGAGGGCTTCGATCCTTTGCCAGTCAGTTCATCCGATGACAAATCTTATGGCTTCCAGATCATCAAGAAAACTGTGTTGGACATGTTTCCAACAGTATCAGTCGCTCCAGGTAAATGCCATATTGAAACAGGGCATCCAACATTCTTTAACTGTATATTTCAATGTTTGAATGTGCAGGTATTTGTGTTGGTAACACAGACAGTCGACACTTCAAAGATTTGACCAAAGATATTTACAGATTTGCCCCTTTGTGGTTTAAACCAGGGGATGCAAAGAGGTAAAAAGACTTAATAGAAACATAACAAAGCTGTTGATGATGACTGAAAGCTCAGAATTAACAATGCCATTTATTTGTAACAACTACAATGAGTTTTATCTTATAGACATGACAGATTTAAAGGGGATGTATTTTCCCCGTCTTATTAGGTTTCATGGCATAAATGAAAGGATTTCCAGAAAGAACTACGAGGACCTTGTTTTGTTCTACTCCAGACTGATCCAAAACTGTGACATTCGGAAACTCCCTGAGCCTCACACCTCTGTCCATGAACTCTAAACAAATGGAAGAAACAAAATCATATCCTTTCACTGAAAACCAAATTGCACACATGTACAACCCCAATTCCAATGAAGTTGGGACATTGTGTTAAACATAAATAAAAACAGAATACAACGATTTGCAAATCATGTTCGACCTATATTTAATTGAATAAACTACAAAGACAAGATATTTAATGTTCAAACTGATCAACTTTATTGTTTTTAGCAAATAATCTTGGAATTTTATGGCTGCAACACGTTCCAAAAAAGCTGGGACAGGTGGCAAAAAAGACTGAGAAAGTTGAGGAATGCTCATCAAACACCTGTTTGGAACATCTCACCGGTGAACAGGCTAATTGCTTCGCCCGTCACTCACTCTTGTTGTTTCCATGGTGAAATTGTCTCGCTGAATGTTAACTTTCCATCTCCTTTGTAGTACTGGGTCACTGTTAAACATGTTAAAATAAAAAGCAGAGTTGAACGGCTGAACATAACGGGTGGCACATTGCATTGTTGACTGGGCGAGCTTTCCCTTCGTCTCTCAAAAGTAAAACCATCCATCCATTTTCTTACCGCTTATCTTCACTAGGGTCTTAAACTGAGACACTCGACTTTCTTTGTAGAGCAAAGAGTTTCCTCCCACATCCCAAAAACGTGCATGGTAGGTTGGTTGAAGACTCTAAATTGCCCTTAGGTGTGAATGTGTGTGCGAATGGTTGTTTGTTTATATGTGCCCTGCGATTGGCTGGCGACCAGTTCAGGGTGTACCCCGCCTCTCGCCCGAAGATAGCTGGGATACGCTCCAGCACGCCCGCGACCCTTGTGAGGATAAAGCGGTACGGAAAATAGATGGATGGACTGTTCCTGGAAAAGAGGTGGTGAAGACTTGCTTGAGGTTGCAGCTTCTTGTAACAGCACTGTCGTACATTTGGATAGCAGTATAGTGTGAGATCCACCACCATAAAAAGCCAGCTACCTTGGGCATCTCGGACTGCTTCAGTGAGGTAAGAGGAAAACTACATAATAATCGATAACTACGAGGGATAGACCAATTATTCGCTTGGCTGTTTATCGGCGCCGATATTAGGCATTTTTACATATATTGGCATTGGCCTCTTTTTTCTTTTTTTTTTTTTTTTTAATCTGACGACCAATTAGAGGTCAATTTAAAACTGGGTAAACTTCAGGAAACTATTCACTTATTTATGTATTAAATGCTGCTGACCCTGGGAACCTTTTGTTTTTGTGGGTGGGAAACTTGGGGATTCTATCTCAGGCTACAGAAGCTGGCGCGAGGGACATGGAATGTCACCTCTCCGGCAGGGCAGGAGCCCGAACTGGTGTGCAAGGTTGAGACGTTCCGACTAACTATCGTTGAGCTTGCTTCCACACACAGTCTTGGCTCGGGTACCAGTACTCTTGAGGGAGGTTGGACCCTCTTCCACTCGTCCACCCTTTTTAGAATTTTTGGAGGGGGTGCTGGAGCGCGCTGCTGCTGGAGACTCCCTCGTTCTGCTGGGGGAGTTCAATGCTCACGTGGGCAAAGACAGTGAGACCTGGAAGTGCGTGATTCGGAGGATTGGCTGGCCTGGAAACGCCTCAGCATCTCCCTGGAAGAGCTGGGCAAAGTGGCTGGGGAGAGGGAAGTATGGGCTTCCCTGCTTTAGCTGCTACTACAATACAATACTACATTTATTGGAGTATGACTTTTATTTAATGTTTCTGTGGAATACATTTCAATGTAATCATAATTTAAGTACAATTTTATTTTCCTGTGTTAATGTTTGAACTATGCATCATTTTGCAAATTACCGCCACGACAGGTACCGAACACCTCATGACCACAGCTTCGGTTTAACCCCTCAACAATTGAGGCACGGAACATGGTCCACTTGGATGTGGTCGAAGTTCTGCCGGAGGCAAGAGTTGACAGTTCTTCTGACAGGGTACTCTGCCAGATGTTCCCAACAGATCCTCACGCTTAGGCCTGCCAGGTCGGACCGGCATCTTTCTCCACCATGGGAGGCAACACACCACCAGATGGTGATCAGTTGACACGTCCACCAATCTCTTCACCCAAGTGTCCAAGACATGCGGCCACAAGTCTGATGACACGACTACAAAGTCGATCGTCAAACTGTGACCTAGAGTGTCCTGGTGCTAAATGCACATATGGACACTGTTATGTCTGATCATGGTGTTTGTTTTGGGTGATCTGTGATTAGCATTTAGCTCAAAGGATCATTGGAACACACAAAACCCTCCACCACAATAAGGATGGATCAAGAAGGGGCTGTGTGCCAAATTTACAAGACAGTTTTTTTTTTTTTTCATTTTACAGAGTTTTTAAAAATGGCATAAGAGTGTATATGAATCAACACACTGCAGTCAAAGATGCATTTTATTGTGTTTTGTTTCACGGAATCGCCCAATCAACCAAAAAAAAAAAAAGCAACAACCAATGATGCGCAGTTTGGTGTGTAAAGCTATCGAGAGGGTCTTCAATCTACATGTAGTCACACAAATTATAAATTTATATAATTGAAAACAACTGCCTCATCATACAAACACCTTATTGAAAAAAATAAAATTCAACCTGGAATAAAAATACTTAATGATTAGTCCAACATTGATGTAACAATTCCACCATCATACTGTAAATGCACACATAACTGATTTAATAATACATTTTTGTCAAAATTTTGGCCCCAATTAACTTAATCACTACCTCCCACAAAGCCAGCAAAATGCTTGTGTATTCTGTGTGACAAGGGGAGACAGGGTACTCTACTGTTTTAATATCAGGAAAGCATTCACTCATGTTTGGTAAATTAAGTAAACATGATTACATAAACCATAATGATGGTGCTTTATTCCGTCATCCAACTTTTAGATGGCTAATTGGTTGTGCAAATGTTGGATGACGGGATATGGTCCATTCAGATCATTCGTGTTTTTGCAGGAATTTCCATCGAAGTCATCCAGGTCCACAGACATGACAAAGGCTCCCCCATAATTGTTGTTTACAATGTAATTGACCTGTATGCCAGAATAAATAAATAATGTAGGAATAATATCATATATAGAGCGCTGCTTGAAAGTGTGTGAACCCTCCTGACATGGTCACTCTTTTTTGTAAAAAACTAAATTAACCTTGTCAAACATGCGTCCAAATCCCAATTTGTAAAGCATACTTTCCAAATCGTAGGCACGCACACAAAAAGATATATTTTCATTATTTAATCCAACAAACATTTTTTCTTTCCCACAAAAACTGATCATCATCACCACTGCAGCTGGGGGTTCACATACTTCTGCACACATACAATTATCAGTTTTTGTGAAAAAAAAAAAAACGTTTATTGGATTAAATAATAAAAATACGTATATTTTTGTGTGTCTACTATTTGGAAGGTATGGTTTACAAATTTGCATTTTGATGTATGTCTAACATGGTTAGTTCAATGTGTTTGTTTGTTTTTTTTTCAAAAAGAGTGACCATGTCAGGAGGCTTCACAACCTTTCAAGCAGCACTGTATATAATATGTAATGTTGGTTCACTTGTTTGGCTTAGTTGGTCTACCTTTGCATCAATGGCGGCTTTGTTGTCAAAGGCAATCCAAAGATCTGGTGCAGCAGAGCTTCCCAGCAAAGAGCACACCTGAAAGGATGATCAACATATATTGACATTCAGTATTGTCATCTGTTATAATAAAAGCTGCTGCTGATCCACTGCCTCATATTTTACCTCATAACGGGCCCACAGACCTGGTGGTACATCACTCAAGCTCCCTTTAAGCGGTTCAACTTTACCCTCAGCGTCGACAGTAAAAACTTGTCCAAATACTCCGATTCCCATGTTAAGCTTAGCGGCCGGTGCTCCCTTAAACTCCCAGTATTCCATTGATGTGGTCTAAAGTATGAAGAAAATAGTCAGGGGCAAAAGAACAGAGATGATACTTCAAGTCATTAAAACATGTACGAAAGACATATACGCAGTAGAGAGGTTGCTGCTCGTTACTTACTGCCATATTGAATGAGGCAGTTGGAGTGCTGAAAGATAGTGGCGCTGATGGAAAGTAAACGTCTGATGTCCTCACATTCAAGAAGTCGACGGCACTGATAGAAAACAGAGGATATTGTGCTTCGTGAAACATGAAAGGAGAACATTGTGGGAATCATTTTTAAATTTCTCTTTACGCTGCAATCTGCGGGACCTCATAACTCTTCTCAATGGCCAGTATCTGAGCAGCGACACTCGCAGTGAGCAGTAGAGCAGCTTCTCCAGATGCAAGCGACTCAGCATCGATTTTGACTCTGAATTCCTATACAACAGAAATAATTTGTGAACATTGTACGTAAAATATTCTTTGGCATGAAGGTTTCTGGTTTCTGATCATACCTCAATGAGGGAAGTGTACAACGCCTTATTGACTTGATTGTTTTCATTCACCCACAAGATGTTTATCCCATCAAACTGATGGGTTCTCATAAAGCGAACTGCAGACACGATAAAAGTGTCCCTGTTTGCAGATGTGGCCATCATGTCTTGGACTCTTGAACATAAGAAAAAACAGGTGCTCTTTGAGAATGGTGGCACAAAGAACGCTACTTGCAGACTGACACTGTTTGCAGCTCTTCAGTGTCTTGTAATTATAAATTCATTTTCCTTATAATTCCGGGCTGATGTTGTGGGGTGAATAAATTAAATCAAGAAGAAAGATACTGCCATCATGTTCTTTTAGATCGATGACTGCACATCTCAACTTACATCGCTTTTTCAACCATCAAGTTGACGTCCAAAATCTTTTTCAGCTTCGGACCACTGGTGGAGCAAACATGTTTACTTATGAACAAAATATGCCGAAAAACACACCTCTTTCACAAAAATGTGCATGCTCAAGGTCTGACCTTAGCGCAGTGAAGGCCTAAATTTTTTTTATTTGAGTAGCTGGAGCAAACATTTTAAAATTTGAATCAATGCCGACAAAGCTGTAGATCAGATGGGTACACAGGTCTTCATCAATGTCTGCAATGTGGAATTGTCTCTTTCCGTCACGTAGGTCTGAGTGGCTTGCATATTGACACACAAGGCGTGCAGTCGAGCCTAAAACATTGAGGAAAATTGCTTGGCATTTGTTTAAAATGGTAGCTAAAATTACAGTACAGTGCACTTAGAAAGTATAAACTTGTTCGTTGGATATATAAATCGTTGCAAGACAAACTTACCCAACTGTGCGGCGATCAGACAGAGACCTGCAAATTGACATGCTTCATCAGAATTGTTCAAACTATCGAGTATCAATTATTAATTTTTTCTCTTCATCATCACCTCACCTGCAAGAAGAGCTAGCTTTTGCATGTTGCTGCTGTAAAGTAAAAAAAAAAAAATGATGACAATAAGTGGTAGGTTATTAAGTTAAGCAAGCATTCACAATGACGATAATGATTTATGATGCCATTTTGGCAAAAAGCAGGAATATATCTTGTGCCACAAAAACTGAACTAGTCTCTCAAACAGCCCAAATAAGGACTGTGTTTAGAAACTATAACTATATGATATATGTATTTATAATATTGTACATATTAGAAAATAGTTAAAATTTGACATTTTCCTTACTTTAGTTGGGATAGTAGAGATTCAGAATTCAGAATCAGTGGCCAAAGAGCATCTGAAATGATTGGAAAATAAATAAACGAAGAGCACAGTTTTATTAACATTTTCAACCAAGACTCAGAAAAAAATGAACAAATATTTTCCCAAAATATTTTTACTTTTCATTTTGTTTGTGTTGTGCGTGTGTGAAATGTGTTGACTTTCCGTCCAAAGTATAGTCCAATTGTCAAGTGCTTAACACCATTAGACCAGCTGCCAGAGACCATCCAGCATCATGGCATGCTTTAATTTGGACTCTTTCAATTTTAGGGAGCTCGCTCAGTTTACCATTTTAATGAAGAGGAAGGAATTTCAAATTAATTTCATCTTTTCATATTTAAATGACCACTAAAACTCAACTTTCAGGAAAAACATTTTGAGCTTGGAGGCAATGTGCAAATGCAATAGATGATATGAGATTACACACAATGAACCGACTTCAACCAGCATCTAACGTACTAATAATTAACAATTAACACATGGTAATGTAAATGTATACTCACCAAAAAAAGACAGCTTTTGAGTGCCTCCCTATGATGATGGCTGAGTAATGACTGGCTTGTCCTCCTTATATACATGTTGACCAGGTTTGTCAGCGGCTGTCATTCTTTCAAGGGGCTCAGCATCATGACCAAAATGATCTGGCACATGTCAAAAGTACACCACGGGATGGGTGAGGTGTACCTGCAATGCAAACAAATACATTCTCATTATGACTTAATTATTCAATTTAATTAGAATTGGCATCCTTACATAGGATGACATTTCTGAGTGGGGTGGCAATGTAAACCCAGTAAAAAGAAAATTGCTTCCTGGTACAGTTTAATTATGTGTAAAGGCATGATCTGACATTTGCCTTTGTGTGGTGACTTAATTTTGGTGGCACCTTCTTGTCTGAAGGAGTGCCATCTTCTCAGTATGTGCTCATGCTCAGTGAATGTGAATCTCACAGAATCGTGACCTAAATGATGGTATAAATTACTATAGTTCAAGAACTATCAAAACGAACAAGGTGGTGACTAAACCAAATATCAACCTTACAGTACAAACGCAATGACATGACACAGAACATGTATGTAACACACACGCAACTACGAAGGAAAACAACATCTGCGTTAACTATAATAACACTTAATTCACAACATTATTTTACAAAATGCTGCTAGGCATACTGGGAAGTGCAGCTTCAACTTCTGCTGTAGTAATGGGGAAGAGGACGACGCTGGGCATCACAGCGTCCTTAGTGCCATTTGTACAAATTGTCAATAGGGACCTATCTAACAATCATTGACATCTCCTCATGCAACGGAGAAATTATTTTGAATATAGGAAATAGAAATACAATACCTGTCACGAAAGAAAGTGCAATTGGGTTCTCTTGAGTGTGAATTCATTTGTGCAATGCCAGAGTTTTTGTTCTGTTCTTTGTTACCATAATTCTAACCATTCTTTGCTGATGCTGGATTCTACTTGGTTTGTAATTCAATCTATTTCAATTTATTTTAAAGAAAATATAAGGCCCATTCCGATGTCGGGTTTGTGGGCGTGCACTAAAGGGGAGTTTCACACAGACCGCCACTGTACCTGGTAAGTAGGTGAATTACTAACTCCAGTTGCAGCTACTTTTAACAGCTCTAAAAGTAGTATGTTTGGATAGCATTAAAGAGTGACAGCCATCAAGAAAAAAGCCAGCTACCTTGGACATCCTGGATTGCTTTAGTGAGCTAGTTTGTGAGGAATCGATATACAATATAAACTCAATATTTTTTGTCATGGTCCGTGTTGTGGTTGCATTTGTTTTGATTAGATTTAGGTTTTGTTTCATGTTATGTCATGTTTTCCTTGTGTCCCTTTTCATGTCATGTCTGTTTGGTTTTGGTGGCTTTGGTCTTTGTGGAACTGTAGAACAGGAAGGAGAAATGCAGCCCTATGGGGGACACAAGCCAGTGCAAACTATAGGCTGGTCCCAAGCCAATGCAGAGGGTTGCGTCAGGAAGGGCATCCGGCTTAAAACCTCGCCAAACTAATACGAGCGTTCATCTAAATTGGTTGAGACCCGGGTTAACTACGTCCGCCACCGGCACCGTGAAGATGATATAAGAATTTGTGCAAATACATGATAAACAGGAGGGAAATGTTAAATAAATTGTACAAAGTTATCATTTATTTGCTGCTTGCATTGGTATTGTGGACGAATTAGATGGTTGCTTGCTGACCGTGGGGGAGAGGAAGATGTCTCGCCTTCAAGAAAGTGACTCAGCAGGAATCATCAGAAAAGGGCACCTTGACCAAGGTGTTAATCTCATATCTTCACCTTGAAACCCTCCCCTTAGTATGTTATGTCTTGTAACTTAGATACCTCCCAATTTTAAATAAATACAGGAGCAACGGGGGAGATTGTTTAGAACGTGATAGGAGAATGTAACTGAACAATCTCCCATACGTCCTCCTCATGAGCAAAAAGAAACAAGCGTCTTCATTCCTTTGTGTCTATTCTTATAGGTGTTGGGCGAGATAGATCCAACAGTACTTCATAATTATTTAATGACAATAATTAAGGAAATTAAGAATGCAGCCCTATGGGGGGCACAAGCCAGTGGAAACTGTAGGCCGGTCCCAAGCCCAGATAAATGCAGAGGGTTGCGTCAGGAAGGGCATCCGGCTTAAAACCTTGCTAAACAAATATGAGCGTACATCCAAAGAATTCCATACCGGATCGGTCGTGGCCCGGGTTAACAACGTCCGCCACCGGCGCCGTCAACCTGCAGGGCGCCTTTGGAAATTCAGTTACTGTGGGTCGAAGTCAAAGAAGAAGAAGAGGTGGAAAGCGGGTTCTTCGGCAGAAAGAGAAGAGGAAAGCACAGAGCCTAGAACTGAATGTGGGGACTTTGAATGTTGGGACTATAACAGGAAAATCTCGGGAGTTGGTTGACATGATTATTCGGAGAAAGGTTGATATATTGTGTGTCCAGGAGACCAGGTGGAAAGGCAGTAAGGCTAGAAGTTTAGGGGCAGGGTTTAAATTATTTTACCATGGTGTAGATGGGAAGAGAAATGGAGTCGGGGTTATTTTAAAAGAAGAGTTGGCTAAGTATGTCTTGGAGGTGAAAAGAGTATCAGATCGAGTGACGAGGCTGCAATTTGAAATTAAGGGTATTATGTGTATATTTTAAAAGAAGACTTGGCTAAGTATGTCTTGGAGGTGAAAAGAGTATCAGATCGAGTGATGAGGCTGAAATTTGAAATTAAGGGTGTTATGTGTAATGTGATTAGTGGCTATGCCCCACAGGTAGGATGTGACGTAGAGGTGAAAGAGAAATTCTGGAAGGAGCTAGATGATGTAGTTCTGAGCATCCCAGACAGAGAGAGAGTTGTAATTGGTTCAGATTGTAATGGACATGTTGGTGAAGGTAATAGGAGTGATGAAGAAGTGATGGGTAAGTACGGCATCCAGGAAAGGAACTTGGAGGGACAGATGGTGGTAGACTTTGCAACAAGGATGCAAATGGCTGTAGTGAACACTTTTTTCCCAGAAGAGGCACGAACATAGGGTGACCTACAAGAGCAGAGGTAGAAGCACACAGGTGGATTACATCTTGTGCAGACGATGTAATCTGATGGAGGTTACCAACTGTAAGGTAGTGGTAGGGGAGAGTGTGGCTTGACAGCATAGGATGGTGGTGTGTAAGATGACTCTGGGGGTGGGGATGAAAATTAGGAAGACAAAGGCAGAGAAGAGAACCATGTGGTGGAAGCTGAGACAGGACGAGTGTTGTGCAGCTTTTCGGGAAGAGGTGATACAGGCTCTCGGTGGACGGGAGGAGCTTCCAGAAGAATGGACCACTGCAGCCAAGGTGATCAGAGAAGCAGGCAGGAAAGTACTTGGTGTATCTTCTGGCAGGAAAGGAGAGAAGGAGACTTGGTGGTGGAACCTCACAGTACAGGAAATCATACAAGGAAAAAGGTTAGCTAAGAAGAAGTGGGAAACTGAGAGGACCGAGGAGAGGCGAAAGGAATACATTGAGATGCGACACAGGGCAAAGGTAAAGGTGGCAAAGGCAAAACAAAAGGCATATGATGACATGTATGGCAGGTTGGACACTAAAGAAGGAGAAAATGATCTATACAGGCTGGCCAGACAGAGGGATAGAGATGGGAAGGATGTGCAGCAGGTTAGGGTGAATAAGGATAGAGATGGAAATATGTTGACTGGTGCCAGCAGTGTGCTAGCTAGATGGAAAGAATACTTCGAGGAGTTGATGAATGAGGAAAATGATAGAGAAGGGAGAGTAGAAGAGGCAAGTGTGGTGGACCAGGAAGTGGCAATGATTTGTAAGGGGGAAGTTAGAAAGGCATTAAAGAGAATGAAAAATGGAATAGGCAGTTGGTCCTGATGACATTCCTGTCATCAGGACCAAGTTTTTGACCACCTGTGGAGTTTTTGACCAGCTTGTTCAATAGAATTCTCGCAGGTGAGAAGATGCCTGAGGAATGGAGGAAAAGCGTACTGGTGCCCATTTTTAAGAACAAAGGTGATGTGCAGAGCTGTGGGAACTATCGAGGAATAAAGTTGATGAGCCACACAATGAAGTTATGGGAAAGAGTAGTGGAGGCTAGACTCAGGACAGAAGTGAGTATTTGCGAGCAACAGTATGGTTTCATGCCTAGAAAGAGTACCACAGATGCATTATTTGCCTTGAGGATGTTGATGGAAAAGTACAGAGAAGGTCAGAAGGAGCTACATTGTGTCTTTGTAGATCTAGAGAAAGCCTATGACAGAGTACCCAGAGAGGAACTGTGGTACTGCATGCGGAAGTCTGGAGTGGCAGAGAAGTATGTTAGAATAATACAGGACATGTACGAGGGCGGCAGAACAGCGGTGAGGTGTTCTGTAGGTGTGACAGAAGAATTTAAGGTGGGCGTGGGACTGCATCAGGGATCAGCCCTGAGCCCCTTCCTTTTTGCAGTGGTGATGGATAGGCTGACAGATGAGGTTAGACTGGAATCCCCGTGGACCATGATGTTTGCAGATGACATTGTGATCTGCAGTGAAAGAAGGGAGCAGCTGGAGGAACAGTCAGAAAGATGGAGGCATGCACTGGAAAGAAGAGGAATGAAGATTAGCCGAAGTAAAACAGAATATATATGCATGAATGAGAGGGGTGGTGGGGGAAGAATGAGGCAACAGGGAGAAGAGATAGGAAAGGTGGAGGACTTTAAATACTTGGGGTCAACCGTCCAGAGCAATGGTGAGTGTGGTCAGGAAGTGAAGAAACAGGTCCAAGCAGGTTGGAACGGGTGGAGGAAGGTGTCAGGTGTGTTATGTGACAGAAGAGTCTCTGCTCGGATGAAGGGCAAAGTTTATAAAACAGTGGTGAGGCCAGCCATGATGTATGGATTAGAGACAGTGGCACTGAAGAGACAACAGGAAGCAGAGCTGGAGGTGGCAGAAATGAAGATGTTGAGGTTCGCTCTTGGAGTGACCAGGTTGGATAAAATTAGAAATGAGCTCATCAGAGGGACAGCCAAGGTTCGATGTTTTGGAGACAAAGTTAGAGAGAGCAGACTTCAATAGGTTGGACACGTCCAGAGGAGAAATAGTGAGTATATTGGTAGAAGGATGATGAGGATGCAGCTGCCAGGCAAGAGAGCTAGAGGAAGACCAAAGAGAAGGTTGATGGATGTCGTGAGGGAAGACATGATGGCAGTTGGTGTTCGAGAGGAGGATGCAGGAGATAGGCTTACATGGAAAAGGATGACACGCTGTGGCGACCCCCAACGGGACAAGCCGAAATATGTTGACTGGTGCCAGCAGTGTGCTTGCTAGATGGAAAGAATACTTTGAGGAGTTGATGAATGAGGAGAATGAGAGAAAAGGGAGAGTAGAAGAGGCAAGTGTGGTGGACCAGGAAGTGGCAATGATTAGTAAGGGGGAAGTTAGAAAGGCATTAAAGAGGATGAAAAATGGAAAGGCAGTTGGTCCCAATGACATTCCTGTGGAGGTATGGAAGCATCAAGGAGAGGTGGCTGTGAAGTTTTTGTCCAGCTTGTTCAATAGAATTCTAGCACGTGAGAAGATGCCTGAGGAATGGAGGAAAAGCGTACTGGTGCCCATTTTTAAGAACAAAGGTGATGTGCAGAGCTGTGGGAACTATCGAGGAATAAAGTTGATGAGCCACACAATGAAGTTATGGGAAAGAGTAGTGGAGGCTAGACTTAGGACAGAAGTGAGTATTTGCGAGCAACAGTATGGTTTCATGCCTAGAAAGAGTACCACAGATGCATTATTTGCCTTGAGGATGTTGATGGAAAAGTACAGAGAAGGTCAGAAGGAGCTACATTGTGTCTTTGTAGTACTAGAGAAAGCCCATGACAGAGTACCCAGAGAGGCAGTGTTGATTACATGATTAACCTAGCATACGAAGTTGGACGTTGTGTTATGTGATGTGGTATTTTATGAGCATATCATGGTGAGATGTATTACTTGCATGACCTGAAGTGGGTGTAGTGTTAGTGTGACCAAAAACTCCATCTGTAAATGCGAAAGGAAACAAAACAAAAACAAAACCTTCAAGGAATGCACCAAAAAGTAGTTTAATGAAAGTGAGGATAAAAATATCTACATATTATGGTGTGATGCCGCACAGATGATATTTTATGTATAATATCGCCATGAGCAGAAAACTTTGGGGTTATTCTTTGTGGACTACATTGAATATACTTCCCTTAAATGAAGGATGAAAAGATACTGCATTGTTTGAGCAAGGCAATGATTTAAAATTTATTTTGGCCAATCACAGCACTTGCAACTGCTATTGAAAACAAGATTAGCAGGACATGTCTGGATGAACGTGCGGCCGTGGAAGCACTGATAAAAGGAGTTTTTGTCATCACTTTTCTCATAAAGATTGTCAGACTTGTCGGCACAGAAGCCACTGCCAGACACAACCGTTGTGGTGGTTGGTGCAGTGGTGGTTACTGGAGCTACTGGAGTCTCTGGTGCCATTGTGGTCTCAGGTGCCGTTGTGTTTTCTGCTGTCATTGTGGTCTCTGTTGCTATTGGGATTGAGGATGGTGTGGTCTGTAGTGGGTTTGTGGTTGACGCCGGTGGTGTTGGATCATCTAAGATAAAGAAATTGAACGGCTTAAACATAAAGATAATTGAAGAGATTAATTACCAGCTATTTGACTTGTGAAACAGATTTGATTAATTTGAGGAGAACTCCTGACCTGAGCCTAGAAGAGAGCGCAGGTAACTGATGAGTGGATAGTTTCCTTGTCCGCAGAGCTGTCCAGCAAAATCATCAAGATCCAGAGCCCAGACAAAAGCCCCGCCAAAGTTTTCACTTTTCAAGTATTGTGTCTGTGGGACATCATTGACAAAGTGCTTTCAGTTTAAAATGGTTTTGGAGAAAAGCTTTGCATATGCACCCCATTTCAACTGAATGGGAAAGAAAATAAACAAGAGAAAAATTAAGGACATTTGTGTTTGGTAGATTATTTCTTTGTTGTAACATTGCCTCTTGGCAATAAATCTTTTACTGTTGGAAAGCATGTTTATTCCCCTTTTTAAATGGTGCAAAGTTTGTCAGGAACTTATTGGATGAGCCACAGAGCTGATTATGTGGATTGTGCCCATGAATTCTTCTTTTTCTGCCAGTTCGAAACAGTTTATTTTGTCATTTGTTGCCATTGACTCTTGTTTGGTGTTTTTTGGACATTTTGGTAATGTGCAAGGACTCATACTGCTGTGGCTCCTTGGCTTGATGAGGCCACTTGGCACGAAGCACTGGGTGTGTCTTGTTTAGACGGCTCCATAAATACAGATAACATGCTCTGTTGATACTTTATCTACATAATAAATTGTACACAAACTTCAACATTCATAAAAGTAGGCCATTTATTACCTTGATTTGAAAGCTCTGTCTGTTATCAAAGCCAACCCACTCGTTGTCTTTAACGCCATACGGCACCCTCTGCTCCTCGATCCAATGGAGACTTCCTCCTTCAAGGAAAGTGCAAATCTGTTGCGATGAAAGAAACAATCTGATAAGGTGTGTCTTAATTGCATTTGTGACAGCTTGCATGTGAAAGTTTAACTCGTGTCAGGCCTTTTGTGAGTCACAATAGCAAAGTGTGCACTTGCAAATCAGCAGTTTGTGGACTTTGTGGACAGAAAACAGGAACACTGAAACATGAAATGAGTTTGTACTCAGACAAACCGATTGAGACAGTTTTCTGATGTCAAGTAAAACAAAGGTAGTAAACACAACCCTTTTAGATGGAAATTTCTGATTTCCTATCAACGTTAAAACAATATACATATAGTGCACTGTATTGCCAAAACTATTCTCTCACCTGCCTTGATTCGTATATGAACTTAACTGACATTCCGTTCTTCATCCATTGGGTTTAATATCACATCAGCTCACTATTTGCCGCTATAATAGCGGCAACTCTTCTGGGAGGGCTTTCCACAAGGTTTCAGAGTGCGTTTATTGGAATTTTTTATCATTCTTCCAGAAGCGCATTTGTGAGGTCACACACTGATGTTGGACAAGAAGGCCTGTCTTTTCTCTAATTCATCCCAAAGGTGTTCTGTCGGGTTGAGGTCGGGACTCCGTGCATGCCAGTCAAGTTCATCCACACCAAACTCTCTCATCCATGTCTTTATGGACTTAGATTTGCACACTGTTGCACAGTCATGTTGGAACTGTTCCCACAAAGTTGGGAGCATGGAATTGTAAAAAAAAAAAAATCTCCTGCTATGTTAAAGCATTTTGCAAAGCAAAGCCAATTTGTTTATATAGCACATTTCATACACAACTTACATCAATGTGCTTTACGTTATTAAAATAAATAAAGAGAAAAATAAAATATGGCTTAAAAGCATTTTTTTAAAAAACAATTAAAACAGCACAGTGCAAGAACAATTGTTTAAAAGTGGAAATGCTCCAAAATGCTCCATCATAAGCATGAGAGAAATGAAGAGTTTTTAACCGAGACATAAAAACATTCACACTTAGGGCTGACGTCACTTCGGTTGGCAACTTATTCCATTTGCATGCAGCACAGCAGCTAAAAGCTGCTTCACCATGTTTGCTTTGTACATGTTGTGCTTTGTACTTTGAGCGGACCTTAGTCAATAGATCTCAGATTGGATTTATATTCCATTAGTGTGTCTTTAGCGGCACGGTGGATGACTGGTTAGAGCGTCAGCCTCACAATTCTGAGGACCCGGGTTCAGCTCCTGTGTGGAGTTTGCATGTTCTCCCCGTGCCTGCGTGGGTTTTCTCCGGGCACTCCGGTTTCCTCCCACATCCCAAAAACATGTATTAATGGGAGACTCTAAATTGCCCGTAGGTGTGAATGTGAGTGCGGATGGTTGTTTGTTTCTATGTGCCCTGCAATTGGCTGGCAACCGGTTCAGGGTGTACCTCGCCTCCTGCCCGATGACAGCTGAGATAGGCTCCAGCACGCCTGTGACCCTAGTGAGGAGAAGCGGCTCAGAAAATGGATGGATGGATGGATAGTGTGTCTTTAAGGTATTCAGGACCTAAACCATTCAGTGATTTATAGACCAGTAGCAGAACTTTAAAATCTATTCTAAAGCTGACTGGGAGCCATTGTAGAGACTTTAGAAGGCCGTTTTAGTGATTGTTTAACAGGACTGTTGAAAGTCAGGTCGGAATCTATCAACACACCAAGATTTCGGACTGGGTCTGTGGTTTTTAAAGAGAGTGTCTCCAGGTATTTACTAACAGCAAACCTATTGTATTTACTGCCAAGAAAACAATTGTCTCTGTTTTTGTTGTGGTTTAATTGAAGGACGTTTTGTTTGTTTTAGACTGTCACACAACACCTCAACTGAACTGTGGTCATCTGGAGACACTGCTAGATATAACTGTGTGTCATCTGCATAGCTATGATAGTCAACATTCAGGTTCTGAAGAATGTAACCCAATGGTAGCATATATGGTACAGGCTGAACAGAAGGGGTCCAAGAACTGACCCTTGCGGGACCGCATACTGTATGTCATTGCCATTCGATGAGATTGAAAACTTCCAATGGTTAGGAAAAAAGTCCTTTCCTCAAGGTAGGACCTGAGCCATTTAAGGATTGTTCCATTTAGTCCTATCCACTTTTCCAACCTGCAGCAATATGTTGCAATCTACTGTATCAACAGAGCTAGATATTAAGTCATGTATGGCAGAATGTTTTTACAGCTCAACCAGGATAAGACTGAAGTAGTGGTTATCAGTCCTGAGCCCCAGAGAGAAAAGCTATATTATAAACTGAAAGCATTGGCTCTTCAACCATCTGAAAAAGGTAAGAATATTGCTGGTTTATTTGACTCATTAAAATTGTATAAAGCAGACACATGACAAAGCTTGGACCTAATCATCTTAAAAACATTGCCAAAATGCATCCATTTCTCTAAAACAAATACTGAAACACTAATGCTCGCTTTTATTACCTGCAAAATTGACTATTGGAATGCTCTTCTTTCAGGTCTTACAAAAACAAGTATTGCACCCTTCCAGTTTGTGCAGAATTCAGATGCATGTCTGCTTATGAAGACCAATAAGCTCACATTCCACTGATTTTAAAATCTGTGCGGTGGCTGCCTGCGTGCTTCAGGAAGTTCAGGAGTCATTTTAAGGTCGTCTTTCTGTTTTTTAAAACTTAATGGTCTTAGCCCCACTTATTTATCCAATCTGCTTTTAAATATTGACTCATCTAGAACGCTCAGGTCTTCAGATAGAGGCCTTTTAACAATTCCTAAAATTAGAACAAAAACACATCATGTCCAGGCAGCTGTAGCAGTGTTGTTTGATTATTTTTTTAATGTAAACTTAAGGCATATGTTTTTAGCCTAGGGTTTAAGCAAACATTTCAGTATCCTTTTATATATATATATATATATATATATATATATATATATATACATATGTTTATATTTATATATATATATACATATGTTTATGTTTATATATATATATATATATATATATATATATATACATATGTTTATGTTTTTTTACAAGGTCTAGTGATATTTATTAGTCCTAACCTTAGATTAGTATGTACTTTCACTTTTTATTGGTTTTAGTTTTCATTGTCTGAATATTTTACTTTTTCACCTTTTCATTTTTTATATTGGTGTTTCCTCACTACAAAGCTGATGGCAAAGTCCTTCCTTATTTTACTTCTTTATTTTAAGTCCTCATTTTATTGTGCTTTTTTAAACTTTTTTAACCAATTGAGAGTTTCCTTGGCAGTATGTTTTGGATCATTATCCTGCTGAAATGTCCACCCTCGTTACATTTTCATCATCCTCGTAGACGGCAGCAGATTTTCGTCAAGAATGTCTCATTTTCAATTGCCCATTCATCCTTCCTTCAATAATGTGAAGTTTACCAGTACCATTTGCTAAGAAGCAGCCCCGCACCATCAGGTTCCCTCCTCCGAATATCACTGTTGGTATGGTGCTTTTAGGGTGATGTGCAGTGCCATTTCTCCTCCAAACGTGGTGTGCTTATGGCATCCAAACAGTTCAATTTTGCTCTCATCCGACAAGACTAAATTCTCCCATTATTTAACTGGCGTGTCCAAAATGTTGTTCAGCAAACTTTAAAGGAGCTTTGACATGTTTTTTAAATGTAGTAAAGTAGTAGTAAAGCACGTTCCTACCCACCTCTTTATACACATATATACTTATGTACAGCTCTCTCTCTCTCTCTCTCTCTCTCTCTCTCTCTCTATCTATCTATCTATACGTATATATTTTCACTAACCTCATAGTAGGACCAAAAGCCAGCTTCACGTGTGTAGGGCCCAGCTGAGGCCGCTCCGGCGGCAGGTGCGCCAACACCATTAGCTGCTGAAACTGTACGAAACGTGCGCCCATATGTCGCAAAACCAAGGTTGAGCTTATCAAGAGGAGCACCTTGATCTCGCCAGTATTTCATTGCAAAATCCTTTAAGAAGGGGGACAGAAACAGGGTTGTCCGTATAAAACTCAATGGATTTCCAAGTAGGAACACATCAAAGTAGAAAATTGGACTCACAACATTGTAGTAGATGTTGTCCCCTTGATCGAAAGAGCCGCGGTACAGGGGGCTGTTGTGACCAGTGAACGGGTCCCATGCTCCGTGGAAGTCATAGGTCATAATGTTGATGAAGTCTAGAAACCTGTTAGACACCAGAGTACACCAGAGTACATGTAATGACCAAAGGCACCAAAGGAAAAAAAGAATCACAGAGAACTCACTTTGACACTTTTGCTATTTCGTAACCATTGTCAATGTTTCCCTTTCCCGCCGCAACTGCAGCTGTGAGAAGCAGACGAGATCGACTGGTCCGTGCTGATTCCTCTTCAAAGGCAGCCAGTAATTCCTTCATGTAATTGGAGAGCAATTTCCAGTACTTTTACAAGATAATTAACCAGACATTTGCTGCTCTGCCAGCTGACCTGACAAAGCACTGTGAACCTCTCTTTGTCCGCCGGTGGGCTTCCTCGCGCTCCAGGGTACTCCCAGTCCAGGTCCAATCCGTCAAAGCCGTACTGTCGCAAGAACTTAATGGAAGACTGAATGAACGTCTGGCGATTGGCGGGAGTGGAGACCATGGTGGTAAATCTTCAGGAACAGGTAAGAGACTTAAAATACATTTTAACAGTACACATGTGTCAGAAAAGATCTAAATCCAAGCCTTTTGGATTTGGAAACTTACTTTGCAGTTCCAAAGTTCCAGCCACCAACAGCGAGCAAAGTCTTCAAGTTGGGGTTTCTGTGTGACCACCACATGTACAATTGACGTGGTTATAAACTTACACAAGTATTGTCAGCAAATATTTAACACATGATGTATTAATAGAGTTGAATTTTGTATGGACATTCATTGGCTTGACTCCTTTGTTTTTCCGTCCCAGCTTTGCCTCTGATTGCTATATACAATGGGTACGGAAAGTATTTTTAATTTTTTAAATTTTTTTTGTCAATGTCTTTATGTCTCCAAAGTGTTCTGTAAATTGACTGTCTGTTGTCGTACTAGAGCGGCTCCAACTACCGGAGACAAATTCTTTGTGTATTTTGGACATACATTTAATCAGAAAGATGATTCTGATTCTGATTCAGACCCCCATAAAATTTTTTTTTTGCCACTTTCTGTGTGCTGTGTCTATCATTTACTGCACCTGATTGTGTTAGGCTGCACCTGTTGTACCAGCCTCGTGTCCTACTAGTGGTGTCGTACCTGCATGATTACCCTGCGTGAGTGTATTGCGCTTCCGGGTTGAGTTGTCTTTGTTTTTATTCTCATAATTTTATACTAATGTGAACAGGAGCAATTCTAGGATCAGAGGTTTAGGTTTCATTCCCACATTTATGAAACAGAAGCAGCACTTTTGGGGACAGTCTGTCACTAAACCATCAAATCTAATAAAGGTTAAATAAATGTTGAACCACAGCAGAAGAGAAATGGATTGGATTTATAAAACAAACACATTGTAACCCTCCTAATTTCTGAGAGAAGACAATTCATTCATCACTTCTACAACCCCAATTCCAATGAAGTTGGGACGTTGTGTTATACATAAATAAAAAAAGAATACAATGATTTGGAAATCATGTTCAACCTATATTTAATTGAATACGCTACAAAGACAGGATAGTTAATCTTCAAACTGATAAACTTTATTGTTTTTAGCAAATAATCATTAACTTAGAATGTTATGGCTGTAACACGTTTCAAAAAAGCTGGGACAGGTGGCAAAAAATACTGATAAAGTTGAGGAATGCTCATCAAACACCTGTTTGGAACATCCCACAGGCGAACAGGCTAATTGGGAACAGGTGGGTGCCATGACTGGATATAAAAGGAGCTTCCCTGAATTGCTCAGTCATTCACAAGCAAAGTTGGGGCGAGGTTAACCTCTTTGTGAACAAGTGCGTGAGAAAATAGTTGAACAATTTAAGGACAATGTTCCTCAACGAACAATCGCAAGGAATTTAGGGATTTCATCATCTACGGTCCAACATATCATCAAAAGGTTCAGAGAATCTGGAGAAATCACTGCATCTAAGCGGCAAGGCCGAAAACCAACATTGAATGCCCGTGACCTTCGATCCCTCAGGCGGCACTACATTAATAACTGACATCAATGTGTAAAGGATATCACCACATGGGCTCAGGAACACTTCAGAAAACCAATGTCAGTAAATACAGTTCGGCGCTACATCCGTAAGTGCAACTTGAAACTCTACTATGCAAAGCAAAAGCCATTTATCAACAACACCCAGAAACGCCGCCGGCTTCTCTGGGCCCAAGCTCATCTAAGATGGACTGATGCAAAGTGGAAAAGTGTTCTGTGGTCCGACGAGTCCACATTTGAAATTGTTTTTGGTAATTGTGGACGTCGTGTCCTCTGGGACGAAGAGGAAAAGAACCATCCGGACTGTTATGGACGCAAAGTTCAAAAGCCAGCATCTGTGATGGTATGGGGCCTGACTATTGCAATATTAGTCGTTCGAACTGCTCTAAGTGCTAGAGGACTCTGCATCTTTTTGCACAATTGTTTTTTGTCAATGTCTTTATGTCTCCAAAGTGTTCTGTAAATTGACTGTCTGTTGTACTAGAGCGGCTACAACTACTGGAGACAAATTCCTTGTGTGTTTTGGACATACTTGGCAAATAAAGATGTTTCTGATTCTGATTCTGATGGCATGGGTAATTTACACATCTGTGAAGGCACCATTAACGCTGAAAGGTACATACAGGTTTTGGAGAAACATATGCTGTCATCTAAGCAATGTCTTTTTCATGGACGCCCCTGCTTATTTCAGACAATGCAAAACCACATTCTGCATGTGTTACAACAACGTGGCTTCGTATTAAAAGAGTGCGGGTACTAGACTTGCCTGCCTGCAGTCCAGACCTGTCTCCCATTGAAAATGTGTGGCGCATTATGAAGCGTAAAATACGACAACTGAGACCCTGGACTGTTGAGCAGCTGAAGCTGTACATCAAGCAAGAATGGGAAAGAATTCCACCTTCAAAGCTTCAACAATTAGTGTCCTCAGTTCCCAAACGTTTATTGAATGTTGTTAAAAGAAAAGGTGATGTAAAACATTGGTAAACATGACCCTGTCCCAGCTTTTTTGGAATGTGTTGCAGCCATAAAATTCCAAGTTAATGATTATTTGCTAAAAACAATAAAGTTTTTCAGTTTGAACATTAAATATCTTGTATTTGTAGTGTATTCAATTAAATATAGATCGAACATGATTTGCAAATCATTCATGCATGTTAGGTTAATTGAAGTCTCTAAATTGCCCCAAGGTGTGAATGTGAGTGCAGATGGTTGTTTGTTTATGTGTGCCCTGCGATTGGCTGGCAACTAGTTCAGGGTGTACCCCGCCTCCTGCCCGATGATAGCCGGGATAGGCTTCAGCACTCCCGCGACCCTTGTTGGGATAAACGGCTCAGAAAATGGATGGATGGATGGATGAATGTATTCTGTTTTGATTTATGTTTAACACAACGTCCCATCTTCATTGGAATTGGGGTTCTATATACACATTAACTTTTGTTTCAACCAAGTACAGTATGGTTATACACTTAACTAGCTTGTTTAAAGCAGACATACAGTACAAATTTAAAAAAAATAAAAATCTCTCAAATTTTCGGGTGCTGCCATTCACGTTAGGGGTGCTTGAGTACCCTGAAAAGTGGGCTGCAATCCCCTATGATGTGACCGTAGTTATCCATCCATCCATCCATTTTCTACCGCTTATCTGAGGTCAGGTCGCGGGGGGCGGTAGCTTTAGCAGGGACGCCCAGACTTCCCTCTCCCCAGTCACTTCATCCACCTCTTCCGGGGGGGATCCCGAGGCGTTCCCAGGCCAGCCGAAAGACGTAGTCTCTCCAGCGTGTCCTGGGTCGTCCCCGGGGTCTCCTCCCAGTGGGACGTGACCAGAACACCTCACCAGGGAGGCGTCCGGGAGGCATCCGAATCAGATGCCCCAGCCACCTCATCTGGCTCCTCTCGATGTGGAGGAGCAGCGGCTCTACTCTGAGATCCTCCCGGATGACCACGCTTCTTACCCTGACCATAGTTATAAAAGTAACTATTTATAATTACTATACTGTCATTTGAAGTATATTAGCTGTCCCCCCCCCCCCCCCCCCCTCATTCTTAAATGTGAGCTGAAGCCCATCTTAAATGCTTACATGCTCTTGAGTTGATTGAAGGATTTATACAGAACGTCATCATTCCATTCATATGTTGACAGTTCATTTGAAGGGCTGATGATGGAGAATGCGTAGATCAGGTGTGTGCAGAGATGGGGGTCCACATTTTCTGGCCTATATCTTCCAACTCCTGGCCTGTACTGGGACCAGTTGGTAAAGTAACACACCAGTTTGGTCGAGGACACTGATGGAAAAAAAGAGAAGTGAAATTAACAAATCTCCTACCGTAGGTTTAAAAGGTATTATGAAAATAGTGAAGGATTTTTGAAAGGCAGACCAATTTGGAGGCACATCAAGAGGGAAAGTCCTGAAAAAGACATTTCAAGTTGATTAGTTGTCAGTACCTTCAATTAAAATGAAAAATAATAAGCTTACCAGCCAATAGTTTTAGGGGAGCCATGTTAAGTGGCCTGCAACTATGAACAGAGATATCATGTGAATTCGTCTTGGAAAATGGTTAGAAATTCCGCTTTTAGAAGCTTAAAAATATCTTACCGAGTCCAATGCCTGGGTATGTTTGTTCTCGACGTGGGAGTGGATTTTATAGGAGGGTTAGGAGGGACAAAGGCTGCATACCACCCTGGTGAGAGAGATGCTCTCGGAAGCGCAATTTCCGGTGAGAAATGGAAACCATTTGCTGAGAGATAAATCTGGACAACGCAACTGAGGTTATGTAAATACTCCTCTGCAGATAAGAACAGCTTGATAAATGTTCCTATGCATTTGGACAGTTACAGTAAACCAGTCTCACATTTTATAATCTTCCTACTTGCAGCTCCACATTGCAGACTCTGGACTTAAACTTGCCCAACTGTTGTCCCCCGTCTTTGCCTTCATGTCACTATTATTTTGGTAATTCTCAAATTCAATATGACATTGTTTTATGGATAATTTTTCAAGGATCAATGAAGTCATCATATTCACCTCGGGTGCATATATGAGCCTCTTCTTTTGTCAGACTCACATTTTAATTGTTACCATTATAATGATATAATGCACACACTGGAAAATGTGTACATTGACTGAATGTATTGAAATTTGTTGCCTCCACCTTTGTGGCAGTGCTAGATTACAGAGCGAGTACCATGATGCATGCACCAAGGTTCATTGTAAACCTTTAAAGCCTTTTGTGTAGCTGTGTTGATCTGATTTGTCTTGGTGTGGACATAAACACTGGCTCATTTTTTTTGTCCGTAAATGTATTTTAGATTTGCTTCCAAATGATCTATTGTTTTTTAACTGATTAACTGATTTTAATATCATTATGCCTACATTTTTGTACTCCCAACCCATTTAATGTTCATATCTCACATGTATGATTATTATGGCGAAGTTTTAAATGTCTGTTATGTTACTTGTACTGCTGCCTGTTTGTCCAGGAGACATTAGCAAAAGGGATCGTAATCTCGGTGATAATACTGTGGTTAAATTAAGGTTTAAATAATAATAATAATAACAATAGTAACAATAATAATAAATCAAGTTCATGTATGTATAATTGATGTTTCCTATCCAAAATACAGTTTTAATTTTTAGCACACTGAATGTTGACATATTGTTTCAATCTCGGTCTTCCTCCCCAGCAAACGTGTCGACTTTGCCATCGAATGCAGCAATCAGCAAGGCTGCAATAACACAACTTCTCTTTATCATGTTAACACTACCTTCCATAGTGGAAAGGTGATATGATAAGAAGTTTCTTTTTGCCACTAACCTGAATGATGTAGCCGTGAGTTGTCTTGTATGGAGGCAATTTGTTCAAGGGTTCAAGTCAATGAACACAACATGCAGCAAAAATCCAAGTTAAATTCAGGATCATTCATATTTGAAGTCAGCTAATTGAAGGTCATTACTTAAAAAAAATAAAAAATTCTTCTTCAAGACCCTGTAAAGTGAACTCAGAGATTTAGTTCTAAATACATCAGACGTGTTTGAGGGTTATTGCTGGAAAAATTACAAATACTGAGAATGATGCAGCACTCAATTTTTTAGATGTAGAAATAAACTGTTGTTCACCATTTTAGTATTTCTGTTTTTATGGTGGGGCGACACCTGGTGCCTTTTTTTTTGCATCAGTAGTTATCGGTGCAATTACAACAAAGAGTTAGCCAGCCTGCCAAAAATTCAGCTAACCTAAGGCTGGGGGGAAAAATTGGCTAAGTCAGCTAAGTCGACACCAAAAATTGGTTGATGCAAAAATTTCTGCCTCAAAGCAATAAAAACTATTATTAAAAACATATTTGCGCTGCTAGGAACCAATTGGTGCTGCCCTGACACATCTTTGGTTACTGTGATGAATGTGGTATTTGATTAACAGATGACAGTTGAACAGGGCGTGGTTTCAGCACATTCAGCGGACACGGCCACAACATTCGGGAACAGCTTTATTTGTCATGATTTTAAAGCCTCCTTTTATGTACTTGGTGTTTTTTTTTAATTATTCAATTTTGGCAAAGTTGTTAACAACTCTCTGTGGTCTGTCAAATTTACAAGACATGTTTCTGCTCACTCTACAGGGACTTTAACTTCGGAAAGGGAGTGGTAAAACAGAACATCATCACCATTCCAGAAAGTAACATTTTACACTTTATTTACAATACAGTATTGAGTGCAATATACAGCGGGCACAATGTGGAAAAAAGCTTCCAACAATCAACATTAGTCATTTCTCTCGTGTGAGTGAAAGGTTACAATAAGTTACATTTATGACACCACCTTGCTTCCTATCAGGCCTGGCGGCAAACTGGATGACAGGAATTAATCATTAGTCATTGGGAATATCTTGAGATGAGCAGGTGCTAAATTATGGTTTATGACATTGAAAGGTTTAAGAAGAGTTCACTATTGATGCTGACCGAAAAGAAACCAACGTATGATGGAATGTTTTTATCTTGCATTTTTTAAAAATCAACATGATAAAGTGAATCACTTTCCATTGCAGGTTTTCACTTGACATGCAAATGTATATGTAATTGCATGTCTACTCATGATTATGCACATGATATTTTGATGTGACAAACAGGAAATTGAGTGTTTTCCCTGCTATCCCACCATCAAAGCTGCTTTGAGGCCATCTCATACTCCTGCTGGTCCTGGCAGTCCACATGCAGGTTCCCTTTCAGAAAGAGTTTCAAGCCAGGGAGTAGATGGCATTCATTGGAGAATGAAGCTCCAGACTCCCGCCAAAGTCCAAGTCCCTCACGTCTCTCCTTTGCGCTGTGTACTGGCCGATGAACGAACCGTCCTCGTTGAACGGTATGTCCCCGCCATCTCCGTAGTCCACCAGACTGTCGTCGCTCTCTGACCTTCTTATCACAGCTTCCTTAGAAGGTGGACCTCTCTGAAGCCCCCTTTCCTCCTCCCTGCAGGTAAGAAAGTGTTCAAAGTTAGAAACTGTTCTCATAAGAATTCAGTACAATTTCTGGCAAAGTGGAAATGATAAAATTTTTGTGGAATAAGTAGAGTTCAGTATGAGTTCCTATTATTAAATGCTCATGAAATCATGTTGCAGTGTACATAAATTGTACATACCACCGCGGGTAGGGCAAAGTTGTGACGTGTGTTATCCTATAGTACAGAAAAGAACATTTGTTCAGTTGATCATTCATTGAACGCCCAGTTTAAGCCACTTCTTGCATAAAAACTCATATTATGGTCATACCTTTCAAGAGAACTTGTTGTTTAGAGGCCAAGAAAAGGGTTGAGGGGAGGATGAACATAAAGGCAAAGCAAGAAAAACACATTAATAGAGGAAATATTGACTTTTGTTTGATCTGTGTCTGTGCAGAATTATTCTTTAAGACAGATGCTGCTTTCCACCATTGTGCAATTTGACTTATCAGTTTGTTTACAAGGGAACTTCAAATGGTTCCTTGAATTGGCCCGGCATGCAGCTTATTTCCACATAGTTACAGAGGAAAGGGAACTAATTAACACTAGAACGAAAGAGATGTACAAAACATTGTGATGGGTGCACTGCAGACAGAATGGTGTTACGTTGGGGTGTCAATCACATTTTTATCATACGTAATATGACAGAAGATGATTTGACATGAAAAAAGTCTTTGATAAAGACATTATTATACAATAATATTTCCCCACATTTTTCAGAGAGGAGTGGCTATGGTTACTCTTATTCTTACCGATAGTCAAAGGAACCCTCTTGATCTATGTCATCCATATGTTCTAATGAAATGTCTTTCTTTTCCCGTACTGCAATTTAAAAAACAAGACAGTTACGATTTACCATGCGACAATTGGACAATCTGTGGAAGTTTGAATGCACCTGGGTATTTCCCCCCTCGGCTTCTCTTAATGAAACACACTATAAGGAGCATGAGCACGATGAGGGCGACAGCGCACATGATCCCAATGAACCAGCCCTGAGTGGAGATGTCCACCTGATCCTGGGCGTAGACTGCGGATGGACGAAGCACATGTCATCCCAACATAGCCCTGCTCAACAACTTTACACACAAGCACACAAGCCAACAAATGTGCATAGAGTTACTCTCAGTTGTGTAGTGCGGCGACTCCTCCGTATGCCATTCCCCCAAATCTAATCGAGTTCGAGCGGCCACAGAGAATCGGTATCGAGTGTAGCGGTCGTATCGGCGCAGTGAGAAACTTGTGACATTCGCAAGGAACTCCTCCACTCTCTGCTCCTCTCCCTTGGTGGCATTCACTGCGCAGCGGGAGGAAATCTCAATGGGTGAATGCAGAATAACTACCAATCTAAATGAATAATCACCTGTCTGGTACTTGAGGGAATATCCGATGATAATTCCGTTGGGTTCGGCTGGCAGGTCCCAGTCCACATAAATACTGTCAAGGTGTCGCTGCTGGATCCTGAAGGATGTGGGAGCAGATGGGACTAGAGACGAAAACACAGCAGGAGATGATTTTCAGTGCTTCAGTGAAACTCCAACTTGTTCCTTTATACATTTCCTACCTCCCTCGGGTGTAGAAAAGTGTACATTGTTGCTGGGCGGCCCTTCATATCGACTGTTGGCCACCACAATGTACATCTTATAGTTGCTGTAAGGGATGAGCTCTGTGAGAACCCCCGATGGCTCGGGACCAGTGTCTGCAAACACTTGGGACCTCATCGCTCTGTTGACTCTCAGCCACCTCAGCTGGCTGCTGTCCCTCCAGTAGTAGACCTGCAAGGCCAACGAGAACCAAGCAGCAACCACTGCATGGTTAATTTGGAGAATGCAGCTCAGGAATGTGATAATTTAATTCATTTTTTTGTTACCATAATGAATTTTTTTTGTTACAATGATGTTACCATACACACAAGAGATGAAAAATCCATGATGAGTAGATGAAAAATGCTAATTAAAAAAAATAAATAAAATAAGTTTCAAGTTACAGTCAGCATTCATGTCAAAACACCACATGTACAGGACAAATAGGATTTGAAATGACTATTCGCCCACTTTGTTAACAACATAAAGTGATGGCAAAATGAAATAAATATTCATATATTTCAATATTTGGCTAACTTGCAACAAATACTTTTTTGTTAGCAGAAACATTTAAAGTCCCTGTAAAGTGAAAATACATATTTCTTGTGAGTTTGACATACCACAGAGAAGTGTTGTTGATAACCCTGCCAAATTTGAATGACAAAAAAGTGCAAAGCCCATGTCCACATGCTGTCTGTGAAGTCTGACTTTTAAAAATAAATTACCCCCGCTCTTCCGTCTTTTTTTGCACGTCGTGCGCACACTCACAGCCGACAACGAGGAGCTCAGAAACGGCCACGGCAGCGGACTATCTGAAGGGAAGATGCATTTCCTGGGCGTAGGCATAGCTAGCTAGCTGTCTGGACGTTGTGTAGTGTGCCAGATAACCGCTGATGCTAACGAAGGCACTCAGTTTTTATATAATGCGTCCAAAAAAATCTGGAAAACTGAAAATAGCTTGAACGCTCTTGTCATTGCATGTTTTCAGCAATTATCTTCAAATGTACAGTATAATGTATTTAGGAACACATTTTATGGGGTCTTTAAATTGATTTAAAAAACAGGTCATCGCTATTCCTTGTCATAAAACAGAGTCTAACAAAACCTATAAAATCTGTCCGCTCTTCATATCTGTAGACAGAGGTTATCCACTCACCTTAGAATAACTTTTACTGTGCAGTGATCACGAACATAACGTCACATCTACTGAATGTCTTACTTTGACATTGTGGCTTATAGATCTTGATAGAAGCGATTTGTCTCCTAGTCAACACACCTTGTATTCTTTCAGTTGTCCCATGATGGAGCTTTGCACCACTGGGTCCCAGTGCACTGTCACCTGTGTGCTCTGAATGTCTGACAGTCGCAGGTTTTGGGGTGCACTAACGGGACCTATGGGAAGACAGAAAGTCGATTGTGTTTGGTAGCAATCATTGAAGAGGGAAAGGAGAAAATGGCGGCTTGTTCCCTCAATGTGTTGAAAATCCACATTCAAATGATGACTGAGATGAATCGTGGAACTTACGGTCTTCTCCGGAGTAACCAATGACAACGGGAGACTCTGGACCAAGACCAAAGTCATTCACAGCCTGGACCTTGAGCTCATAAGGAGTAAATGTATCTGCATCGTAAATATAATATTTCAGCCATTTGGTGGTGGCATTCTTCCACTCCTCTCTGGATTCTCTCCTTCGCCACCAGACCAGATACTTGAGGTGTGGCCCGTTCCACTCTCTGTAAGTCAGAGGCTGAAAGAAAAGACCACAGCAGTGGTACTTTAGGTTTATGGGGGTCCATGGTACAGTACTTCTCGTTCAAGTGTGTTTTACCTCCCAGCTGATCTCCATGTTGTTTCTCCACGTTCCAACTCCTTTTACATTCTTTGGGATGACATCTGGAGCTGTGGAGCAATTATTAGCATGGCTAGCTTGACATTTCTTGAGATTCAAACATGTAGATTGAACTGAAACTTATTTTTAAAAATTAGTAGTAATTGTAAATGGTGAGGGGAGTGGGGGGGAGATAAAAAAAAATCTCCCAAGCGGGAGTATGAAACCCACGTGCACCGCTGGTCTGGAAGCGCATCGATGGACGACTTGGGCGACTTGAACCAATTTCATTCATGGCAATGACGCGGAACTCATAGTATGTGAAAGGTGAAAGGTGCAGAATGACAGAATTTAGGCTTCCAGGGTATGTTGACAAGTTCTTCCACTTTCCAGGTAACCAGTCATCATCATCGTATTGCACTAAGTATTCTGAAGAACAGACAAATAAAAGCAAAAGTGCAGGTTTTCCATTACGTTTCTTTCATATTCAGTGATTCTGAACTGGTGGGTTGGGACCCATTTTGGGTGGGTTACGAACGTGGTAAAAAATTATAGCCGGTCCTCGGTTTAGGATGGTACCACATTTCGAGGTTACAGATGGCGTAAGAATGTTTTCAAGTGGTACAACACGGCACACTCAGTGCTGTATTTGCTGTATATGCCAAAAAGGTTGTAATTTGTTATTTTAATGAGAAAAACAGCACTGTAATATTGTACTAAAAACATAAAAATGTATTGTCACACTTTGCATCAATTGAATGTAGGGCTTCCACTATCGAATATCTTTAGAACCTATTATTCTATCAATGATTCCATGAATAATCGGATAAAATGTATTAAGCAGTAACTTTTATTCCAAAATATATAGTTTCTCGATGACTTAGTGTGTTGTGTCTTGTAGCTTAGTACGTTATGTCTTGTAAACTTAGAAACCTCCCTATTTTCAAATAAATGCAGGAGCGACGGGAGAGATTGTTTAGAGCGTGTTGAGAGGCTGTAATCTGAACAATCTCCCATGCGCCCTCCTCATGAGAAAAAGAAACCAGCGTCTTCATTCCTTTTGTGTCTATTTTTTATAATGTTGGGCAAGATAAATCCAACATTAAATTGGTCCTTCGAGCCGGATGTCAACACACCCGAGGATTCCAGTTGTGGAGCCGACACCCAGTTAAGAGACCGTGGCCACGGCAATTGAGACCCTTTCCGGGACTGGTCTTCGTACTCCTCAACTGGGATCTGAAGGTTGACGACAATCCACAGGATTGAAGACGACTGGTGAGTTAAATTTTTTAATTTTTTTTTTAAAGAATGAATGTATCGCGCGACAAAGAAGTCTGCGGCGAAATAAACCTTGTGTAATACTAGTCACTGGCAAGTAACTGATGGACGGCGGAGTCCGACAAATTCCGCATGGACGGCGGAGTCCTATACGTGCTAAAATTCCGTGTTAAATAAAATAAAAATTAAAAAAAATAAAGGACGGCGGAGTCCTAGACGTGCTTAAAATTCCGTGCCTTTGTGTTTCCGTGTTTCCATGTTTTCGTGTGTTTGTTAAAACGTTACTAATATCGTGTGTGTTTGTGTAAAAGTATGGATGTATGAGACTGGATTGTAAGTGACAACTGAGTTTGGAAGCAGAGGCAAGAATCCTCCGCCCCATTTGGGGTAGAAGGTTGAGGTTTACCAGAACTCAGACATTCATTGTCACCCAGTCATTTTTTGAATAAAGTCAGTATTAGGTCACTCTAGGTGCGAATAAACTGACTTCCAAATTCACAAAAATGGGAAACAATAACAATAAAACGAATCCAACAGAAAGCCTGACGTGTAAAGATTGGAAATGTGTACAACTTCAAAACCCTTCCAAAATAAAACATTTAAAAACACGGATAACCAAATACGGTTTCGCTGGCCAGCTAAATTCGCAAAAATTAGTTCAACTTCGAAATGAAATAGAGGGTCGACACAAAAATAATATATCACAAATGGAAAAAGATGGATTTGACGACTTACTTTTTGGCTAAACATGGCGTCTAAAAGAGAAAAAGGAGATGAGAAAAAGAAATACTGTCGAGGCAAAGAGGGAGATCATTTTAGAGGCCGTGGGAGAGTAAGATATGGTCGAAAATGTTATGATAATACCATCTGTTGGTGCTGTGGAGATAAATGCCACATCGCACGTAACTGCCCTAAGAAAAATAACAGAATACGGACAAACAACCACATGACTAAGCCAACCTGATTCCCAACTCAACAAATCCTCTTGTTTAATTATTACAGAGAATGAGGAAGTGGATTTCAATTTACAGGACATTCTGTGTTTGGAAACAAAACAAAAAAAAAGAAAAAAACCTGAAATAACCTTGTCAATAAATGGGAAAGAAATGAAATTTCCTTGCGATACAAAAGCATGTAGGGAAAAGATCCCAGGTTCCAAACTATCGGGACATAAGGCAATAGTTAAATTTACAAATAGGCAAATTACTTTTGCCATGGAACTTGAACATGAGCCTGTGTGGATTAGAGAGAGTTCTCCCTCAGGGGAGAACTTGTAAAATACCAATTTTCCAAGTCCCGGAGTGCCCTGTGAATTTGTTGGGAAGAGATGGCTTATTCCAACTAGGATTTATACTCATTCCATCATCAAATGGAAATATTGTAGTGAAACGAAAACATGAATTAAAAAGAGACAACCTCTATATGACACTAGAAAACAGAGAGAGTACATTCTATTATACAATCGATATCCCAGACAAACCACTGTTAAACATGGGAGAGGCCCTGTTGTCTGCAGCCTTGCAGCTTATCACACAAATAGAAGATAAAAACAAAACAAACAAAAAAACAATAATGAGCTGCATATAACACTGTGGTACAAAAACACGCCCAAACCCAGACCCAGTAGATGAAAACAAGTTACGACATGCGACACCTGATAAAATTATTGTCGATTATCTGTACTCAGACAATGAAGCAAAAGTCGCGACAGGAATTATTTTACCGGACAAATTAAAGGAACTGTATAAAAATACAAGTGTCCCACATATTTCATTGTGCAAAGATTATGGGTCACAATGGAAACATGTGGGAACATTACTGAAACAAGGATAGGAGACAAATGATTGGCGACAAATAGAAAACAAACTGGAATACAGTGCGTCAACTGGTCTAATCAGGAATGCGATGTTTTGGACAACGCAGGCTGATGAAGGGAGACACATGCATCCTGTATGATTGGACCAAATGATCCTCACTGAAATTGATGAAGAAATATTGACATAAGCAATGCCTTCTTTTCTATACCAATAGAAAAGAACAGTCAAATTTGGTTTGCATTTAAATTTGAGGGAGAAAATATATATTTACTAGATTACCACAAGGTTACTGTGAAAGTCCAACCATTTATTCACAAGTAATAATAACAAGCATGTCTAAATTCACTCCCCCAGGAGGGAGCGACATGCAAAGATTCATTAGCCTTACTGTGTCATCTAGCAGAGGAGGGACATAAAGTTAACAAAAATAAATTGCAATGGTGTAAAAAACAAGTCAAATATCTGGTACATAATCTAAGTGTAGGAGGAAGGACTATATTAGAAGACAAAAAAGCTACAGTTTTAAAAAACCCTAAACCACAAACAAAGAAACATATGATGTCATTTTTAGGTCTGACAAATTAAGGGAGAGCATGGATTCAAAACGATGCAGAAATTATTGCACCATTGTCAAAATTGATGTATGAAGCAAACCTTAAAATGACATCACCTGTTCTATGGAATACAGAGGCGGAAAATACCTTCTGTGACATTAAACAACATTTGGTGTCCAGTGCTGCGCTCGGCCTTCCAAATTTAATGATAAAACATTCATTCAAATTATAGATTGTAAAAGCTATGACATGACCTCCGTACTTACACAACAATACGGTGATATGCTAAGACTATGGGCTTATTTTTTGACTAAATTGGACAACGTGACGTGTGCATTACTGCATTGTGTCGGAGCAGTTGTGGCAGCTTCAATGGCAGTAGAGAGCAGTTCCACGATTGTGTTATTTCATCCATTAACTCTTAAGGTCCCACATACAGTGTCTGCTCTCCTATTGCAAACCAATATGGCGTTTTTATCACCTGCAAGATATTTGTCTTGCATGGCCATCTTGCTGTCACAACCACATTTGACTGTTGAGCGATGCACAACCTTAAATCCAGCCACGCTAACACCCTTACCTGATGAAGGCACGCAGCATGATTGTCAGGAATTGGCCGAACAAACTGCTGAATTAGTAGCATTAACCGAGGCATGCAAACTAAAAATAAATAAAGATGGTACAATCTATACTCATAGCCAGTATGAGGGTTCCACAACAACAACAAGAACAAAAAAAAAAGAACTATTCAAATGGGCTGCTATATTGAGCCATGCTGTGTCACATGTCTCAACAGGAGGGATGGTAAGACAGATAAATCAATATTATACAACTTATGGTTTTAATTCCTATTAAAATAATAATAATAATAATAATAATTTGTAGAGCATGTATAATGCAGCCCTATGGGTGGCACAAGTCAGTGCAAACTGTAGGCCGGTCCCAAGCCCGGATAAATGCAGAGGGTTGCGTCAGGAAGGGCATCCGGCTTAAAACCTTGCCAAACAAATATGAGCGTTCATCCAAAGAATTCCATACCGGATCGGTCGTGGCCCGGGTTAACAACGTCCGCCACCGGCGCCGTCAACCTGCGGGGCGCCGTTGGAAATTCAGCTACTGTGGGTCGAAGTCAAAGAAGAAGAGGAGGTGGAAAGCGGGTTCTTCGGCAGAAAGAGAAGAGGAAAACACAGAGCCTAGAACTGAATGTGGGGACTTTGAATGTTGGGACTATGACAGGAAAATCTCGGGAGTTGGTTGACATGATGATGAGGAGAAAGGTTGATATATTGTGTGTCCAGGAGACCAGGTGGAAAGGCAGTAAGGCTAGAAGTTTAGGGGCAGGGTTTAAATTATTTTACCATGGTGTCGATGGGAAGAGAAATGGAGTCGGGGTTATTTTAAAAGAAGAGTTGGCTAAGAATGTCTTGGAGGTGAAAAGAGTATCAGATCGAGTGATGAGGCTGAAATTTGTAATTGAGGGTGTTATGTGTAATGTGATTAGTGGCTATGCCCCACAGGTAGGATGTGACCTAGAGGTGAAAGAGAAATTCTGGAAGGAGCTAGATGATGTAGTTCTTAGCATCCCAGTCAGAGAGAGAGTCGTAATTGGTGCAGATTGTAATGGACATGTTGGTGAAGGTAATAGGGGTGATGAAGAAGTGATGGGTAAATACGGCATCCAGGAAAGGAACTTGGAGGGACAGATGGTGGTAGACTTTGCAACAAGGATGCAAATGGCTGTAGTGAACACTTTTTTCCAGAAGAGGCACGAACATAGGGTGACCTATAAGAGCGGAGGTAGAAGCACACAGGTGGATTACATCTTGTGCAGACGATGTAATCTGAAAGAGGTTACCAACTGTAAGGTAGTGGTAGGGGAGAGTGTGGCTAGACAGCATAGGATGGTGGTGTGTAAGATGACTCTGGTGGTGGGGAGGAAAATTAGGAAGACAAAGGCAGAGAAGAGAACCATGTGGTGGAAGCTGAGACAGGACGAGTGTTGTGCAGCTTTTCGGGAAGAGGTGATACAGGCTCTCGGTGGACGGCAGGAGCTTCCAGAAGACTGGACCACTGCAGCCAAGGTGATCAGAGAAGCAGGCAGGAGAGTACTTGGTGTATCTTCTGGCAGGAAAGGAGAGAAGGAGACTTGGTGGTGGAACCTCACAGTACAGGAAATCATACAAGGAAAGAGGTTAGCTAAGAAGAAGTGGGACACTGAGAGGACCGAGGAGAGGCGAAAGGAATACATTGAGATGCGACACAGGGCAAAGGTAGAGGTGGCAAAGGCAAAACAAGAGGCATATGATGACATGTATGGCAGGTTGGACACTAAAGAAGGAGAAAAGGATCTATACAGGCTGGCCAGACAGAGGGACAGAGATGGGAAGGATGTGCAGCAGGTTAGGGTGATTAAGGATAGAGATGGAAATATGTTGACTGGTGCCAGCAGTGTGCTTGCTAGATGGAAAGAATACTTCGAGGAGTTGATGAATGAGGAAAATGATAGAGAAGGGAGAGTAGAAGAGGTAAGTGTGGTGGACCAGGAAGTGGCAATGATTAGTAAGGGGGAAGTTAGAAAGGCATTAAAGAGGATGAAAAATGGAAAGGCAGTTGGTCCTGATGACATTCCTGTGGAGGTATGGAAGCATCTAGGAGAGGTGGCTGTGAAGTTTTTGACCAGCTTGTTCAATAGAATTCTAGTGCGTGAGAAGATGCCTGAGGAATGGAGGAAAAGTGTACTGGTGCCCATTTTTAAGAACAAAGGTGATGTGCAGAGCTGTGGCAACTATAGAGGAATAAAGTTGATGAGCCACACAATGAAGTTATGGGAAAGAGTAGTGGAGGATAGACTCAGGACAGAAGTGAGTATTTGCGAGCAACAGTATGGTTTCATGCCTAGAAAGAGTACCACACAGATGCATTATTTGCCTTGAGGATGTTGATGGAAAAGTACAGAGAAGGTCAGAAGGAGCTACATTGTGTCTTTGTAGATCTAGAGAAAGCCTATGACAGAGTACCCAGAGAAGAACTGTGGTACTGCATGCGGAAGTCTGGAGTGGCAGAGAAGTATGTTAGAATAATACAGGACATGTACGAGGGCAGCAGAACAGCGGTGAGGTGTGCTGTAGGTGTGACAGAAGAATTTAAGGTGGACGTGGGACTGCATCAGGGATCAGCCCTGAGCCCCTTCCTTTTTGCAGTGGTGATGGATAGGCTGACAGATGAGGTTAGACTGGAATCCCCGTGGACCATGATGTTTGCAGATGACATTGTGATCTGCAGTGAAAGCAGGGAGCAGCTGGAGGAACAGTTAGAGAGATGGAGGCATGCACTGGAAAGAAGAGGAATGAAGATTAGCCGAAGTAAAACAGAATATATGTGCATGAATGAGAGGGCTGGTGGGGGAAGAATGAGGCTACAGGGAGAAGCGATAGCAAGGGTGGAGGACTTTAAATACTTGGGGTCAACCGTCCAGAGCAATGGTGAGTGTGGTCAGGAAGTGAAGAAACGGGTCAAAGCAGGTTGGAACGGGTGGAGGAAGGTGTCAGGTGTGTTATGTGACAGAAGAGTCTCTGCTAGGATGAAGGGCAAAGTTTATAAAACAGTAGTGAGGCCAGCCATGATGTACGGATTAGAGACAGTGGCACTGAAGAGAAAACAGGAAGCAGAGCTGGAGGTGGCGGAAATGAAGATGTTGAGGTTCGCTCTTGGAGTGACCAGGTTGGATAAAATTAGAAATGAGCTCATCAGAGGGACAGCCAAGGTTCGATGTTTTGGAGACAAAGTTAGAGAGCGCAGACTTCAATGGTTTGGACACGTCCAGAGGAGAAATAGTGAGTATATTGGAAGAAGGATGATGAGGATGGAGCTGCCAGGCAAGAGAGCTCGAGGAAGACCAAAGAGAAAGTTGATGGATGTCGTGAGGGAAGACATGATGGCAGTTGGTGTTCGAGAGGAGGATGCAGGAGATAGGCTTACATGGAAAAGGATGACGCGCTGTGGCGACCCCTAACGGGACAAGCCGAAAGGAAAAGAAGAAGTAGAGCATGTATGATTTGTGCTAGGTATAATCCACAAGGCAATTTGAGGCCCAGGAGAGGAATATTGAATTAAACCAAAGTGAAGGAAAAAAGTATTGTTTGGTTATCATAGATGCATTTTCTAAATGGATCGAATTATTCTCAACAAAATCACCTGATGCTCTGACGGTGGCAAAAGCACTATGTAAAGACATCATTCCAAAATATGGCATACCTGAAACCATTTACAGCGATAATGGGACTCATTTTGTAAATCAAATCATCAATAAAATAGGAACCATGTTCCACATCAATTTGAAAAACCATTGTGCTTACCACCCTCAGAGTGTAGGTCGAGTGGAAAGAATGAATGGGACAATAAAAAATAGCAGAAAGAAACACGTGGGTTCATTTAACACACTGTAAAAGAGTCATTTCAGCTGAGTACTCAAATAGGGAAGGTGAGCAAAAGTCTGATAACGGAGCGGGAGCAGATGTGTAGATTCTGAAAACGCTTGCTGGTCAGTGAAGAAAAAAGACACCAACCCGTTTAGTGAGAACTCAGCAGAATGGCACACCCACGTTGGTTACGAGATTCGATGAGTTGTTACATAGCAACTTTGGTTACTATAGTGTTGATTTTGTTTTGTGGTACATGGGACGTCCCACCCTAAATGATACAATGCATTTTTTAGATAGGAAATCACCTACCAACTGGACCAATATGACCAACCCAATAATAAAAAATTTGGAATCATTAACTCGTATCAAAAGGAGTACAGTTGATGATCAGAACTGTGGGCATGACCTCCAAATGCGGCAAAACAGTTTAATATTTTGTGCCCCCCAAAATCAAGATACTTTAATCATAATTCCATATGCGGCTCTCACCAATGATGCTCAAGAGAATGGGCAGAATTGGGGATTGGTGAAACAGGTTATGATTGGTCCAGTTGGTCACAAAAAATAGCAAAAGAATATAGAAAGAAGTTTAACATAAGCAAAACGGCCCATAGTTTAATATTGAAATACAAATCAAGTCACCCAGTGTGTTTGATGATGAGTTTGTGGGCATATTCTGGCGGAAAAGATCCCCACTTCCAAGTAGCATTGTGTTATGGGAACCGTGTTAAACCAGAAATGCCATTGAAAACTTCAGAGAAAGGTGGACACATTTTAATTGTTAACAACATAACTACTGATGATTGGTTCCTTGTAGTCACAGGAGTTTCAGGACAAAATAACAATTGGTTACTATTGGTGGAACAAGCAGCAAATGTAGCGAGAAAAGATTGTGTGGTTTGCATGGGTCCCAGGCCTTTGTTGCGCATAGTTCCGGCACAATTATCACAAGATTGTATTATTCCATTATTGAATGCTACTGTACCAACTGAGAGGTGTGAATCATGGAATCCTACATATCCCGTAACAGAAGCAGATAAACACAAACCAATGTTTTCTATTTTAGTAGCACCGAATAATTTCACTTGTATAAACATGATTAGTAAAGGAAAAAAAAACAGGACCACTTAACGACACACAGTGTAAAGTAACCTTAAAAGTCGGACCAAAATGTATGCCAGTATCACGGAGCAGCAGCTGGTGGTGGTCCGGAGATGATAGACTGTTTGATAGATTACCTAAAGATAAATCTGGATTGTGCACTATTATCACTTTGATATTGCATGTGTCAGTATACCCTATGCCTGTTCAAGATTTAATGGAAAGGGCACCAATGTTTTTGTCCAATCTAGAACATAGACAAAAAATAGATTTATCCTGGCAGAGGCAAAATTATCCAACATAAAATATACATCAACGCCATAGGTGTTCCTCGTGGGGTTCCTAATCAATACAAATTAGCTGACCAAGTGGCAGGAGGACTTCATATGCTGGTGGTGTACGATTAATAAAAATGTTGATGGGATAAACTATATCCACTTCAATGTACAGAGATTAGGAAATTGGACTCAGAGTGGGTTGGAAGCTGTGCATGAGCAGCTCAAAGCTACCTCTTCAAGGACGTTCCAAAACCGCATAGCTGTCGACACGCTCCTCGCAAGAGAGGGAGGTGTTTGCGGTATGTTTGGAGAACAAACAATACTGCTTCAGATGGCAGCTTGACCAGAGCCATCGATGGTCTACGGACCCTCAATCAACACTCCTTGTGGGACAGCTGGATGGACGTTTTTGGTAAATATAAAACCCTAATTTCACCAATATTGATATCAATTGCTGTTTTTGCAGCCATTCTGACATTTTGTGGATGTTGTTGTATCCCATGCATTCGGGCTTTAATCAGTAAATTAATCACCACAGCCATAACCCCCATGGAGAACCGTATGGAGCTGATGTATCCATTACTGTTTGATGATAAAGATAATGATGATGATGATGATTTTGCTTTAACTGATTTGTTTCCTGATCCAGATGATTACGATGTTTAAACTACAACATTCATGTATGACAAATTTACTCTGAGTGTAAATGTATTTGTTTCATAAAAATGATTCTACAGTTAAAAATCGAAATGAAGTGACTGTAAGATGATATGAGAATTTGTGCAAATACATGATAAACAGGAGGGAATTGTTGGATATATTGTAGAAGTTATCATTTATTTGCTTAGCTTGCATTAGTATTATGGACAATTTTTAGAAAGAAAGATGTCTCGCCTTCAAGAAGATGACTCAACAGGAATCATCTGAGAGAAGGACGTGGCCGGGACGTGGCAGGTGTTGGTGCCATGTTTTCACCTTGAAACCCTACCCTTAGTGTGTTGTGTCTTGTAGCTTAGTACGTTATGTCTTGTAAACTTAGAAACCTCCCTATTTTCAAATAAATGCAGGAGCGACGGGAGAGATTGTTTAGAGCGTGTTGAGAGGCTGTAATCTGAACAATCTCCCATGCGCCCTCCTCATGAGAAAAAGAAACCAGCGTCTTCATTCCTTTTGTGTCTATTTTTTATAATGTTGGGCAAGATAAATCCAACATTAATGATTATACGAAACCAAATGAAGCAATATCACTCAAGAGGGAGTGACATACCAACTTTTTTTAAACTGAGAGCTACGTCTTGGGTACTGATAAGTGCAACTAGTTTGATATACACTTCTGAGGCTGCTTCAGGTTCAACTACATGTCAATTACAGGTTACTCATACTACGAATGCAAATAACAATTACTTACTGGTTTGGTCTGTAATGTCAGAAAATAGGAAAAAAATTTGATTATTTTTTTCCAAAGTACGAACGTAAAAACAGATGATTGCAAATGATTAAACACAATCAGTCTACTTTCATGAAGGACTACAGATATCGGAGAATTTTTACTGTTGAGAGGCTGAAATCAGAGGATATGGACAATTTTAAATTAAACAATGGCTCTAAACAATTAATAGATTATAAAAAATAGTTGTTGATGAATTTGATAATTGGCTAGTTGTCAATTAATCCATGAATTGTTGCACCTCTAATTGAATGGCCATTGTGCTGCTGGTGACAGTGGAAAAATGCAGTTGCACAGCAATGCAGTTGCAGAGCAATACAAAATCAGTTTGTATATATAATAAATAATTTTAATGGAAAAGCTAAGAAAGTGGAAGCACATCCAGGATCCACACCTGGACGATAAGTGTCAAATTGAAATGGGCTGTCCCCTATGCACTAAAAAGCTATTGCATGAAAAGTACTGAAAAAATGGACACCTCAATTGCACTTTAATGTATTTAGAGGCACAGCTCCTACCTGTAATGGGGCTGAAGTTGCTGTCACCAGGGACCCAACTGAGTCTTACGGTACGTTCATACGGATCTGACAGCTCAAGTTTAGTTGGAGGATCAGGATAGTCTATGGACAAACACGTAGATGCGTAATACCGGCATAAAGAACCTGACATGCTGTATTGTTGAAGACAAGCCTGTTTTCGGTATATGTCATACCCATCACCATTAGGCGCGCCGATGCTGTCTTTTGGTCCAGTTCACTGTTTATGACACACATGTAGACGCCAGCCATCACGTCCGTTTACGTTGGTGATGACCAAATTTGATTCATCCAGGGATATTCTGAGATGTTTATATATAAAAAGAAAAAAGAGAGCAAGAGACCTTTGAGGGCCTTGTGATATCATTCAACATCTTTTTAAGTTGAAAAAACACACACCTCCATCCAAACGTGACAGTTTTTTTGTCTTTCATCCAGGTGGTTGTGACGGGAGTAGTGGCGTCTGCTTTCACGCCACATTCCAAACGCACATCACTTCCCCGGATTACTTTCATATCCTGTGGTCTTTTCATAATCAAGGTAGGTTCTGGGTACAAGAAAATGAAAAGCATCTCATCCAAAACACAGTTGTGCTGTTTTGATAAATCATCATACTGTCCATGCGCCGAGCAGCCACATCGTTATGACCACTTGCACAATATTCCGCATGTACAAAGGTAATATTGCTCACATTTAAGTGACAGAGAAGTGTTAATATTATGCTTATGTAATGGAAATGTTTCCACAGCAGCTTATTTACGTAATCAGATATCTAATATCTTTGTCTGACTTGGCAAAACAGCATGTGGCTTGTTGTCCATTATTTGGACAACATTATTTGTTGTCCACTCTCTGTTCCAACAAAAGGCTCACTAGGTGGCTTGTAGGGGTGTAACAGTATTTGTTTTCGTCCCGAAATGTTACGGTACGGATGTCACAGTTCGGTACATGCAGTCACACGACGGATATGCCTGAGTTCACTGCAGTATCTGCACGCCAAACCAGTTGGCAGATGTCAACTACGTTTGTCGGTCAGAAGACCTGATATGCGTTTTGTGAGTCTGCTCTGTACGGGATCTCCTCCTTGTGCAAGCATAAAGCAAAACAAAAACCAAAAAAGACATCTCCTGGTGTTTCCTAGTGTTTGTTAACAATCATACAGAAATATTACTGCAAGTTTATTATTGCGTTTGTAGTTTTCAATGGGGTACCACCACTGTAAACTGCAACTGTAATAATAATAAACAGAATGTAATTATTGTCCAGTGGTTGCTTTGCTTACCTTTGACCTCAATACGAACTTGACTCTCATCTCGACCTGCGATGTTGCTGACCACACACACATAAATTCCCTGGTCCTCAATCTGTGTGCGCATAATCTCCAGGGTGCCGTTGCTGTGCGTCTTAAAACGATTTCCCTCCAGATTCCCCTGTCCGTATTTGGACCTGTGTGAGTGGACCCGTGGTCATGTAGTAGACACATCACAGCGATACACTTTTTAACAACAGTCAAAGTGGGAAACTGCATCCTCTCACCATCGCAGGTCAGGCACCGGAGAGCCAAAGTAGCGGCAGTCTAAGAAGGTACGACGTCCCTCCACCACCTTGATGAGTTCATTCCTCACCCCAAGAATGCGAGGTGTTGCATCTATTAAACACCAGAAATTCATAATTCATTTGGATGTATTATTCATGAATTTTATCACACTTTACTATTTCTGCACTCGAGGCCACACAGAATTTTCCTCAGTGCCCTAATTCCTGGCACAACAGTAATAGACGATGCACAAGATGTTTGCTCAGGAATCAGGATACGAGGAGATTTAAGAGGATTTCTGACAGTCTGCCTCACTCCTGCCCCTTAAAGGTCACACAAGCAACACGATGGACTGTTTTTTCTCTCTCTTTCGTAATAACCCACAACGCTATTAGGTGTGGGTGTTGAAAAAGTGGGGGGATTACGACAACCACATCCCTGTGGATGCGGCACACTACTATGCCTACTACTACTAATCATAAAATGGTTTTATATAGCGCTTTTGTAGTTAAATATATTTTATTTTTATTTATTTTATTTTTTTTGTTTTGTTGTTCAATATATTTTAGAAGTTATCATTTATTTGCTTAGCTTGCATTAGTATTATGGACAATTTTTAGAAAGAAAGATGTCTCGCCTTCAAGAAGATGACTCAGCATCATCCGATGGAAGGGCGCCTTGACCAAGGACATGATCGGATGTGGTCGGGGACGTGACAGGTGTTGGTCTGGTCCCATGTTTTGTGTTGTGTCTTAGTGCTTAGAACATTATGTCTTGTAAAACCCTCCTATTTTCAAATAAATGTAGGAGCGACGGGGGAGATTGTTTAGAGCGTGTTGAGAGGCTGTAACCTGAACAATCTCCCATGCACCCTCCTCATGAGAAAAATAAACCAGCGTCTTCATTCCTTTTGTGTCTATTTTTTATAATGTTGGGTGAGATAAATCCAAAAATATGCAAAGAAAATATTTATCACTAACTAAAATCAAGATACGGCAGTTTTTGCGTCCCGCTGCAGTTGCGCCCTTAAAGAGCCTGAAAGTGGATGGATGGACATAGAAGTCGTTCTTAGTGGTATTGAATGAGGTTTAAGATGGCCGTATTTTTTATATGAGCTAAAGTACCCCTTGAGCCACAATTTTAGTCCTTCTCCCACATTCATGAACTATATTAAAACAAATTTTAAAAATTTAAAAACGTGTAGATTTTAAAGGATATCTAAACTAAGATGTTTTGAGGTAGCTAAGGTCAGATATCCTGAGCAGTTTGCATTTCATTCAGGGTTTGCAGACAAATCACAGGGTGATTACTCACGCAATACGTTGACAAAAGCATTGGCCAACAAGTAGCCGTACGGGTTTGAGGCATTGCACTGGTAGACAGCCGTGTTGATGGCTGTCACACTGCTGAGGGTCAGCGTATCTCCTGACACCTGTCTGTTGGGTTGTGGTGTGGAAGCTTGTAGAAACACGAGAACCAAAAGAGATTGTTTAGATTGACTTGTAAAGCTTGTTGAATTGCACACTTCTTGAAAACATACTCTCAATGGGTTCTCCGTTGATGAACCAGCTGATTGTGGGACGAGGAGCGCCATCTGAGCTACACACCAAGCGTCCGCTTTCCTCAGGAGCCAAAACTAAATTTTCAGGCTTTTCTAACCAGAACGGAGCCGCTGTTAATTGAAGTCTTGTCAGTCTCTGGAATAATTGCCCTAAAAAAAGGCCTGTTTGTTAACATGCACCTCTCACCTTTGACTGTGACGGTTAACCTGTGCTGGATGTAGCTGATCTTGTTGGTCGCGGTGCAGACATAATCGCCTGCATCCTCAAATGTTGCCTTTGGTATTTGAATCATCTTGTTGAAGCGTTTAATTTTCATGCGTGGGGTCACTGCCAAGTCTTCACCATCCTTTGTCCAGGTAATATGAGGAGTTGGCCTTGTTGATGATAAACAATAATTAATATGACACTCATATTACTATGTATTTTCCATTCAAGTAAATCGTTTATCTTAGCCTTTTCATGCATAGTGGATACTGGTGAATAATGTACAATTTTGACATCAAAACTAATGGAGAAAATAGCTTTTGAATTGCTGTCCAGTGTAATGAGGTTCAACATTTTTGCAATGCATTTAATAGTTTTGGAACGTGTTAATATATTGTATACCACATTAGCTACAGTATTTAAGTGTTCACATAAAGATTTCATTTTGTTAAATACATAGCTCACCAGTTAAAATTCAAATGCATTTTGTCCAGGATAATGGAGATACCACAAACTCCTTGATTTAAAAAAAATGGAAAACGCAGACAATCACGGCTTGAATTATATGTGTTCTTAACACATTAAACTGTAACTGCCCTGACATGCTGTTCCGTTTATATTCGTCAGCTGGAATCCAATGTTTACTGCCACCGACAAATACACATACTCGTCAAGTACGTTGTTTTCAATGGGTAGGCGTGGAAGAGGGTCTCGCCCAGCTTGTCTGTGAAATTCGGGTTTGTAAGACACTGTAATGACTAACAGATTCCTGTAGATGGCGGCATTTTATCGCTTTGGATTTGAGTGTGACAAAGCTTTCGAGTGGAAGCTAAAGATTAGGTGGTGAATCTTGGCTTGTCATATTGATTATGAGGGAGAGAAACGCCAACATGTTGGAAGTCGGACGAGTTTAGCCAGCTCACACTCCAACAAAATATGTATATGTATGGTATAAGCGGAGTATGTGTTGCACTAGGTAGTAGAATGTGTGTGCCGCGATCGTGAGAAAAGATGATGCAATTCATAGAGTGAATTATGAACGGCATGTATAAAAGTCACTGACGGTCAACTCGGGCCATGCAAAGAGTCATCGTCGCTCACGGCACGTTTCTTAATTGTATATCTAGAAATAAACGATGAACCCTTTCTCAGTCTTATTTTTGTTGTTATATGGTTTGAGGTGTCACCAAAGCAAAAAAAAATATTAGTGTCAAAGGCACTGTTCTGTATGATGTTTCTTTTCCACAAAAAAAACCTTGGTTTTTCCACATTTTGGTCAGAAACTCGTGTTTTGGTTCAATAGTTGATTACTAAAGAATGGAAAAAGCTGGAAACAAATTAAATTTTGGTGAAAGAAGGGAGTCTACTCTTTCTTTTCGTAGATTTGGTGCTTACTCTATATTTTTCCAGGACATAACATTCTGTGAATTCTTGAAAGATGAATCAAAATGCTCTAAAATGGCTGGCAATATGGGGAACAGATTTGAAAACGGCCGACTCATTGAATGAGTTAATAATAAAAACGTTAACAATTGAGTAGGCATAGTTTATTTTTGATTAAATGGGAGAATGACAAAGTCAGACAAAGAAAATCCCATCTGCATGGGATAAAGAAAAAGCAATGGTCGTCGCATAGAGCACAGTCTATATTTCGTGATGATAATTAGTGGGGCTAACTAACATCCTCACACAGGTATAAAAAGAAATTTCAAAGAATCACTGTGTAAGCTGCTTCTGCTTTAGGATTGTTGTTCTTCTTGTCCAGGTCTTCCATTTCAGTAATTTTAATGCTAACATTTATTTATGAGTAAAGAGAAGCAAACGCTTTCTTGTGAAGGTTGTCATAATTCACGCATGAAAGGTTTAGACTCATACTGTATCTGACAACCCTGAAACACACTCACACTCCTGCAGCAATACACTCCAGCAGTAGTTCCTCCCCCAGCAGGACCAGAACAGAACTGGACGAGCCTGTGGGAGACAACCAGGTGGGGGCAGCCTCCACCACGGCCTGAGCTGAAAAGGCAACAAACTGGATCAAAAACTGCCTCACACAAACCCATGTCGGTTTGACTCATGTCTATTCAGGAATCTAGCAGAATCACAAAGTACGTAGTTTTTGAAGTGTCTGTTATTGTCATGGTGTGTGTTATTGTCATGGTGATCTTGGACCACCAAAGTCATGGTGATCTTGGACCACCAAAGTCAGTGGTAATATTATTGGACCAGACAGTAGATTGTATTTAAAAAATGGAGTAAAGAGCAATAACTTAGTCACCTATGACTTGCCGGTCTTAATTGGGGTAAAATAACAAATGGCGGAACAGGTGGAAACGTGGGTACATATTCCTACTTACTTGTGAGAACCTTGACGACTACCGGCATCTTTTGCTGGATAGCATTCTTGTAGGGGAAGCGGGCGCTACAGCAGAAGTCTGAGGCAGAGTCGTTGAATAGGACGTTGGAGAAATACAGGTCCCCATTAACCCCCAAGGATACCCGACGGTCCTGCCGCACGGCGTGCATGGTGGGGAACGCTGTTTGAATCGGCCAGTTAAAGGGTCTGGCATAGGAGCCTGAAATGTAATATATGGAAATTCCAGTCCACTGTACAATTACTTTTCTCGCTCACAAGATGCTCAGTCACGGATAGAATGAACTTGTAAGACAAGGTACCACCATACTCCAGTTTAAAAACGTTCAGACTTCAGTTACTGTAGTTAGTTAAATGAAATGGTGGTTGTATGTTCTTCTTTTAGTCTCATATACAACAGCTGTCCATTGTTATTACTGTATTCAAAATCAAATAAATTTATAACAGCACAAATATAGGTAAATATGGAAGCGTTAATCCTTTCGGTATGGTGGATAGAGTTGGAGGGGTGTAGGTTACATACTACCCACTTTCAGAGCCTCAAGGTCTACACTTACAGCTGGACATCCAGTAGGTTTCAGGTTTAGGTGGCCCTGCTGGCGGGTCACAGGACAGGACCAGAGGTGAGCCAGCGCTAATCACCACTGGTTCCACAATCTCTCTCGGCCACACAGGAGCCCCTGCGCAAGCACAAAAAAATCTGTCACTTTCCATTCAGTTCTACACTGTAACTAAACATCCAGTGTGCACAATGCAAAATGCAAAATATCCATCTATCCCACTTAAAGGGACAATTTCCTTTTAAAAAAGTAAATAAATAAACTTTAGTCATATAACCTATGTTTAAACTGTCTGTATGAACTGACCGTATAATATTAATAAAATGATTTTTTTTCTGGCCCCTGTTAATGCCTCTAATTTAATCTTGATTATTATTGAGCACGCCTGGACAAAAATAGCCAATTAGCGAGTAGATAAATGGAGATGTAATCGAATAGTCCGTCAATCCTTTGCACACGCATGCCTCATGCTCATGAGTCTCACAGGGGAAAACAGCAGCCTCAAGCAAAAGGAGACTATTGTAGTTTTTTGGCTGGATTATTTAACTCTGGTTGACAACAAAAGTAAAAAAAAAACGAATTGGATAGCTCTCTACTACAAATCAGGGGTAAACATACTGTAGAACGGTGGTATGTGTCCTATTATGCGGACGGCTGCATAAGTGAGTTTGGAAAAACAGTGCGTACGTCACATCAACGTTCTAACCGATTCGTCAGGTAAATTGATCACCTCTCTTATTTTTTGGAATGAGTCAATTTGAAATATAACTGACTATACATTTTTTAAAAAAGAATCAAACCAGTAACATTTCATGTAATGTTGCAAAATCTGAGGCGGCCACAGGCTAGCGGGACGCTGCGGCCCCTTGCTCCAGCCCAAATTCCAGTTCTATTTTGTTGTCCAAGTGAGCTGGGGCCATTTCTTTGTGCAGGGAGCGAGATGGCAGTGGTTGGGGCGGGGACTGAAATGAGGCAACGTTCAAATATTGCTACTAGTTTAAAATCTTGCAAATTGTACCTTTAACTTAAATACTCAGTGAAGTAAATTCATAGATTTGTTCCTATATAGATTATAAATTTGACGATAATTGCTGAAAACGTGCAAAGACTGAGAACTCTGTCGTACTCAATTGTGGAGATATAGCGTTAAACTGGTTTTCACCATTTCACTTTCCCTGATTTTTTGGGGCGTGGCTAAAAAGTTGTCCGATAATGCAGGAGTCGCCCCCTCCCCCGCATTAAGCATCAGCAATGAGTGTGCGCATGTCATGCAGAGAAAGGCGTAATGTTCTTGCTGTGCAAAGACTGTCTGTCTGTCTCTCTCTGTCTGTACTTTCTAAAATAGCCTCTGTTCTACCTTGCAGTACAAAATTGATTTGGATGACTAACTGCATCGTGTTTCTCATCAGAACTTGAACGTGTTAAATAAATAAAATAGATAAAAACAAGAGCGTCTTTTTCAACCTACTGTACAGTTGCAGTCTGATCTTATGAGAGTATGCGGAGCCATACTCATTGGAGGCAATGCACTGATATTCTGCCTCATACTGTTCTGGATTGTTCCGGGCATAGATGTCCAGCGTCCCCGAGCGCCTGCGCATAGTTGCCTGCGGGTCACGTGCCACGTTCAAATACTTCCCGTTGCGCCTCCATGAGAAACTTTGTGATTGAGCAAAGTATGAAACAAGAGGTGGAAGAAAACAGCTTTGTTGCAAGGGTTTGAATCCAAATGCTACAATGGGCTGCATCTGCTGCTTACATAGGATGAGGGTTTCCTTTGGCCTCACACTCAATGACCATGGTGTCTTTGGGGTCAACAATATGCTCCTTCATTGACTGCTTTATGATGGCTGGGGGTTGTCGGACTGCAGGCAGGAAAAGAATGAGCGTGGGCATGAAACCAGAAGATTAGAATACATATCACAAAGTCCAAGCAGAAAAGGAGGTTATTGACTCACTTTCCAGAGGGACGTCCAAAGGCCAAACACTTTGCCATAAAAGCATCAACAGTGCTGGATTTACCAGGGTGCCCATCTTTACTGTGCATTGGGTCCTCCGCTTGTCACAAACTCTTAATTGAAACACATAAGTAACGATTGCTGTTTAAGAACATTCATGACTTAATTGTTTACATGCTGTATAGAAATTGGTGAAAAATGTTATGAAATGTGTCCGTTTGACATGCTGGATAAAAGTGTGCATAATATACTAATAATGTCTTTTTTTTTTTTAGAGATCAGGACACTATTGGGACAAAAATGGGTTTGTGTATTGATTGAAGATACTTCAATACGTTGAAGTGTGAATGAAAAGACAATATTATCAACACTATGAGACTGGATATAATACAATTGATAATGCAGGAGAGCACTTGTTAATCAGTATGATAATTCAGTAAAGATAAGACATGTCTCAGGTGTCATCATTTCACTTATCAGTACAACAGTCCACAGTGTTCTCATCTGGTACTCGTGACATATTCAATTAGCTCTGACTAACTTTCTGTATTTTTTAACAATGTAAATCCTAATTCAAATTCATCTGTAAAATAATGATTTTAGATCAAATTGATGGGACAAATGGGTAGCATTCATTGACTATCCCGTAAGAAAAGTCTGTTTAGGTAAATACTACGAGACATAATAGATACTGTATTTGTACCTACCTTTCTCATGTGACTCTCCTCCGAATCCAACTCGTCATAATTAAACATTCCACAAAGGACTCTTCTTTGTGTGGGGTAACGTATAATCCACAAAATATCAGCAGTATCGCACCTCAGTAATAGAGGTTGTGTCCGTCACTGCCACTTACACAGCGCTTACCCAGCTCATGAATAATGAATGAGGGCCATACAACCACCTACACCTCAGTCTCTGCACTTCGTTGTTCTTCTCTCACAATCACAACAATATTCGCCTCAAATACAGTCATGAGGTTTGTTTGTAAACTACAATGCATGAAAACCATACACCAATTGAATAGTCCAAAGAGAACAGGAAGCACAGGACATTTTAAATAATTTAATGAGGACAATCTTGGGGCTTTTGTGATTATGTATGTTAGAACTAATATGGTTTATAATTATAGTATAACTATAGTAAGTGTGACTTTCAGAAATGCACAAGAAAGCAGATAATAACCCACAATAATAGGGCCAACTTGCATTCCTGCTGCTTTTGATGACATCTAAATGTGGGCTTTATTGTTCTCCGAATAACTGCGGAGCCCAGTATGAAAGCAATGTTTGTTTGCAATTTGCATGTGACAATCCTCAAGTCCCATGACTCCCTGGCAACAAGCCCATTACTTGAAAATACCTCGACTATTATCTCCTTTTTCCTCATTCATCTGAGACATAAAACCTTGTATTGGTAGAAGTAAAAGAATCTAAACATTTTATTTTGCATATAGCTGCACGCATAGCCTCACTACATGGGAGATATCAAGTGCACAGAAGAAGCTTGCATTTATGTGGAGGCTTTCAGGCATCCACGCGCTCCCTAATTTGAGCTGGTATCACAATTTTAAACATAGATTGTTCATAATTTCAAGGTACTGTAGCTGTGAACACCAAACGCATCACTGGAAAGAAACCACCGACCCAAGCAAGGCTGACGCGACTGCCTGTCAGAACGAGCATGCACTTGTCATACTTCAGAGCAGCCAGTGGAGATCAGTGCCATGCACCACACTGCACAGTGAGGGGAGTCAGCTCAGTGACGACAAGATTGTCTCCATGCTCGCGTACGGCCAAAAGCTTCAATGGAAGCTCATGGTAAGAGTGGGTTGCTGGGGGGTTTCTGCCAATATCAGTTACACTTTGCTGTCATTGTATGAGGGAGGGGGCACTGGACTAAGGACTGTCCGTTTGAGCAGAACATTGTGCCACTCCTATTGGGGCAATGGTCCACGAGATCCAGGAAAAAAACTTTTATTTCAAAAAACGTACAATTATTTCATTGAGAAGAGCAATTCAATAGACTATTTTATAATATTTTTAAAAATACTTCAGTAGAAGCTATTGACTAACTAACTGAAACTTGTGTTAATTGGGGTTACGCCGCCATATGTACCCCAAAAGGTTTTGGCAATTTTCAATTTCCTTCAAAAATGTTAATTTAAAAAGTCAAAATTACAAAATTAATTCAGCAAAACCTGTGGATGAGGAGGACAACTCAAATGGATGTCATAAAAAAAAAAGTTCTACAGAGAAGATACCAAGAGATGTAAGGGTATGTTTACTAGTGGTGCAATCGGAGATCGCTTGAGCTTTTGCCACCCACTCACAATGAGTCCTGTTTCTGCCTACAACAGTTGGATCATAGGGTCTAAGTGTGTGGAAGACACAGCAAACGCTATGCTGACTTCTGTACCGATACAGTAAAATCTTTGGTAGAGGCAGTTTGATGGTATGGGACGGCATCTCCCTCACTGGAAAGATGAGGTTTGCCATTCAATCAACATTTACATCAATGCAGAGAGATATTGAGATGGGATTCTGCAACGAGGAGCAATCTCATATATCCACACTCTGGGACCAATTTCTCTCCTCCAAGATGACAACGCTCGCTGTATGGGGGTTATTTCCTGAGTGCTACTGCCTATTGTCCCAATCCTTGTTCTGCTATCTGGGCAGAAGCCATATTTCCAGGAGAGTAATCATTCTAAGTATAAAAACATCACTGATTGTAAACAAAATATATTTGCCTCAAAGTGTTACTTAACAGTCATTGACGTTTAGTGGTCCAATCCCCCGACTTCTGTGCAGGCAGTGTGGGTTCAGTTCCCACTCAGTGACGGTCGGAATGTGAGTTTTAATGGTTGTCTGTCTCTGTATGTGTTTTATGATTGACTGGCGACCAGTCCAGGGTATAAAGCCTTTCAACCGAAGTCAGCTGGGATAGGCTCCAGCTCCCCACAACCTTGAACAGCATAAGTGTGAGATTATAAAAGTATATATGTTGGCACTCAAAAGTGATGACGTACTGTATACTTTGTAACATTTATGGAAACCAAAGGAAAATGTAGCATTTTTAATATAATGGCATTGTGTTCGTAAGAGCATTTTGACCCAATATTTCTTTCACTTACTGACATCTCGATGCACTTCTAGATCCAGCCCACTTTTTGTGACATCATTCATTCTTGGCAAGGAAGCACTCTCAAGCACAAAAGCGCCCCTTCACATGCCAACACTAACATTGTCAGATGCATTCATATATTCAACTTGTATTTCTAGGGACTAAATAGACTGGGCGGCACAGTGGGCGACTGGTTAGAGCGCCTGCCTCACAGTTGTGAGGACCGGGGTTCAAATCCCGGCCCCGCCTGTGTGGAGTTTGCATGTTCTCCCCGTGTCTGCGTGGGTTTTCTCCGGTAGGCTAATTGACGACTCTAAATTGCCCGTAGGTGTGAATGTGTGTGCGAATGGTTGTTTGTTTGTATGTCCCCTGCGCTTGCCTGGCGACCAGTTCAGGGTGTACCCTGCCTCTCGCCTGAAAATAGCTGGGATAGGCTCCAGCACTCCTACGACACTTGTGGGGATAAGTGGCTCAGAAAATGGATGGATGGATAAATAGACTGTCCTACCTTTAAGTACTTGGGTTGCTCCTTTCTCTTTTCTATTAGTTGCCGTGGAAACTGAAAACACCCCTTTCTTCTCATCCTCAGCGTCACAAGCATCTCCTCCAGGTAAGGGAGCATGTCAGGATAAGAGATCAAGGTCGACAAGGCTTGCCCGACAACTGCTACACCAGGCTCGAGATAATAAATCCATTGTGAAATGCAAAAAAAATATAACGTCATTGCCGCTGTGATGCCACAGTACAACTAAACACCACTGGAGAAGACATAATTTGAACCAAGACAAGCATGCCCTCAATCTGACTACATCTCATTTTAAAGACTTTTTCCCCCCTTTTTTGGTTGATTTTCAGTGGAGCAAAGTGTTTCTTACTGACCTTGGATCTTAACTGTGACTGGCACCATGCAGCATTTACTCAATGCACCATTGTTTGGAATAAAGACACCCCATTGTGGACACAGCCTGTCAGCTTTGAGACCTATGGGTGAGATTTAACCCCAGAAATTCAGTAATTGGATGGTTTCCCAGACAATGATCAACTATTACATCATTTGTCAGGATTAGACTGATTTATAGTAAGGTTGATGAAAATTTGCACTCTACAGAGATGTGAAAATACAATTCAACATGAAAATGTATAACTGTTTATCCTACATGTGAACAATAGTGTGGATATATACTCTGTATATATATATGTATATACATATACTATATATATATATATTCATCCATTTTCTGAGCCGCTTATCCTCACAAGGGTTGCGGGAGTACTGGAGCCTATCCCAGCTATCATTGGGCAGGAGGCGGGGTACACCCTGAACCGGTTGCCAGCCAATTGCAGGGCACACAGTGTGTGTGTGTGTGTATATATATATATATATATGTGTGTGTGTATATATATATATATATATATATATATATATATATATATATATATATATATATATATATATATACACACACACACACACACACATACATACAGTGGCTGAAATAAGTATTTAACACGTCACCATTGAAGGTTATATAGAGTTTCAGGGTGTGACAAGTCTGGGGGTGATCAAGAGAGTTTATTGCAGGGGACATAACATGTAAATCAGATAAGGGTGTGGGAGTGTGTTGCAAGAAGGCTTCCAGCAGGGTGCATGTGGAGGCCACAAAGAACACATGCCGGAGAAGACAATGGCTGCGGGGAGTCACTGTAAACATGAGATGAAAGACTGTGGAGACGGCGTCTGGAGCCAGCGGCAAATGGTCATCATTCTGCAGAGCAATGATGACATCAGATGGGACCATGGATCAATCAGACGACAGCGATTCCATACTTCCTCTTTCAAACATTGTATAAGTCGGGGGCAAGAACAGATAGCTTTGTTCAGTCTGCGCTGTCTCTGCTGAGGCGAGGATAAGCGTAGCTGCTGACCCAGAGCTCTGTAAAATGTATGGACTCCTCTGTCAGGAATAAATTGGTTGACTTTTAACACGTTATAATTGTAGTTCTTCCACGAAAACAAACACGCATGGAACCTCGAGAGTAATAGGTGATTATAAAATTCAGGTTCCTTCACCATCTTTCTCACTAAATATATTTCCAAAGGGGCTATTGACATAAAACAATTTGCCAGATGTTCGAAGAAAGTAGTACAAATAAGCTCTGAAATTAAGCTGTGTGTAATAATGTGAAATGACACAGTATTGTACATGGCAACTGGTATTTATTCAATACTTTGTACGAAAGACAGCTTCAAGATGCCTCCTGTAAGGAGAAACTAGTCACATGCATTCATCTGGTGTGATTGTGGCCCATTCCTCCACACAAGCAATCTTCAAATCAGTAAGGTTTTCTTGGCCTTTTTTTACAGAGCTTGAGTTTCAGTTCTTTCCATAGATTTTTGATTGGATTCAAGTCAGGTGATTGGCTGGGCCATTCTTGCAGCTTTATTTTGTTTCTTTGAAACCAATTGAGAGTTTCCTTGGCAGGATTTCTTTGAATCATTATCCTGCTGACATGTCCACCCTCGTTTCATGTTCATCATCCTCATAGATGGCAGCAGATTTTTGTCAAAAATGTTTTGGTACATTTGCCCATTCATCCTGCCTTCAATAATGTGAAGTTTATCAGTACCATTTGCTGAAAAGCAGCCCCACACCATCATGTTCCCACCTCCGAACGTCACTGTTGGTACGGTGTTTTTAGGGTGATGTGCAGTGCCATTTCTTCTCCAAACGTGGTGTGCATTATGGCATCCAAAGAGTTCAATTTTGCTCTCATCAGACTAGACAATATTCTCCCAGTATTTAACTGGATTGTCCAAATGTTGTTCAGCAAACTTTAAACCAGCTTTGTCATGCATTTTTTTCCAGCAATGGGGTCTTGCCTGGTGAGTGTGCATACAGGCCATGGCGGCGAAGTACATTTCTCACTATTTTCCTTGTGACAACAGTACCTGCTAATTCTAAGTCTTTATGAAGCTCTCCACAGGTGGTCCTTGGCTCTTGGACAACTCTTCTGATTATTAAATATATAAATAAATATTAAATATTAGTGTAGTTGAAGCCACATTAAATCAACAACTTAGTGCAGACTTGACATGACAAATACAGTAAGTACATAAACATGTAAACAAGCACACCATTCACAGTACACTGCCGATTGTAGTCCACGAAGGCAACTGTGTGTGTGTGCGTGCCTTTGTGCATGCGTGTACCGAAACGTGAAAGTGAGTGACACACACACACCATTGCTGCCACCACAGACATTTTGATGGGAAGAGCGAGAAAAAAATGTTTCTTACTACGTGACGTCAGCCGTGCAGCGCGGCAAATCAGCTCGCAGACAAAGTTGAGAGTTCTCACTTTTTATTGTAAATATGATTTAAGCTAAGTATTGTATTATAAGTATAAGTCCTTCAGTGAGTGAGTCCTTACCCTCCGTGACCAATTTATGACTGCGCACTCCGGTATGAATAATTAACCCACAATGCATAGCACGTTTAACACGCCAGTAAAACTGTATTCTTCATGTGTAAATAAAAAAAGTAACAACAATCAAATACATTTTCCGCAGGAAAAAAAAAAAAATAGTGTGGCGACAGTAAAATTGTGCATTTTCTTTGCACTTTTATGGTACTGCATCATGACTGTCCATTGTGTAATAAACAATCACTTCCCAATCGCATCCTACTATTCATTGGAAAAAGGAGCGGTCTTGGTTAAATGTGCTTTGTTCGAATCACCATTTACAAATTAATGTTTGGTGAGAGACTTTAATGATGCAAAAGTAACTATTGTTGGTTTGAAGAAGTAACTGTAGTCTAATAACTTTACCGGGAAAAGTAATGCGTTACTGCGCTCGTTACTCAAAATGGCAAATTTTTGGAGTAACGCGTTACTTTGTACTTTACTTTTGTTACTTTGTAACGCATTACCGGCATCACTGGTGAGGAGCACCTGATTCAAGGCAAATTTATGGTATGATTGGCTTTCCACTTAACGTATTATGGCCCCAACCGTGCTCACTGGAACATTCAGAAGCTTAGATATGCACCTGTAACCAATGCCACTGATATGTTTTGCAACAATTAGTTTGCGATAGTTTTGAGACAGCTTTCTGCTCTTACCCCTCATGAGATGTGTCTTGACTCACACCTTGGCAATGAGACCTTTTTGTAGGCCATAAATTAGGACTGAACAAGATGATATTCATTTCCACTGACAAGGGGCTGGATTGCTGTTTGATTATTGATGGATTTTAGGTGTTGTCTTGGCTTTCCATGCCTTTTTCCACCTCCCTTTCTTCATGTCTTCAATACTTTTTCCCCTGTGTCATTTCACATTATTACGCACAACTTAATTTTTTTATCTTATTTCTTCTAATTTCTTGGTATGTATGGATTACTTGGGTTGTTCCCAACATCAAGCGAAAATTACATGTCAATAGCACCTTTGGAAATATATTTAGTGAGAAAGATGGTGACGTGTTAAATACTTCAGCCATATATATATATATATATATATATATTTAGCTCATATCTCGTAAAACCGTAAGTCTGGTCACTTGAATCTCAAGGCACCACTGGATAAACATTTTTAGGGGGCGACAATTACTCAGTTTTTGTATGCCCCGCGAATGGCAAGGCTTTACTGAATAAATAAGAGTAAAATAATTTAGAAACAGTTCTCATTATGTATTTTAACCCTGCTTTTAGACATGTTGTATGCAGTATAGCCTCAAAAATGAGCATTATATATGTACGATTAAATAAATAATAAGAATTATCCCCACAAAAGACAGACTATGCAGGGCTATTTTTCTTAATTCCAGCAGTTCTATCTAGACCCATTGGTGCTTCATCTCCCAGGCCCTTCCACAGATCCAGTCCTTGGTTTTGCTAAGAGCCGAACGCTCTGCCCCGAGTACTAAACAGAGTCGAGCCAGTTTGAGGCGGTTTCGTTCCAGGTAAACCCGCGTGTCTGTCTCCAGCTGGTCCAGAGCCCCCGGGCGGCTCTCGTCGAGGGACACCTCAGCACTCAGCATGGGGTTGAAGCGGAAGTAGACATCGGGGGGGAGCAGGTCATCCAAAAGTGTGTGGACCCCTTCGGTGTCGGTGGCACTACTGATCAGGTTGCTTATTTTGGCTCTCAGGCTTGTGGAGTTGGCAGGGCCTCTCTTAGCATTGTCATAGCGACCGGTGCCAAGGGACAGCACGCACTGGAATGCGTGGTTGGGCCACAAGAGTCTGCTTTCATGCACAGCTAAGGCGCAGGGGTTGTTCATGATAATCCCTCCGTCCTACAATAAAAAGTATCTCGTCAACTCTACATACAGTTGTCTTCAAAATAACAGCAGTCAAATATGACTAACCAATTACTGTTTTTGGTAGAAATTATATTACTACATGGCAAATGATCTACTAGTAGGTGTTGGAGAGTCATAGAAAACCAACGGAGCCAACATTCATGATATGCATGCTCCTTTTGTGATTGAAAAATAAACTGAACAGGCCGTGTTGAAAGTAACAGCAGTGTGGACTTCAGTTAGTGAGGTAATTCATTCTGAGGAAAAAAAAGAAAGAAAAAGCACCTGAAGCCAGTATGTATGGTGCATCCATTGCTTTCTGAAAATGGGTGCTTCTACACATTACTCAGAAGAACAGCATACTTTAACTGAGACATTGATGGGAAAGGGGGAATTAGAAATGTATAAGAGTGTAATTCATACAATAAATATAGTTAAGTTTGTAAAGACAAATGCAAACACTGCTGCTTTTTAACAATATTCATTTTTTTTGTCATTTTCTCTTAAAAATATAGAGTTTACTAGATTAAACAAAATTTGTGATGCATCAGAAGGGCATCCAAATGTAAAATTTGTATTGTACATTTATACATACATGCATATATGCACAGTGTTGGGGAGTAACTAATTACATGTAAGGAGGTTATGTATTTTAATTACAAAATGTATGTAATTGTAATCCATTATATTACTGGGAGAAAATGTGAAATTAAATTACAGCGGCTCTGACTTTTTTCGTATCACTTCCTCCTTCTAAAGCCGACACTTGTGATTGGCTCTCTGGTCATGTGCCATTTTGCATATAGTTACACAGTAACTATATGCATTTGAACATATAAAAGAACATTGGCTTTGGAGCAGTTTCATCTTTAGAATTTTGGACTAAATACTGTATATATAAAATGCAAGAAACACTTTTTTTAATTAAGTATTGACGTTAGCATGTTTTGTTATTGGTATTATTTGTGTAAAGAATAAAGTACGTGGTTAATTCCAAAATGATCTATGGTTTTAATCCACCTTTTTTTTTTTTTTAGAGGAAACATCCAAGGGTCCCGTTGATGCATTAATTCAAAATTAAGAAAAGTAGTAAAATGTAATTAGTTATATTACTTGGAGGAACTAATTAAAATAGTTAACCTACTATTACATTTCCAACAGTGTAACTTTGCAAATATATACATTTGTTACTGCTCTAGAAATAAGACTGAGTTGAGTCATGTAAAATATGTGCCTTGGTTCAATAAAGTTTGGGAAACAGTGCAAACAACTTCTGTAATTCTTCCAACCTGGTGGATGTCGCTTTGTAACGGGAATTCCTGGAAGTATCCCGGAGCGGCCGAAGACGCTCGCACCGCCTGCCACATGGGGTAGCTGGAGCCACCTGCGTAGCGGCTCAGAGATCCCGGTTTGTGGTTGTAATTGCAGAAGATGAAGGCCTTTGGACTGTTGCCCCAATTGACCACAGCGCTGACAGCTGAAACCTGATCACATACAGTACAATAAATCCAAGCAGCTAAATTGAAGCAGTACGTATTTTGTTTTTGTAAGTGTTTCCACCTTGGGACTTGACTCATTTCTGGCTGTTTTGATGAGCACTCGATCACCAAGCTTCTCTCTTTATACAATAAAAATGTGACATTTTATTTCACATTACACCTTGCATCTACAGTCATCCAGAGTCCATTGTTCTTGTACAAAGCACCTTAGTATGGTTTCCCATGTCTCTGTGTTATAGTAAGAGTGACTCCAACCCATTTTCACTGTGCCAACCAAGCGGTTTTGTCGGAAAACTTCAGAACCAAAACGCCGATACATGTCCGCACACTCTTCCAGGGAAAAATGGGCCAAGCCGAGCATGAAGGCTAACACAGCCCCTGCAGTTAAAATATTGTGACATTTGGGATTTAGATGGATTTATTGTCAGAAACATCATAGTTTCATGGCTTGGTCACCTGTGCTGACGCCACAAATGTAGTCAAACAGCTGATGAATCTTTTTTCCTGTCTGTGCTTCCAGCAGCTTGAGCACCTGCAGGGGCACCAGGCCTCTGGAACACAAACAATAGAAAGCGGTTTGACATTCCGGCCCTACACAATGTCGCGCACTTACTGCAAAGATTCAGTAAAATAAAATTTAATATGGCATGTGGGAGTGCTATATGGAGTATTAATAATAATAAAACAATGTGTACGTCAACAGAATACAATGATTTGCAAATCATGCTCAACCTATATTTAATTGAATACACTACAAAGACAAGATATTTAATGTTCAAACTGATAAACTTGATTGTTTTTAGAAAATAATCCTTAACTTAGAATTTTATGGCTGCAACGCGTTCCAAAAAAGCTGGGACAGGGTCATGGTTACGACTGTGTTACTGTCATATACTGCCCTGCAGTTCCATTATTGGAGCCGGGAGGGCGCTTTGTGTCCTCTCTCTCCCCCCCCCTCCCCTCTCTGTTTTCAGCACCTCTCTGTCTTCAATCAGCCTCATCACCACCGGTGTATATAAGCCTGCCTGTTCCCAGAAATCCTCGCCTAAGTATTGCAGCCTCTCCTAGCGGTACCACAGCCCACCTTATGTCAAGTAAGCTGTAATGTTCCTCGCTTCCCTTGTAAACTCTTGTGTCTCCTCGTTCCCAGTGCTCCTGACCCACGTCATTCCTGCCACCAAGCCAGCCGTCTCTTCTGTCCACTGCCTGCCAACACATCCAGGACCACCTCCATAAACTTTCCTCAATAAACTGTTCATCATTTTACATCTGCCTCCGCCTGCTCTTGGGTCCAGCTACTCCCCACATGTGACAGTTACATCACCTTTTCTTTTAACAACATTGAATAAACGTTTGGGGACTGAGGACACTAATTGTTGAAGCTTTGTAGGTGGAATTATTTCCCATTCTTGCTTGATGTACAGCTTCAGCTGTTCAACAGTCTGGGGTCTCCGTTGTCATATTTTACGCTTCATAATGCGCCACACATTTTCAATGAGTGACAGGTCTGGACTGCAGGCAGGCCAGTCTAGTACTGAACTTTGCGTCCATAACAGTCCGGATGGTTCTTTTCCTCTTTGGCCCGGAGGACAGGACGTCCACAATTTACAAATACAATTTGAAATGTGTACTCGTTGGACCACAGAACACTTTTCCACTTTGCATCAGTCCATCTTAGATGAGCTCGGGTAAGTGTTTTTACTTAGAAAAGGTTTAGAGGTGACAGGTGAAGCCTGTCTCAGGTTTTCAAATTCTAAGTTAATGATTATTTGCTAAAAACAATAAGTTTACCAGTTTGAACTGTCTTGTCTTTGTAGTGTATTCAATTAAATATAGGTTGAACATGATTTGCAAATCATTGTATTCTGTTTCCGACTGGTTAGAGTGTCTGCCTCACAGTTCTGAGGACCGGGGTTCAATCCCCGGCCCCGCCTGTGTGGAGTTTGCATGTTCTCCCCTTGCCTGCATGGGTTTTCTCCGGGCACTCAGGTTTCCTCCCACATCCCAAAAACATGCATGGTAGGTTGATTGAAAACTCTAAATTGCCCGTAGGTGTGAATGTGAGTGTGAATGATTGTTTGTTTATGTGTGCGCTGCGATTGGCTGGCAACCCGTTCAGGGTGTACCCCGCCTCCTGCCCGATGATGGCTGGGATAGGCTCGAGCACTCCCACGACCCCTGTGAGGATAAGCGGCTCAGAAAATGGATGGGTGGGTGTATTTTGTTTTTATTTATGTTTGACACAACGTCCAAACTTCATGGTAATTGGGGTTGTACGATGAGAGTTGCATTACAAACAGATGTTATTTATATTGCCACTGTTATGAGAGCTATCATTTTAAAAATGTGTATTATACTGTAATGGGCTCCTCCATGAGCTATCATGGTTTGTGTAGTTTGTGTGTCACAGTGATCCTAGGAGACCAGAAACCGAGTGTTACTTTGTTATTGCAGTTCTGTGCTGGTCATATTGGAAACCTTGGGTTGAAATTGCCGAGGTGGTTAAAAAATTCCTTTGTGGCATGGCCCCGGGACTGGATGACTTCCATCCGGTCCCGGGGTTAGGGTTAGAGTTAGGGTGTTCCTTAACGCAGGGGTGTCAAACTCAACTGCACAGAGGACCAAACCTCAAAGCACACTTTAGGTCATGCACCAAACAGGAGAAACATTTCCGAACAGACTAAAACTATCCATCCATCCATTTTCTGAGCCGCTTCTCCTCACTAGGTTCACGGGCCAGACTAAAACAATTGTTTTTTCTTTTTTAATGTGAATCCAAACAGACAGGGCACAATACTATGCCAAAATCAATTCACTTAAAATAACTTTGAATATGTTGCTCTATGTAAAAATATTTGCCAAAATTATGGAAATCAAAATATGAACACCCTGAAAAGACACCTGTAACAATGTAAAGGAAAAATATTGCTTTTCAGTATAGGTCAGACTAATTATAAATCAAAATATTTCTTTGCTCTTATGCTTGAACGGCATACTCGGCATGTATTTTTTTGAGTAGTGGAAAACCATAAGATTGTATTGTGTCTGGTGTGACTCTTACCTTGTACCTCCGCCATCAATGGAGAGGACCTTGATACCACGACCTTTGACTGGGTCAACATAGCCGATGAGAGCCAGGGCTTCTCTTATGGCCGTCTGGAGGGCTTGGTTGTCTCTATGGACTCGCCGCTGTCTCAGCAATGTTACGGCCATTTTCTCCTACAGATTTAAGTGAATTATGACAGAAAAGATTTGTATTACCTTTGGCATAAACACAAAAAGCCAGCTTCATTATTTTAAGGATTTGGTGTCCACTAGGCTTTTAATTGATTTTCTTCATGTTTTTAACAAAACAATGAACCAAAAAAAGATTATGGGAACTATGAAATACTTCATGTTTTTTATGTACTTAAACTATGTGTTCACACATTTTAACATAGTCCAGTGCTGTTGCATGGTATCGCAAAATCAATGCTTGCAAATGTCAATAAATGTATTACTTCTTAGTTGTTAATTGATGTCTCAATATACAGTATTTTGGTTTGTTTTACCTGCTATCGTAAGGAAGGAATAGAAGGAATGGAAAGAGATGTTCTTTCCCTGCACTGCACTCCTGGCTTTCTGGTTTGAGGACTTTTTTTTTTTTTTTTTGGACTTAAAACTGCAGACCAGTGGTTGGCATTGTAAGGTATGACATAAGTGCCCACTGTGGTGACTGATGGCAACTTTGACATCATCAATAATGCATATAGACAAAACAAACTTTTGAAAAGCTGTCCAATGTAGTCAAAAGAGTACACATGCAGTTTGAAGTCAACTCCAAACCTCCATAAAAACACTTACCCGTGACTCCATATTCTTACTTATTCAGCTAGCGTGGCTAGCTAACATTAGCTAATGTCTGCATTTACAGATACAATTGCATAATAGCGTGACATACCCATGACTAGTCCATCCATCCATCCATCCATTTTCTGTACCGCTTATCCTTGCTATATTATTTTAAAACTACACACTCGTCGTGGGAGCAGCGAGGTGGCTCGCTCGTGAGCAGAGATATGGAGGTGACTCCACACCGCACGTGCATCCGTCTCACGATAGTGAATCAGAGATCACTATGCATGAAAGGGTATGTATTTTTTTTTTCCCCCTTCCAACAAACCTGCCACATCAAAGCTTTACGTGAAGGATGATGTCGCAGGTGTTCATTCAGCATCTCCACACAGGTAGTCAGAATTTCTGCAGATGAAGCCTGTCTCAGGTTTTCAATCAACCCATGTGTCAGTTCCTCAGCTTGCTTGTGGCTCAAAAACAACTGACAACATGCAACACAAAATATAGGCTTTTGGATGTTGGCAATAAATGCAAACCAAAGGACCATTTTAGCTTTTCTGATGGACATCCTATTTTCTTCCCACCTCTAAGAACTTACCTTTTCACCGAAGCCTCCTTCTGGTGATGTTACTGCATGTTTTGGCTTTCTGTTCTGGGGCAAGGGCACCCGGTTGAGAAATGCTCTGAGCAGGTCAGGGATGACTCTTGTGGGGTGATGAAAGCAGTCCATGAAGGAGATTGCCTTCTGTCTGTCTGCGGCAGGAAAGTCAATCTCGTTCTTCAGATTCCTACTAGTGTCATGTAATGTGCTCGTGGCCTTAAAATATTGATTAATGTGACTTGACATCTGAAAATAGTTCTCACCAAAGTGGGTTGTATTGTGGCCGCTATGGAAAAGGCCAGTTTCAGGGCTGATGCGGTCTTGACTGTGTCGTGTTGTGCCGACTTGGACGTGTGAGGGAGATCGTGCGAGGGATTCTGGTCGAGTGTGACGGCTGGCATCATCAATAACCTTGGCGCCAAAGTACGTATTAATGTGTTTTGCAAAATGACGATAGCCCTCCTCCCAGCTTTTACTATAATTGGGTTCCACGGTTGCCTTGTCAGCACTTGATTTTAATTGAGATATTTCAATATCTTTGGAATGCATGACATGATAACTTTGCATTTTTCTCTTCTTGGATCTCCTGTTGGATCCTTTTGTGATTTCCCCTTTCGCCGGAACTTGCACTTTGGTAAAACCCAGGGAGAAGACTGAGTTAATGTGTTTGGCGACATAATTGTAGCTCTCTCCAAATCTTGTTGCCAAAGAACTAATGTGGAATAGTTGCAGTCCAGAGTTTGCCTGGCTTGCAAGACCCAAGTCCTCCTGTTTGTCTCCTGGTGATTGGACTGTTGTTTCGTTAGCCTCAGATATAGGTCTCTGTGCAGATGCCTGCTGACTTGGACTCCGCCGCTGCGTCCTGCTGATATACGCCGGAGCATTTTCAGCCTGAGATACAATGTCCTTTTTCCTGAAATAAATGTTAACGTTTCGGGACAATCGATTAAAAGATTGACCCCGAGCAGTTAATTCTAAACTGTTCTGAGGTGCCTCAATGAGCCCAGCAGTAGTTTGGGCTCTGAACGCACCCCTGTTGGAGGGCAAGTACCATCTCACAATCTGGAGATGTTTCACTTTTGGAGAAAAATCTGATAGGAAGAGATTAGAGACAGAACTGTCATCACTTAGATTTACATTTTTTAATATAGTTTTATGCGCAAATCGGGAGAGATGAGAAGCAGGCACTGATGAATATCGGTGGAAGTGAAGTGGCTCACAGGCCGGGTACCTTCTCAGGAAAATGTTTAAGTATTTCGCTTTACAGTAAGAGCTCCAATTACTGTCCACAGTCCTTAGGCTGATGCTGAGGTAACGGCACATTGTTGATCTGATGTGATCAACTGCAATTGCTCGAATTCCAAATTTTATTTTTGCAAGCACAGGCGCATAGTGATGATGGCTCTGAGGAAAACAAGACCACAAAGTGGAATATTTATTTTTAGCGACCAAAACTGTGTACATAATATACGCAACAATTACAATGTATAGCCCAGTGGACATCTGAACGTTATCATGCTTTTCCCCAAAACATTTTGCACAATTCTAGTACAGTGTACTTGCTCTATCTAGTGGTAAAGATTGTACATTACAAATTCATCAACCTTTCAAACATAACGTGATCAATTTTATAGTTTTTTTTTTTCAAGTAGCCTACTGTTTACTGATTGCAACAGAGACAATCCATGTTAAAAAAAAATAAATAAAATGTACGTTAGTTAAATAATTCATGAGTGGCTGTAGGCGCTCTTCTTATACACTCCTCAGTACTGTATAGGAATGCAACCTCAAAGTAATTGTACACTAGCATGCCCTTGGGTGTCCTTGTTTCTTTTCTTTAAGTGGGACAAGTGCTGAATTCAACAGTCCGCTGGGGGGCTAGGGGGGTGGGGGGGTGGGGGGGGGGGAGGCTTAACAGCGCTGTTATATACGCAGTAGTTAATTGTTGCCACATGCATAGAGCAAGGTCAAGACACAAAGTATAGTTTACATCTGCTTAGTATTTACCTGAAACATATAAGCTTCTTCTGTCCTTGTGCATCCGCTTCAGTCATTATGATATTTGTTTTTTTCAATCCACTTGTAAATGTGCCAGGAGCAATATCCTTCTTGTGTTTGGTTACTTAACTCCTCTCCTTATTGGATGAACTCAGTTTGGTGTGGGGGGGGGGGGTGTTGCCCAGTGTTCAGTCAACGCAAACAGGCTTAAGGTCATGTGCATGGTGCCACTGCTGGCAACACACGCAGTGGTCTAATGTTAGCCCCGTTTTACGTCAAACCACGGCATACATACACACATTGAAACTGAACACCGCTGTCCTGCAGCAACTATATTTAACATTGCATGAAAATATATAACTCTTTGCCATTGTTATTTACAACGTTGCTCTTTGTACACCCATTTTGTATTAACTGACAACTAGTCTTAAAAAATAAAAAATAAACTATGCTAACTGGAGTGCATGATTAATTTACCAACAGATTATTTATACACAGTATAGATTAGGTCCTGTAATGACATCTAGTGGGCATTAGTTTTTATCTGCTACAAAACTATCTTCTTCGCGAACATTCTTCTATTACAGTATAACCCTAAAACCTTTCACACCATAAATGATTTTCACTGTAACTGTAATTTTTTTTTTTTTTTTTTTTTTTAAATAGCTATGTGAAATCACTCCAGAAAGCTAACTGGCAGTTTAACAGCGACAGTTTACATCCAGTGAAGACAGAATAGTGATAACCAACCACTGTGCTATTATCCAATGTCACTTGATTGGTCCAAAAATAATAATTTATGTACTACAACTAATGTATCTTTGTTCATCCATACGTGACAGCGACATACGGTGACAGGCAGAACATGTAAATACTTAGACACATAATCAACTTGACTGTCTACTGTACATACATTGCCATTCATAAAACAGAATACCTCTAGCCCAGATTTAAATCAAGACAACATCATCATAATTTCAGTATACTTTACAGTGGATACATTTTGCGACATTTTTGTTTGGTGGTGTGCTGTGAGAGTTTATTAATGTACAATGTGTCTTGTCTCAATAAAGGTTGGGAAACACTAACTTAATAAATACATTCTTGTCAAACAAACAAACAAAAAAACATTGGTTATAATCTGACATTATATACTTCTCTTAAGCACCTGACTGTTTTTCACTTCAGGTCCATGATGAACAAAAGAGTTTTCCTTCACAGTCTCTATTTGTGCTGATCACTACGTTTTCTTTTCACGTCCTGTGGCGCACTCCTCTCCACGTCCGGTCCACTTTAAGCGATTCCGGGCAAAGACTGCGTAGGACTTGTCCATGAATGGTCTCACTGACGGCAACATCATAAAGCGGCCTAGCCAACCCAGGCCCACGGCGCCGTACATGACTGCGAACGCTGGGACACCCCGATGAACCTGCTGATCAAAGAAGAAATTAGAAGAAGAGACCTAAGCATTAATGCTGCTATGTCAGGAATGCACTGTACATAATATACGTAACATGCAAGAATTAAGTAAAGAGTCAGTATAAAACACATGATTTCTAAAAGACAAGGATTTTCTGTAACACTGAACACATATTTTCAATGTTCTCTGTTATTCCAAGCAAATTAATTTTTCTAACTAAAAAATAACTTTTTGTCAATTTTAAGAGACGACCGTGAAAAGTAAAAAAAAAATATATATATATATACCTATATTAATTGTTTAAACTGTCAATATACAACAAACAATGTAAAAAAAGTTCAATATAATTTTCAAACTAATTTTACGTTACCTTTAAAAAAACAATGCACCAAAGTGCGTGTGTACATGCATATGTGGTGAAAACTCTCCGTAACTTCCATTAACAACCCAGACTACAGTTACAGCTCCTCTCCGAGATGTAATGCTTGTCACTTAGTTGAGATACATTACTTCACCATACTTCCCTGACACCAATTCTCACGTAGACAGACAGGGCTTTGGTGCCATCTTAAGGCATTTTAGAAAAAACACAAAAAGACGTGAATAGGCGATACAGGCCGTTACTTTACAGTCCTTCAATTACTGCAACAGTAATGTTCGAAAAAAATAAGTGTTCAGTAATGTTAATTGACCTCATCGTTCTCATCAATCACATGCATTTCGTCCAAGGCTGCCTCGAAGCTGACTCTGCTGTACAACCCCAATTCCAAGGAAATTGGGACATTGTGTTAAACATAAATAAAAACAGAATACAATGATTTGCAAATCATGTTCAACCTATATTTAATTGAATACACTACAAAGACAAGATATTTAATGTTCAAACTGATAAAATGTATTCCATCCATCCATTTTCTGAGCCGCTTCTCCTCACTAGGGTCGCGGGCGTGCTGGAGCCTATCCCAGCTGTCATCGGGCAGGAGGCGGGGTAGACCCTGAACTGGTTGCCAGCCAATCGCAGGGCACATCGAAACAAACAACCATTCGCACTCACATTCACACCTACGGGCAATTTAGAGTCTCCAATTCATGCATGTTTTTGGGATGTGGGAGGAAACCGGAGTGCCCGGAGAAAACCCAAAACAGGCGGGGCTGGGGATTGAACCCGGGTCCTCAGAACTGTGAGGCCGACGCTCTAAACAGTCGGCCACCGTGCCCCCATACAATGTATTGTTTTAGCAAATAATCATGAACTCTAAGTTCATGATTATTTGCTAAAAACAATCAAGTTCATCAGTTTGAACATTACATATCTTGTCTTTGTAGTGTATTCAATTAAATATAGGTTGAACATGATTTGAAAATGATTGTATTCTGTTTTTATTTGTTTAACACAACGTCCAAATTTCCTTGGAATTGGGGTTGTATTTGGCTTCGTTGTAGCCTGGAAGTGAAATATCAACAAAGTTGACTTTGTCGGGCTGCTTTCTCTGCAGAAACTGGAGGAAGCGGATCTCCGTAACACATATTAGACAAAGTCTATCATACAGCACCTGAAGCAGAGAAGAAAAAAACTGTTTCCTAAAAGGGATAGTTCCGTGTCACGTCATGTACAAAAATAAACAGCAAAAGATAATCCTCAACAGCATCACCCTATTATGACTTACACCCTAAATTGATATCGACTGCTGGTTGCTCAGAATGTGGAATACCATTTCATTGTTAACATATTTCAACTCACTTTGGAAACTGAACTTTGTGTGTGAGTACTGAGTGATATTTTAATCATGCTTAAATTATTTTCCATTACTTCTGACTGTGCCTGATTAAGTGACTAGCTTTGTGTATTGACTGTTAGGTGTAGGATGAATACTACTAGCAGGTGGTCCTCCACTTGCAGTGTAAGTGACATGTTGCATTACTGACATTTAAAAGTAAAGCCAAATATATCTAGTGTCCACTTTGCGCAGCCAGCCAAGTGGACGCTTCAGTTCATGGGGACAATCTGCTGCTAAAACTTGAACCAGCCAGGAGGTCCTGATCTCGGATTTTCAAGGTGACGCTGTTGAGATAATAGTGTGATGAGTGATTTGTGATTTTCCTCATGTGTGATCATCTTTATAGTTATATTGCTATGTTAATGACATCAATCAACAATTGCGACAACAAACTTTACCTTTTCTAACTTATTTAAAAACGCACAAATAAAACGGCTTAAGGAGTACCTACAGCAAGTAGCAAAATAAAGGGTTTTTACCACTAAGGTTACAGCTGTCTAATGATGTAACTTGGTTAATTTTACACGCTATTTGACCCACAGTGACCTCCAGGCTTGACTTGTATGCTATCACAGCATTACATCAGAAACCAATCTGTGTGATCTGTCAACTGTTAATAAAAACTCGCCTTGACACCAGGCTGAGGGGTGCTGTTGTTTCGATGCCGATGCCAGGTATTGCTTTATTTAACCAATTTAAAAACCTTGGAAAAGGAGTGTTTTGCACAGCCTCTTCCCTGAATTGTCTTTTTGACGTTTCAGTGTTCTAATTTCGCCATGGAATGGAATATTAGTTTGTGTAAAACAAATACTACCCCTGACATGAACCCAAAATGGTGGTAGTCTATGCCATACTTGATATGATCCAATGTCTGCACAGATAAACTGGTTAAGACAGGCCTTGCTCATGTTTTGACCTAGTTCTAACTGATGAATGGAATGTTCAGCTGCTATGACAACCTTCAGAAATTAGTACCATAACCTACTTAAATCACTGCGACTGATTCCTTATAAAATCGCATATTTCAAGAACTGCAGCAAAACTACTACCTTAAAATGAATATATTTCACCATTGTTGCTGTTGTTGTTCTTTGGGGGCTAGCTTGAGCAAGGGAATAGATAGCATTTTCCACAATTGACTCTCCTAAGCTAATGCTGTATGGGCTAAACACAATTCCTCCTACCTCTGAAAGGTAATTTGAATGTTTAAAAAATTGTGTAACTCTAAGCAGGACAGTGATTCGGCATCTTTGCTTAAGTCTTGGGAAATGACTGCAGCAAAATGGCGGACGCCTTGACGTATGACCCGACTAGATGGTGAGGCATCTAGTAATTATGTCTATCGGTTGACTTGTTCCCCCAATACCACAGCACATCCTTCATATTTGATGCGGCAGAGCTCACCCTAAAACTAAAGCACGTCAAAAAAATTTGAGGGGAGAGATGTCAGGACATTATGTGCAAACCGCCTCCTCTGTTTGGAGAGGGCCTTTCCAGTTGGAAACAGATGGCTGATTTCGCACCTCTTTCAAACCAGCAATCCACCATATCCATAATTTGGGATAAATTGCCCTCAAAGGAATGCCCCTTCTTTTTGAGATGCAAATGAACTGCTGACTTTGGACTCAAAGAAACTGCTGTCCTACTCTATGTTGTGCCATATGTTTGTGTTGGGGTTGCTTGCTATCTCCAATGTACTGTAGAGGTCATTGCCATCCTCACGCCACTGCACTGAGTGGGTTTGTTCAAAAAAAAGTAACAAGCTCGTTTTAACAAAAGTAAGGAGTAGAAAGTATAGAAATCTGGAATTGTTACTACTGATCTGACACCTGATCTGACTCGTGATGTGGTTTGTTTAATACTGGCCCTTATTTGACTCACTTCCGTATATTACGATCAAAAGTGTACAGTAAAAAATTAAATTAAATAAACAGCCAATATAGGCTCGTTCCGCCTGTTCCACACAATTGGATTATGCTAAACTCTAATGATATAAAGTAATAAATTGCTGTCAGTTCAACATGATAGTAATTAACAGAGTGGAACAAATTGACAAGAACATATTTACAACCCCAATTCCAATGAAGTTTTGACATTGTGCTAAACATAAATAAAAACAGAATACAATGATTTGCAAATCATTGCATTCACTACAAAGGCAAGATATTTAATGTTCAAACTGATTAACTTGATTGTTTTTAGGAAATAATCATTAACTTAGAATTTTATGGCTGCAACACGTTCCAAAAAAAGATGGGACAGGTGGCAAAAAAGACTGAGAAAGTTGAGGAATGCTCATCAAACACCTGTTTGGAACATCCCACAGGTGAACAGGCTAATTGGGAACAGGTGGGTGCCATGAATGGATATAAAAGGAGCTTCCCGGAATTGCTCAGTTATTCACAAGCAAAGATGGGGCGAGGTTCACCTCTTTGTGAACAAGTGCGTGAGAAAATAGTTGAACAATTTAAGGACAACATTCCTCAACGAACAATTGCAAGGAATTTAGGGATTTCTTCATCTACGGTTCATAAAATAATCAAAAAGTTCAGAGAATGTGGAGAAATCACTGCATATAAGCAGCAAGGCCGAAAACCAACACTGAATGCCCGTGACCTTCGATCCATCAGGCGGCACTGCATCAAAAAACGACATCAATGTGTAAAGGATATTACCACATGGGCTCAGGAACACTTCAGAAAACCAATGTCAGTAAATACAGTTTGGCGTTACATCCGTAAGTGCAACTTGAAACTCTACTATGAAAAGCAAAAGCCATTTATCAACAACACCCAGAAGCGCCGCTGGCTTCTCTGGGTCCAAGCTCATCTAAGATGGACTGATGCAAAGTGGAAAAGTGTTCTGTGGTCCAACAACGGAGACTGTTGAACAGCTGAAGCTGTACATCAAGCAAGAATGGGAAAGAATTCCACCTACAAAGCTTCAACAATTAGTGTCCTCAGTTCCCAAAAGTTTATTGAATGTTGTTAAAAGAAAAGGTGATGTAACACAGTGGTAAACATGACCCTGTGCCAGCTTTTTTGGAATGTGTTGCAGCCATAAAATTCTAAGTTAATTATTATTTGCTAAAAACAATAAACTTTATCAGTTTGAACATTAAATATCTTGTCTTTGTAGTGTATTCAATTAAACATAGGTCGAACATGATTTGCCAATCATTGTATTCTGTTTTTATTTATGTTTATCACAATGTCCCAACTTCATTGGAATTGGGGTTGTATATACTGTAGTTTTTTTGTTTGTTTTATTTTTAGCATGGATGGGTCCTAAAGGGTACGGACTGTTGAAAGTCCCAAGGAGGCTGTGAAAATTGTAGTATTTTGCCCAAGTTAATTACTAATTACGACATTAAATAAGTAAGTTATGATTATGGATCTTTATCACAAGTCAACGTGATACCTTGTAAGAGATAAAAGGCAACTGAAAGCAATATGTTGAAATTCAAAACTGTGCACATAATTTGGAGCTGCAGGATATTAAAATGGAAAAGAATATCTAATCAAGTTTCCTGCTGATTAACCAGTTTTGTGCGAGGTCTGTAAATATGTTTTCCGTTTGTGCATGACGTAATTCCCATTTCCAGTTTATCGGCGAATAACGTCTGTTAAGAACTTTGCTGACTTTTAATTACATGGATTGTTACATTTGAAACATACAAAGTTTGCAGCCCTTGAAATGGGTGAAACTTATAATTGCTTTCTTTTTTATTTTAACAGAATTGATTAACTCTATGGCAGCATGTGGTTTGCTCCACAGTTCTGAGGTTTGGGGTTGAAATGTCAGCTCTGATCTTCCTGTGTGGGGTTTGCAGGTTATAACCTGGCTTGCTTAGGTTTTCTCAGACTACTCCGGCATACGGAAAGTTTGGGGTCAATTCTGACATGGGCTAAGAATATTTTAATAATTATCTGAATATAATCTACAGTATATCAAGTACAGATTAACTACAGATTTTTTTAAATGTGTTAATAGCCTGCCTGACACTGATAATTGGATTATGAACCCTTAATCAATGTTTCACAGAATGCAGCCCTATGGGGGGCACAAGCCAGTGCAAACTGTAGGCCGGTCCCAAGCCCGGATAAATGCAGAGGGTTGCATCAGGAACGGCATCCGCCTTAAAACTTTGCCAACAAATATGAGCGTTCATCCAAAGAATTCTATACCGGATCGGTCGTGGCCCGGGTTAACAACGTCCGCCACCGGCGCCGTAAACCTGCAGGGCACCGGTGGAAATTCTGCTACTATGGGTCAAAGTCGAAGAAGAAGAAGAGGTTTAAAGCGGGTTCTTCGGCAGAAAGAGAAGAGGAAAGTACAGGGACAGATGGTGGTAGACTTTGCAAAAAGGATGCAAATGGCTGTAGTGAACACTTTTTTTCCAGAAGAGGCACGAACATAGGGTAACCTACAAGAGTGGAGGTAGAAGCACGCAGGTGGATTACATTTTGTGCAGACGAAGTAATCTGAAGGAGGTTACCGACTGTAAGGTTGGGGTAGGGGAGAGTGTGGCTAGACAGCATAGGATGGTCGTGTGTAAGATGACTCTGGTAGTGGGGAGGAAGATTATGAAGACAAAGGCAGACCAGAGAACCATGTGGTGGAAGCTGAGACAGGACGAGTGTTGTGCAGCTTTGGGAAGAGGTGATACAGGCTCTTGGTGGAGATTGGACCACTACAGCCAAGTTGATCAGAGAGGCAGGCATGAGAGTACTTTGTGTATCTTCTGGCAGGAAAGGAGTACCCTAACCCTAACCTCACAGTACAGGAAGTCATACAAGGAAAAAGGTTAGCTAAGAAGAAGTGGGACACTGAGAGGACCGAGGAGAGGTGAAAGGAATACATTGAGATGCGACATATGGCAAGGGTAGAGGTGGCAAAGGCCAAACAAGAGGCATATGATGACATCTATGTGAGGTTGGACACTAAAGAAGGAGAAAAGGATCTATACAGGTTGGCCAGAGGGATAGAGATTGGGGGGATGTGCAGCAGATTAGGGTGATTAAGGATAGAGATGGAAATATGTTGACTGGAAATATGTTGACCAGTAGTGTGTGAGATAGATGGAAAGAATACTTCGAGGAGTTGATGAATGAGGAAAATGAGAGAGAAGGGAGAGTAGAAGAGCAGGAAGTGGCAATGATAAGTAAGGGGGAAGTTAGAAAGGCATTAAAGAGGATGAAAAATAGAAAGGCAGTTGGTCCTGATGACATTCCTGTGGAGGTATGGAAGCATCAAGGAGAGATGGCTGTGGAGTTTTTGACCAGCTTGTTCAATAGAATTCTAGCGTGTGAGAAGATGCCTGAGGAATGCAGGAAAAGTGTGCTGGTGCCCATTTTTAAGAACAAGGGTGATGTGCAGAGCTGTGGGAACTATAGAGGAATAAAGTTGATGACCCAAACAATGAATTTATGGGAAAGACTAGTGGAGGCTAGACTCAGGACAGAAATGAGTGTTTGCGAGCAACTGTATGGTTTCATGCCTAGAAAGAGGACCACAAATACATTATTTGCCTTGAGGATGTTGATGGAAAAGTACAGAGAAGGTCAGTAGGAGCTACATTGTGTCTTTGTAGATCTAGAGAAAGCCTATGACAGAGTACCCAGAGAGGAACTGTAGTACTGCATGGGGAAGTCTGGAGTGGCAGAGAACTATGTTAGAATAATACAGGACATGTATGAGGGCAGCAGAACAGGGGTGAGGTGTGCTGTAGGTGTGACAGACGAATTTAAGGTGGAGGTGGGACTGCATCAGGGATCAGCCCTGAGCCCCTTCCTGTTTGCAGTGGTGATGGGTAGGCTGACAGATTAGGTTAGACTCGAATCCCCGTGGACCATGATGTTTGCAGATGACATTGTGATCTGCAGTGAAAGCAGGGAGCAGATGGAGGAACTGTTAGAAAAGTGGAGGCATGCACTGGAAAGCAGAGGAATGAAGATTAGCCGAAGTAAGACAGAATATATGTGCATGAATGAGAGGGGTGGTGGGGGAAGAGTGAGTCTACAGGGAGAAGAGATAGCAAGGGTGGAGGCCTTGAAATACTTGGGGTCAACCATCCAGAGCAATGGTGAGTGTGGTCAGGAAGTGAAGAAACGGGTCAAAGCAGGTTGGAACGGATGGAGGAACGTGTCAGGTGTGTTATGTGACAGAAGAGTCTCGGCTAGGATGAAGGGCAAAGTTCATAAAACAGTGGTGAGGCCAGCCATGATGTACGGATTAGAGACAGTGGCACTGAAGAGACAACAGGAAGCAGAGCTGGAGGTGGCGGAAATGAAGATGTTGAGGTTCGCTCTCGGAGTGACCAGGTTGGATAAAATTGGAAATGAGCTCATTGGAGGGACAGCCAATGTTCGATGTTTTGGAGACAAAGTTAGAGAGCAGACTTCGATGGTTTGGACACGTCCACAGAAGAAATAGTGAGTATATTGGTAGAAGGATGACGAGGATGGAGCTACCAGGCAAGAGAGCTCGAGGAAGACCAAACAGAAGGTTGATGGATGTCGTGAGGGAAGACATGAGGGCAGTTGGTGTTCGAGAGGAGGATGCAGGAGATGGAAAAGGATGACGCGCTGTCGTAACCCCTAAATAGACAAGCCCAAATGAAAAGAAGAAGAAGAATCAATGTTTCAGAGATAATGATTCTGTGGGAACCGAAGTAAATGTGGTAGGTAGGAAGTTAAACAGTTCCCCGGACTGTTACGAAGTCCCCCATGAACACCGGCCTTACTGTCCCATACAAATACACATATACAGTACATGACGAGGACTCTTTTACAGTTTCTGCAGGAAAAACATGATCTTACTTAAACACTTTTACCACTGTCCCATGCAAAAAATGCACATATTTACAGCATGTACAGTTTCCCACTTTCAAGATTCCCAACATTTAATGCACACTGGCAAATCTAAAATCCATTTTAGCAGATATGGGTCAAATTTGACCCAGAACAGCCACACTGTATACAAAGTTAATAGCTCGTGTACAAGAAGAATGATATTCTTAAATGTTGTAATTTTTGCGTATTTTGGGTCACGTTAGAAAAACGTACTGAAATTTCAGGGTAAAAGAATGACATTTACAGTACTCTTTTCAAAATTGCTGTCAGAAGCTAAAAACGGGGTCAGATTTGACCCAAATTATATTTTATATAAAATATTTATTGATTTTCAAATAATTGCTATAGCCAAACCATTTTTATGATAATAATAATAATAATAATAATGAAGTAAATAAATAAATGGATCATTTAGATTTCTTTATGGCAAGAGGAAAAATGTTAGAAGCTAAAATTAGATAGACTAAGTCACTTTGTTTTATACATACCTGTCGCTGAGTGCAGTGCAACACAAATTGAGCCACATGCAGTCAATGCGTTTTTATTCTAATGAATAGCTAGTCCACAGGGGCTGCCTATTCACCAGGTGTAATGTGACAACAATAAATAAATGCAAATAAATGGTGCTGACCACAATAAATTGTTGAAGGTAAAAATGTTCCACACAAGCAGTTATGTTTGGACAGCTGAGACATTGGGCCGAGTCCCCCCCCCCCCGACTATGGGAAGTTGGACAATAAGCCGCCTTTAAAGAAATGTATGTTATTTCCGCAAGGTTTCTTTCATCCGCCTCTCTTAGTAGAAAAAGGAAACGCCTTCCTCTAGGTTCATGTCAACAGATGTAATGGATGTTATGGAATATGCAGGCATTGTGAAAATAAAAACAATAGTGTATAGCAGTGAAAGGGTGGATCACCAGGGAGACTCTCGTCCTCGAGGTGCTTGTGATTCTAGGTGAAAAAAAATGTATTTCAACATTTTTAACTTTCAGTTAATCGCCAACTAAGGTCATGTTTGTTGTTTTCCCTTTCACACACGAAGGCTACAAAAATAAAAATCAATATAAATATAGATTCGAGACTATACTGGAGCTGCCGCGTAGTTAGAAACATTACAGTGATTTGTTTGATGGTTACTTCTTCTTTGTATCGAGTTTGCTGTATGAATTCTGCGAAAGGATCGAAACCCTTCATCAACTCACATTGGATGAAAACCAAGCCCCACTACAAATAGCGAAAAACTGAGAAATTGATGCTCCTCATTTATAAAAAAAAGGTTTATAATCGTCTATATTCATAGTTTAAACCATAAATACACCACAAAACTGATCCCAAAACAGTTTATCATTTTAAACTCATTTTACAGTTTAAAGATTTAATACTTACGAAAATAGTAAAACTGAACATTTAGTGACCTATTTTTGTGGGCAGTATTGGACACCCCTGTGCAATAATCATGCTGTCTAACCAGCACACCTGAAGAGGATGGCTTAGCTCGACAAAGGAGAAGTGCTCAGTAACACAGTTTGAGACAGATCTTGTGAACAATATTTGAGGGAAATAGGCCTTTTCAGTACGTACAAGTCTTAGATGTTTGAGTTGATCTCATGAAAAATGGCTGTAAAAACAAAGGTTTTGCTTTTATATATATTATTTATATATATTTATCACACAAGACGTTTTGAGGGCTCCATTTAAAAAACAAGTTCACAGTCTCAAGCTGGGCTCCCCCCCACACCTTCCTGCCCCCTTACTTGTATTTATTGTACAAGCACACGTGATGAGATCAGAAGCCTTTCAGCAGGACCCCTCTAAGGGTTAGCCAGTCACACTCACACCCAACGACGCACTTCATAGGTCAGCCAATACACTTGTAAGTTTTGTGCAGAGGTGTTGTCTGTCCATTGCACTTTCAGTCATAACCTTTGCTTGGCATGTAAGTAGAAGGCTTGAATCTGTTGATTATTTTTTGCCTCTGTCTTCTGTTCAGCCGTTCAATCCAACATGCCGGCGAAAGCAGCAACCAATCTGGGCTACATTCCACCGGACGGAGGCTGGGGTTGGGCCGTCGTCTTCGCCTCCTTCATCTCCATAGGATTCGCCTACGCCTTTCCCAAGTCGCTCACCATCTACTACAAGGAGATTCAGGAATATTTTTCCATTTCCTACAGCCAGATTGCCTGGGTGTCCTCTGTCATGCTTGCCTCTATGTATGCAGCAGGTCAGTTGGAATGCAACACATTTCTATGTACTTAGTTTGTAATGTGACTGCTCTCTCCTGTGCAGGGCCTGTGAGTAGCATTCTTGTGAATCGCTATGGCAGCAGACCCGTGGTCATAGTTGGCGGGCTCATGGTTTCCTCTGCCATGGTGCTCGCCTCTTTTGGAACAACTATTGTCCATCTGTATCTCTGTGTTGGAGTAATTGGAGGTAATTGAACCTTTCTAAGCAGACAAAAATGTCACTTACAGAAAGTTTACTTCAGGGGTTAGCTGTTAAGGAGTATGTCGCTGTTTTTGACAATATTTTATAGGTACAGTATATATGTATATCTGTTAATGTGTATTGATTCATATACAGACTTTTGGACATTTCATAGCCATGCCAAGTCATTCTGAAGCAAAGTTTCCTGAAACTTTTCAGCTCACGACCCACATTTCAAATTTTTCCATCCATCCATTTTCTACATCACTTGTCCTCATTTAGGTCACAGGTGAGCTGGAGCACATTCCTACTGACTTTAGGAGAGAGACAGAGTACACTCTGGACTGTTGGGCAGCCAATTGCAGAGTATATGCTATTTTTAAAACGATATACAGTATAGTATATGATATGTAATTAAAATGTGGCGACGGCGGAAAAAAAGCACAGGGGTGGAGGACAGCCCCTGAGTCTGAGGCGTCAACCTCGACCACAAACTGGAGGGAGGGGTCGGGGTGGCGTAGGATGGGAGCACTGGTAAAAATGGTTTTGAGTTGCTCGAAAGCTTGGGATGCTGCCGGGGTCCACTGAAAAGGAGACTTGGTGGATGTGAGGCGAAGTGCGACCTTGCTGTAATTGCGGAAGAAGCGGCAATAGAAGTTGGCGAATCAAAGGAAAAGTTGCAGCGCGTTCCGGGTGGTGGGAATTGGCCAGTCTATGATTGCTTGGATTTTGGCGGGGTCTGGTTGCAATTGACCTTTGGCAATAATGTAGCCGAGGAAATGTACGGAAGAGAGGTGGAATTCGCATTTTTGGTGGTACCGCAGAATGCAGGCGGTGTGAGTGGCAATGAGGGCTCCATCCTGTTATAGGTAAACGTGTCCAGTCTATGGCAGCGTTATGAAGTTTAAGCCAGGGAATACCGAGGAATAATGGGGTCTCAGGAGAAGTAATATCTGTAATATATTTAAATAGTACCGAAGTCAGAATTGCTTTGAGAGGACCAAATGCTTTGAGATCGGTATTGAAGCTAACCATCTTTTCTTTGTATTTCTACATCAAAGGAATTCCTACAACCATTTGTGCGTTTATTAGGGTTTTCCTTCTCTTGTCAGACAATAACCTGTCTTTGGTTTACAGCAGAGGTTTTGAGTCTTCAAAGAGGACTGATTTGCATCTTATGAGATAAGGGTACCATTTGTGCACCAGGCCAGTTTGTTGGACGCCAGCAGGCGGGTGTGGGTATTTCACGGCATAGTGTCACCTTGTGGCCATCAGAACCCTCCAAATATGGTCATGTGGAGCGACCACCTTCCGGGTAAACCCAGGGGCTGGGCTAATTCCACGCCCAGATAATTATACCTTTATAAACTGGCATCCAGGCGTTTTGGGGGCTTTTTCGTTCTCCTGGCTTTGTAAGCAGCTGCTATGACACGAAGGCTTGTTCAATAAATCGAATTAGCCCAAAAGCCAAGTGTCTCGAAGTCTTCATTCATTCCTGCCCAACGGAAGCCGGTGTTCTCCCGGTGGACCATCGACTCAGAACCACAGGCGAAAAAATCCACCTCATAACAAAAAGTGAGATGTTTTCAAGGTGATTATCAGAAATGAACAAGGTGAATGGCACTTTTTCGTGGGTAACGGGGGAGATGATTCGGCCATCCATGCCTGTGACTTTCTTCCGGGACGGAAGTGGTTAGGAGAGGGATTTGGAGCTGGTGAATTCTTGCTTCGTGAATGAAGTTGTCATCGGCACCGGAATCTATAAAGGGCAGTCATGGGGGTGTTCTGAGCAGAAACTATAATGCTAGTAGGAACGGTCATGCCTCCTTCGGTTTGCCTCCTTCACATTGAGAGGAGCCAGATGAGGTGGCTGGGGCATCTGATTCGGATGACTCCCGGACGCCTCCCTGGTGAGGTGTTCCGGGCACGTCCCAGCGGGAGGAGACCCGGGGAAGACCCAGGACACGCTGGAGAGACTACATCCTTCGGCTGGCCTGGGAACGCCTCGGGATCCCCCCGGAAGAGCTGGATGAAGTGGCTGGGGAGAGGGAAGTCTGGGCGTCCCTGCTAAAGCTACTGCCCCCGCGACCCGATCTCGGATAAGCGGTAGAAAATGGATGGATGGATGGATGGAAATTACAATTGTGTAAGAACAAGCATGAATCTATCGTCCAACATTTTACACTTGCCCAATAAAAACGGAGATGTGAGCTGACGTTTTGGAAATAATTTTTCAAACGCATAACACAGACATTGCGTAAACACCTTGTTAATTTTAAGGACTATACAATGTGTGAAAAGTTGTTCTTAACAAAATGTTTTCCAACAAAATTGGCACAAAAAGGTTTTTTTTTTTTACTTCAACACTTCACTCATCTCTCTGTTGTATTAGAAAATGTCAGCATTTTGTGACAAAAGTCGCATGTTCTTTGTCCAACCAACAACAAATTTGGTTTGCTAACTATAAGTAATGCAAAGAAGGGAAGTCCTTATCTAAGACACTAATGTTTTATAATCTTGCGTCAAAATGAAACCTGAGGTGATTTCAGCTAATACTGCAAATTGTTTTTTAAATCTATCCTTTCCTGTATGTATCATATGTGATTTATAAAACAATTAATCTGTATTACGGCAGCGCTATTAAATGCAACATTATCGTAAAAATCTTCACAATGTAGTTTTTGTTGTGTACAATATTGGACAACTAATGGTCATTAAAAATCCCATCATGCAAGCATAGAGTGGTCGTAATGGGTGGGAAAAGATGTAATTATTTGCATTGTGGTGCTATAGCTTGACATTTCTCTCATTGCTTAACTGACCATTATGCCAAATCTCCTGTATTATTTATGATATGATAAAGCCTCTCTTGTATAATTTCATCAGGTTTTGGCCTAGCCTTCAATCTGCAGCCTGCCCTGACCATCATCGGTACCTACTTCCACGTGAAGAGGCCGCTGGCAAACGGGCTGGCGATGACAGGAAGTCCAGTGGTTCTCTTTACTCTTGCTCCGCTCAATCAGTTTCTCTTTGATTCTTTCGGCTGGAGAGGAAGCTTCCTGATCCTTGGAGGCCTCGTTTTGAACTGCTGTGTTGCTGGTTCTCTGATGAGGCCTGCCAACAAAAAAGTCCAAACTCAACTAAAAAGTGAGCCACATGAGAGTAATGGAGCAGAGGAAGTCCCCACAGATAACCAACAAGCTGTAGAAATCCAAAATGAGAGTAATAAAAAGGGCTGCATGCATAGTTTTATAGATGTTTCGCTCTTCAAACACAGGGGATTCCTCATTTACCTCATCGGTAACGTGGTCATGTTATTTGGATTTTTTGGACCTGTAGTTTTTCTAGCCCCCTACGCCAAACATCTGGGTGTTGATGAATATTCAGCAGCGTTCTTGCTGTCCATCTTTGCTCTCGTGGACATGTTTGTTAGACCAACAACTGGCTTGATCGGCAATACAAAGTGGATCCGGCCCAAAATCCAGTATTTATTCAGTTTTGCTGTTTCCTACAATGGAGTGTGCCACCTTTTGTGCCCTCTGGCATCTGGATATGTTGGCCTTGTCGTTTATGCCGTGTTTTTCGGGATGGCGTTCGGGATGGTGTGTTCTTTGCTTTTCGAAGTGTTGATGGACCTCGTGGGAGCGCATCGCTTCTCCAGCGCAGTTGGACTTGTCACCATTATCGAGTGCGGCCCAGTGCTTCTCGGTCCTCCGCTTTCAGGTTTGGAACTAAATAAGTGAGTACATCAGATTGACGTGACAACATTTGTGATGAGTTTATTTTTGTCTTTCAGGAGCGCTGGTAGATATTTTTGGAGACTACAAGTACATGTACTACGCATGTGGTGTGTTGATGCTGGTGCCAGGCATATTTTTCTTCATCATGCATTACTACAACTACAAGAGGCTGGATGAGGAGCAGAGGCAGCGCCCGTCTGCAGAGATGAAGACGTGTGCAGAGGCTGTGCAGCTGAAAATGAATCAGGATGAAGCACAGGAATGACTGTTGGGTATGATGTGTGAGTGTGTGGAGTGTGTGTAGTGTAGTTGATATTTACGGAAATAAATAAATGAAACACTTTCTACCTCAGATTAAACCCATAGATTTTCAGTATGTGTGGCCTTTTGGTTTATTTAGAGGTTGAAGGATTAGGATAACACATGATGCCAGTATGTATGTACAGTATATTATTATTTTTTTTTTTATCAATTTACTAATACAGCTAGGTGGCAGCAAACACCAATATGTAAAGTTGACCCAGTTTGCAAAATCTAGAAAAAGTATTTTTAAAGGCTGAAAATCTCATCTCCTGGTCTATTTTTTTGTTCTTTTTTATCATTAAAAACATATTAAAAAAAGAAAAAAAAGGATGAAATATCATCTGCTGGTCTTATTTTTTGTTCTTTTTTATTATTATTGTTCAAATTGAAAACACCTTCTTATACAGGGTATATTGAATATACTGTATTGACCCAGCAGCGACACAATGGACTAAAAGGGGGCAGACATTTCTATTTTGAAATTTTCTCTACATTCCCACCTTATTTCATATGCTGTAGGTACCGCAGGTCATACACGCGCTCTACTTATTTCACCTCTCTCTATTCAACATACAAACATACAGTTAAGTGTGTGAAGTGAATTAAGTGTTTTATCTCCAATTTACATAAGACGGTTAAGGAAAGGAGTGTAACAATTAGAATGGGTGATACAGTATTTACATTGAACAATTAAATGGTAAATAACTGAAGGGTTGCACCTTTGTGATAGTTTGTTAGGTACAACTAAATCTAATGGACTCCAATATAAGAGCTGTGTGAAATAAATGTGGCTTTGGAAAGATAATAATCACGGTCAGTTGTGATTGAAATGATATTAATTTAAATTTACCTCCCATTTCAAAATATTATGGATTTCTGATCCTGCTCTATACTATACGTGCAGCTAAAAAAAGCATCTAACATGGATGATCATTTACTGTAAAACAAAGTTGTATGTTCTAAGAATACTAACAAAATACTGTCATTTCATATGCAAACGTAGTATCATCCTTTTCCACACAGGCTGTTACTGCAGACTCACATTGCCATAACAGTGGAAAGATGGGATAAAAGACTGTTGAGATTGTCCAACGTTTGGCATCATCCATCCATCCATTTTCTGAGGTGCTTTTCCTCACTAGGGTCGCGGGCGTGCTGGAGCCTATCCCAGCTGTCATCGGGCAGGAGGCGGGTACACCCTGAACTGGTTGCCAGCCAATCGCAGGGCACAAACAAACAAACAACCATTCGCACTCACATTCACACCTATGGGCAATTTAGAGTCTCCAATTAATCCATGTTTTTGGGATGTGGGAGGAAACCGGAGTGCCCGGAGAAAACCCACGCAGGCACGGGGAGAACATGCAAACTCCACACAGGCGGGACCGGGGATTGAACCCGGGTCCTCAGAACTGTGAGGCTGACGCTCTAACCAGTCGGCCACCGTGCCGCCGTTTGGCATCATTTCACACTGAAAAAAAGAAGATAAAGTATACTGTGTGTATTACAAAGCAGAACTGGCTCACGCAACTGTCCGTCTACTTAATACCACCGTTAGTTAGAATGAACTGCAATCCCTTCACAGGCCGCCGCCCATGCACTTTCAATCGCTTTATTTTACAAACGGTAGCAAAGTAAACACGTGACAAGCACTTTCATATACGAGCTGCACGGTTCAACTGACAGTCAGAGGAGCTCAACACGCAGACTAGCGTAGGGTAAGCCACTTAATAGTCCGCTACTATCCTGCCAGGCCCCGGTTTTTAGAGCCATACACATTAAAAGTCACAGATATTACAGTCTAGAACATGGGCCTGGCGACCCCAAGTGGGCAAAAATAATACCTGCACCTCACATGCATATTTTGTATTGGTATTATGCATACAACTTTAAAATAAATCTAAATAAAACAATAGATATATGGTCTCTACTCCACTTCATCTATTGTGGGGGTTCTGGAATGTAACCCCCAGTAAACGAGGAACTACTCTAGCACTACTCTAGCAAATGTTTTCTTGTTGTTGAAATTATTATTATTTTCAGAAATTATGGAGATGGAGGGGGGTGAGTTATTTCTATTTAATTTGGCCACAAAAAATGTCTATAGGAAATGTCAACTATGATGAATGAATAACCTTTAATTCTTCTGATTCATTGTTGGTCAGAAACCTCCTGCACCTTTTCAGTCGTATTTGTGTTTGAATTGATCAACCTCCGTGTTTTCGTATAACTTTTGATTTGGTTGTTTTCAGGACTTTGCGCCACAATCTTGTAATGAAACGTCGAGGACTGCTTCAGACTCAAAATACTCTTGGCAGCCTCTGGAGAGAAAGAAAACCCAAGAGGACTGACTGGTATGGTCACATTATTAGCTCCAGTTAAAAGCCCCTGTACATTCTGCTTTGACTACAGCTTCATACCATGGAGCATCTGCAGTCCAAGATACATTGGAGAGGCATTCAAGGAAAGAATGCCATTATTACAAATGTATGCTTAAATGTTCCATCCTTATCATGTCCCTGTAAGGTGCATATCGACTCCCTTTCTTATGGACTGAAATTGTTTATGTGTGTGAATCAATAGGTTCTTCTACAAGCGTGGATAACATTATCTGCAGATGAGATGGAATGTTTAAGGGTAAAGCTTTTAGGGTGAGTTCTTTTTGTTTCATTTCAATCAGATAACAGGTACAATTGAGCTAATTATTCAAATTCCTTTGAGAATCTTTTGTCACAACTGTGATCATGCGGACCCAAATGTGACGTTAGGCTGTTAGCAATGGGAAAAGAGGTTAAAGAGAGGCAAAAGAGAGAAAAATCAAGACTTCCTATGAGTAGCGGAACCCATAAGCTTTATTATCATCTCCTCTCTCAACAGCTTGAGTGTAATCATTGCGATGAACTGTGACTGATGTCAGTAAATCTGATTTTAATTTGGACCACACGATTTAATCCGGGAAGCTATTCCTGTGGCAACGGCAACTGTGCACGTGTAAAACATGACTGATACTGTCTATTTAATCCAACATAGTGGTTAATAAGAACTGCTAATCTTCTTTCCAACCCAATAGTAATCTGTCTATGCCATGTTTACACAAACAAGCAGCGTGACTATCACGTCAACCGGAGATGGAAGCGTTTAGTTATCATCTGTGGCCCGAACATTTGGTTTAAGGCCCTACTCACACTTGGTCATTCGAACTGAGCTAAGCTTGTCCGACATTCGATCTCCCGCCCCACACTGGTCTCCTGTCACACTGCGAGTGTTTCTTGGTGTTTAGTTTGTTTTTATTGCACAAGGTGGTTGTTATCAATAACAAAGTACCGTGGTGTCTTGAGATCCATTCCAGCCCGTTTGTATTAAGGAAAATAGCACTTTTTAATGTTGTACTTTATTAAAACATACAGTAATCACATAACTACATGGAATGTCAAGAATTAACCAGTTTATGCATCATGATTAATTTCATTGAAGTTCCTTCTGGTGTGCATTACTTGCCCACTCGGGGCATTATAATACAATAATGCAGATAAATGAAGAAGAGTTTCACTCCTTTACTGTAAGTGACTCAGTAATCGGCAGTAATATTGGTAATTTATAGCAGAGGATAAATAATATATGCCTATGAGTATTGTAATATTCTCTGTCTACATGTGATGCTGCATCATTTGTGTTCAGATATCCCTTTCTTAAAGCGTTATAGATATAAATGCTATTTGTTAGTCTTTCTAGCATAAGTGTTTTTCCTTATGTGTTAGCATTAAGTTCGTGAAGTTTGGTAAATTTTTAAATACACAATGTGTAATTATCTTTGTTTTTGTTCAGTTTGACAGTGAACTCCAAATGTGACCTGTATGTAAAAGCTTAAAGCCTCTTTTTTGAAGAATTGCTCACGATCTGCACTGCTGCTTGTTGTGAAGCGATTTGAGTTCACTGCTACCATGTAGCGCTTGTTTCGCAAAAAAAAAAAAAAAAAAATCAAATCTTGAAAAACTTGTGTGTCGGGTCACTTGTATCTCAAGGCACCAATGTACATATGAAATAAAATAATTGTAAATAAATAATTGTGGAGCACGCCATGGTGTGAGAGTGGTTAGCACATCCGACTCACATTTCTGAGGTTGAGAGTTCAAATCTGGGCTTACACTGTGAAATGCATATGCTCCTTGTGCTTGCATGGGTTTTCTCCAGGCACTCTCGCTTTCTCCTACATTCCTAAAACATGCTTCTTCGGTGAATTTAACTCCTTGTCCGTAGGTTTGACTGACTGTGAATGGTTGTACTGTATGTCAAATGTGCCCTGTGATTGGCCTGTGACCATTTCAGGGTTGGCACCCGCTTCTCATTTAAAGTCAGCTGGGCTAGGCTCCAGCTCACCTGTGACCTTAAAGAGGACAATTGCAATAAAAATAAATGGATGGTTGAAATAATTGTACAGCATGCGCATTAATTACTAAGAGCATAGGGTGGACTATTTCTTTTTTTCTCTCTGGGAAGTATTTGTAGTCATTCTTTTCATTTCTATTGTGCAAGGTGGCTATTATCAAGAATAGCTGGCGAGAGGACATAATAATAGGAAAGTGCATCATATAATACACATGCATGTTCCCGTGTGTGACTGAGAGTGCCATTGACTATTTGGCCTTTGCATTATTTTGAGTCTTTGTATTTATGCATAATATGCAAGGTGACGGTTATCACAGTATATATATAAATAATTACGAATAATGTTTTGTGTGTGTCACAAGTGAAACGTAACATTTATTGAAATTGTTTGTTTGAAAAAAAATAAAAAATTTGTCAGCACTGAATCTCTGAAGGCCATGCAAACTCCCCTGCATAGTAATAGTTAGTATTTCCTTAACATTTACTAATAGGAAAACATTTAACATTCAAGGACAAATTAATACTTTTCGTTACCTGACAACAACATTTGTCAATATTTGCGAGAAGACGAGAAGAATAAGAATGGACGATTCATATATTTTCAACCAGCTGACCACTAGGGGACAGTCTGAAACAGCTAGCGATAAATACAAAAACAAAAAACACTTTTTGTCCTCTTATTTGATTTGCAAGAAACCACTGAGGAAGATGGGAGGAAAATCAGAGGAATCAGAGGAATAAAAATAAATCTGATGAAAATCAACCAATCAGAGAAAGAGGGTGTGACTGAAGAGGTGTCAATCATTTCTTGTGCACTCGCCGACACACTCAAAGCAATTAAGCCCTAGCAGCCTTGCCCTGACCTGTTTCTTTGGGATTCAGTAGGTTTGCTGAAACTAAATAAAAATAAATAAATGCTCATCCCTCATTTGCCAACAACTGGGCATAAGACTAGCAAACAGAAATAAGAGTGAAGAAGCAACAACATGGGATTGATTGGTGAACGTAGGCGTTGCCTTTCAGAGATGGCGGGACATCAAGCAGCTGAAAGGATTCAGAAGTGGCCTGAAATTACATTTCTGCTCGACAAGTAAGTTTATCACCACTTTTGGATTTTTAATTGTTTCTGCATTCCAAAAAATGAAACTTAAAACGGATAAAATTTACCACCAGGTGGTGTTCGGTTGACAGCTCCGCCCATCTCTGCACCCGAGTGTCCAAGACATGGAAGTCAATTGACATGACCACAAAGTCGACCATCTAAATGGTGCCAGGTGCACGTGGACATCCTTATGTCTGAACATGGTATTCGTTAAGGAAAATCTGAATCAGAAGTCCAATAACAGAACACCGCTCGGATTCTGGTCGGGGAGGGACCATTCTTCAGGATCACGCCCCTCCAGGTCTCACCGTCATGCTCACGTGGGCAATTACATTAAGTGGTCATTTGCGCAATGTCTAGTGGACAAAATTAGCAACAACTGTGGAAAAACTGATGCCCCCACCACCCCCACCCCCTGGACTCGATCCTCATTATTTCAATATAAAAATTTTTTGCTCAATTTTCGTTTGATGGTGTGTCGTTAGATTGCACCTTGGCTAAACAAGTATTGGGAATCGCTGCTATAAAGTTTATTTAAGAGATGATCAAAATGAACAGCAGGAACATTGTATTTGGATGTTATTTTTTTCCCCCACTGCGATTGGCTGGCAACCAGTTCAGGGTGTACCCCGCCTCCTGCCCGATAACAGCTGGGATAGGCTCCAGCACGCCCGCGACCCTAGTGAGGAGAAGCGGCTCAGAAAATGGATGGATGGATGGATTTATTCCCCATGATCCAGCAAGTTTCATTATGGATTCATTTGAACGTGCACAAACCAGAGAAGGCCCTGAACTTCTCCGTCATGAGTAATGCTTGACAAAGACTTAATGCGATTACGGTGCCCAAAATTGACAATCTGTGAAACACACTCCCCGAAAGCCAGAAGAAAATGACTTTTTTGTCTGCCGACTATTATAAAGATGTGTGAATTATCATCTATACGCACATTTACCCCACTTTTCTGTGCTGACAATGCGGGCTCTGACCAATATCCTTAATCTGCCACTCAAAATACATTTAGGCTTTGTTGGAAGGAATGTGTCACAGAAAGTCTGGGTGTGGAAGCTCTGTGCTGCCTATGAGGACCATTGTTTCTCTTTATCTGGCCAATGCAGAAACCCACTAACGCTTGTATTTCTGCTGTGGACAACCGACAGCGTTCTTGTGTGCGTGTTACAGGAGGAAGACGCGGATTGTAATCTATCCTTTGAATGCCACGCTGAATCACACTGCAGCATAAACATGTTCGGTTGAAGAGTAAATGGCATTCACTGCCCACAAGGCTGCCCGGTAACACATTTACACGCTGAGCACACATGAAGTAATGTGTGTCATGTGGCTGATGAAACGCAACTGGCTTGTGTTTTCGGTCTATCAGACATGCTCGAGTGATTAATATGACCTCTTTTAGTTTGATTATCTCCATTTGGAATGGTCAATCCCAGATCCCCTCCTTATTCCCATGAATCTGCAGATGCCCACCAAAGGCAGTGCCGCGCCCTCAGGAATCGACACCCGTGCTCGGGCTGAGAATGCGAGGATGACTGGGACTGGAAATGCAAAAGGGAGAAGATAATAAATAATTAGCAGAGTAAGTGAGGCGTAGCAGCTCAGCCTCAAGATGGAGGCCGGGGTGAAACATGTTGGTCCAACTAGTGGCCTGCAGTGTGCTGCTGCTCGGGGCACCCACCACTTTGGTGATACCCCAGAACAATAATTGTTGACTGGAAGGTGGTGGTGGGGATCAAACTTTATCACAATTGAAAACCAATCGTCGATGGGGGTTGTGAGGTTTTGGATGCCCACTCAAACGCGTTTGGATGCGCCCTAAGGTGGAGGCCCTAGGCTACCGCCCACCCCTGAAACTGAAGTGCTGCTGAGCAGTACTGATGACTTCACGTGGAAGTTTCTTATTTTCATACCTAGAGAGTATGCCATCGCTGTCGGGCGAAAACCTTGTATGTCCAAATATGGTCAATTTCACTTTATTTATTTCTTTTGCTGACCCCACTTTTTCTGTTTTTCTGTTACATTTAGCATTACTGTGGTGCCATGTCAACAGATGTAGACAGACAATCTAACAATACTCACAGGTGTAGATATTCTTGATCCTCGCCAAAGAACAACGAATACAGTATTACGGCGATATTATATTCTATATAATATTATATACAATATTCGAACAGTTTAAGGACAATGTTCCTCAACGTACAATTGGAAGGAATTTAGGGATTTCATCATCTACAGTCCATAATATCATCAAAAAGGTTCATAGAATCTGGAGAAATCACTGGATGTAAGCGGCAAGGCCGAAAACCAACATTGAATGCCCGTGACCTTCGATCCCTCAGGCGGCACTGCATCAAAAACCGACATCAATGTGTAAAGGATATCATCACATGGGCTCAGGAACACTTCAGAAAACCAATGTCAGTAAATAAAGTTCGGTGCTACATCTGTAAGTGCAACTTGAAACTCTACTTTGCAAAGCAAAAGCTATTTATCAACAACACCCAGAAACGCCGCCGGCTTCTCTGGGCCTGAGCTCATCTAAAATGGACTGATGCAAAGTGGAAAAGTGTTCTGTGGTCCGACGAGTCCACATTTCAAATTGTTTTTGGAAATTGTGGACGTCGTGTCCTCCGGGCCAAAGAGGAAAAGAACCATCCGGACTGTTATGGACGCAAAGTTAAAAAGCCAGCATCTGTGATGGTTTGGGGCTGTGTTAGTGCCAGGTTGTGAGCCCATGAGAAGGGGCGCCCACGTCACCCTTTCGGGCTGTGCTCGGCTGGGCCCCATGGGTGCAGGCCTGGCCACCAGGCACTTGCCTTCGAGCTCCACCTCCAGGCCTGGCTCCAGAGTGGCCCCGGTTACCCACAAGGGAAAACGTCTTCCAATATTATTTATACAACATTGGGGTCTTTTGAGCCATGCTTTGTCTGGTCGCTCACCTAGGACCTGTTTGCCATGGGTGACCCTGCCAGGGGCATAAAGCTCCAGACAACTTAACTCCTAGGTTCATTGGAACACACAAACCCCACCACCACAATAAAGTAATGGCTCAAGGAGGGGTGCTGCAATACATGTTTTAAAAAACACAGTCTTTGTTTATTGTTTACAAAATGTGCACATATATTTATTATTTAAGTATTACATAGTCTTCTGGTATAATTTGACCTAGTTTGACATTTGACAGCAAATAAAAATTCCCTAAATGTCATTCTTAGACCCTTAAATTGAATCCCAAAATAAACAATGTAAATGAAAATGTCATTCCTTTGTACATGTGCTACAAAGTTTGTGTACACTGTGGCTGTACTGGATCGAATTTAACCCGTGTTTATGAAAAATGTATTATTACATTTACCAGTGTGTGCTTAATTAAGGAAAGTGGTGGGAAAGGTGGGAATCTTGAAACTGTAATTTAAAAATGTTGACATTTTTTATGAGACAGTGTGGTGACTAGTGTTCAAGAGAGAGCTTGGAATAGTCCTGAGAACTGTCTGTGTTTACAACACATTTGCACAGTTTACTGCAGAAACCTGCAACTGTTAGATTTGGAGGGTCATGGGGTTTCTCGAAAAATCATCCATCCATCCACCCATCTTCCATTCCGCTTATCCTCACTAGGGTGGTTGGAGCCTATCCCAGCTATCCCCGGGTAAGAGGCGGGGTACACCCCGAACTGGTCGCCAGCCAATCGCAGGGCACATATAAACAAGCAACCATTCGCACTCACATTCATACCGACAGGCAATTTAGAGTCTTCAATTAACCTACCCTGCATGTTTTTGGGATGTGGGAGGAAACCGGAGTAACCGGAGAAAATCCACGCAGGCACAGGAAGAACATGCAAACTCCACACAGGCGGGGCCGGGCTTTGAACCCCAGTCCTCAGAACTGTGAGGCAGATGCGCTAACCAGTCGTTCACTGCACTGCCTTTCTCGAAAATCCGAACAAGTAAAAGTGAGTTCTGGACCTGCAAAAACAGGTAACTGCAATGTAGCAAGTAAAAATATATTTTCTTTTCTCTGAAACATTAAGGATTAATTATCAAATTATTAATGTCAGACAGGTCATTAATACAATGAAAAAAGATATGTAGTTCTAAAACTGATAAAAAAATTATTAGGAGGATATTCTTGGCCCAAATCAAAATTGACCTGGAACATACAGTATATGGAAAATGAACAGTATGTCAGGGTTTAAATGCCTAACGCTTTACGAATGAGTTGTCATATCACATAGACACATTCTACATTCATATTTGAGGTTTTTCCCTTTTACATAAGCATTTTTCCAATAAATACTGTACATGCAAGTCAAGTTTATTTTTAAAACCCTTAATCAGAAAAGAATCTTAAAGCAAACATTTCTACATAGGTAGTCGCTCTAATTTCCACAGATAGGGCATTCCAGAGTACCTGCTAACTTCTTTTTTAGCTCTCGGAGTCACCAAAAGACCGACCCGAGCGTAAGGAACATAAGGTACTACTAAGTCAGCAAGATAGGAAGGTGTTTAGTGCCGTGTAATATTTTATCAGTAAGAAACAAAACCTTAAAGTCACATCTCAGGTGGACCAGGAGACATGACATGACATATCACTGTTTGTCACATGATTATCACATGACATAACATATCACTGTTTGTAACGGTGCTATAATATTTTTTCATTAAGAGTCACAATATTAGAAACAGCTGTCAGTATAATGCCGGACAATTCTACACCGTTGCAGACTACAATAACAGTCATTTTGGGCAGTTACCCGTAAGCCCTCACTTCCAGTGTCAGTTGTCGGTAAGAATTTTATTTATAAAGTCCGAATGGTCCTAAATTTTTGTTGAAGGTACATAACAAGACTAAAATTTATCAAAAAATGTCAAACTCATGGCTCGGGGGCCAGAACCGCCCGGCCACATCATTTTATGTGGCCCACAAAAACAAATAATGTGTCAACTTCCAGAATTTTTGTTCAACTTTGTACCAACATTTCAAATTGTCAAATATAATAAATATTATATTGATATTGCAAGCATTTATTGTTACCAAACCTCCTTTTACAGTAACTTGAACAATAGTTGAACAAACTCTTATCCTTGACTTTTGATTTCAAAACTAGTTATCCATCAGTTTGTTGTGTATATGTAATATGATGAGACAGTTAAATATTAATGTTTTCTACAATGTGGCCAACAACAAAAATTTGTTTAACACTTATGGCTTGGAGTGTGTGTGTGTGTGTGTGTGTGTATGTCATGGCTGCTATTTCTGTTTTGTTATTAGTTTCACCTGTGTCCTGTCTTAGTGTGCCCTGCGCCACTTGTCTCCTCCAATCAGCTCTCTCCTTCCACTCGTCCTGTCCAAGTGTGCCTCTTTGTCCGATCATTCTGTGTGTATTTAACTCAGCTCAAAGTGCAGGCAGTCATTCGGTAGTGTCGGCTGAAATCTGAAGTCACAATTACAAATGTCTTAATGTTTGCCATGTAGAGAAAAAAAGAATTTAAAGCAATAGTGTGAACGTTCACTCAGAGAGAGCTGCATGATGCTGCCGTGCTTTCTTCCGATACACGGCCTGTGCATCATCACCTGCAGGCTGCAGCAGCTCGTGAAACAGAGAATGACAAACAACATAAGTCACCAAGTGACTCCTGCACAGCCAATCAGCTGTAATTTATTCTAATGTATTCATAAGGTTGTTCAGTGGTGATGGATTGGCTGGGGCTGAGAATGTGGGAAGCAAATAAACACATTCGTTGAGTCTTTTGGTGGATTTCATTTCTCTTAATTGCAACATTACTAGCTCTTTGATGTTTTGACAGCGAGGCGGAAGTTGTTCTGACGCCGCCATGTTAAGGAACATCTCCAAATTGTTTTAAATTCACATCGAGGAGTGAGAATTTGTGGAAGCTTATTGTTGCCATAACAGAAAAAAAAAAAGTTCAGTATCACATTATGTGATAGGTTTCTAGTTTTAACATTATAACATTAAACATTTAACATTAAAATGTGACAAATTTGACTTTCGGTTTCCAGTTTTTTTAAAACCTCAGCCTCATTATTATTTTTTTTACAGTATTCTAGAAGAACATCATAGTTGCATAACTAGTAAGATTTCATTTATAAGACCCAAAAAGACACACGTACCTTTCTCTCCCTTCATCGGGCTCCACCAGTGACCTGTACTGCAAGTAATTGCTTTGTTTTTTTTTTGCTGAATGCAAAAGTAAAATTTTATCACGTTTAAACATGATAACTTATTGCGTTAAAATGTGAAAATTATCACTTTAAAACTTGATAAATCCTGCTCTGTTTACAATCCAGCTGGTACACACCCTTTTTCATACATCACTGTCAACGTGCTAAAAGACTTCTGCAAAGGAAGAACCGGGGAAGTTACAAATGAATAAATGAGATTTAGCCTTATCTTTCTTTAATGAGGCTCATGATGTATGTTTTTACAATCAAGATGAAATTACAATATGTAACGAAATGTCTCAAAGATACTTGCTTACATTTATAGTTTGTCAGCTTGTGGTAGAGGACACAATTTAGAAGATCCATGTAGTTGGGTTTTTATATTCCAAAATGTGCAAATGTTAAAAAGCATTCGTTTACGATAATCAACCTATCCAGGGTTTAATTAAACTGCTTACATAAACAATCGGCCTGGAAAAAACAAAAACAAAAGCTCCAAGTTAAGCGTCATCGTGGCAGCGTGAAGAGCATGATTGCAACCGAAGGCTACGTTACACAATAGCACGTCGCAAAAAGTAGGCCCTCTCATTGTCTAAATAGGATGATTGCTGCTGGGCTGAAGGGTCCTTCAGCGAGGGGCGCACGTGTGGGAGGCCTCGTATAAAACATCACCGATGATTAACTTTTTTCAGTGTGCAGACTGCAGAGACTCTGGTGTGTAGCTCATGTTGGGTTGTTCTCATAGAAAATAATATTTTCCATCTTTCTTGCCCTTTTACACAGAAGCTGTTCACAGCCAGGTGAAGGACAACGTCAAAAGGAGGATAGCCTTTGTTGCCTTATTACTCTTTCACAACATAATAGCAACCAGCTTGCATTGAAAAAATAGCCGACGCTTAAACAGTATTTCATCATTTCTCTTCTTCGATCATCTATATTGCACCTTCCACTGTCTATGCTAACATACTTGTCGCAAAAACTCATCCCTGTGTATGATTTCACATTTCCATGTCCTGGCTACATTATGAAAATGAGAGGCAAGTGCTGTCCCTTTTGGCTGACACGGGGCACACTCGCTGTCTCTCAGCCTGCATCTGTCCCGTCTTAAACCATTTTCTACGTCTCATCAACCCATGTGTGACCCCAGCTCATGCAAACTTGCTCATGATACCCAATTTTGGAAAGCATTTCTTTCTACTTTAAAAACCCTGTAAAGTGACTATGAACATGTGTTTCTAAATATGTTGTATTGTATTGTTTGAATATAATTGCTGAAAATGTCGTCCATGACTGGGAGATATAGCATTAAACTCTTTTTCACCAATTTCAGTTTTGTTGATTTTTTTTTTTTTTGGCCCGAAAATGCGTCTTCTCTTCTGTTAATCGGCTCACTTGTTTGCTTTAGAGTTCCTCGTTGTTGGCCCGAGAGTGAGGAGAACATGTAGTTCTGTGTAGGCATAAGAAAGATGCTCGATGAAGTAGCGTAATTTCTCATATATAATGCACATTTCCCCCCCCAAAAAATTGTCAAACGTCAATAGTGCGCATTATACATAGGTATATGGGGAAAATGGAAAGAACTTTCCGATTTTATAAATGTATGCCCCCATCTAGAGGTTATGTAAAAGGTGTACACTTTCATTCCAATATGACTGCATATATGTACAGTTCTGCTCATATGTTTACATACCCAGGCAGAATTTGTGAAATATTGTTTTTTAAATACGACTGATGACTGAACAACAACCATCATTAATTTATTTATGGTTATGTTTTGTTTAATGATAATGCTTTTGTGAAATGTTTGACAGTTTAATTTGAATCCCGTTAAAATAAAATTAAATGTGTTTCGCCTGGTCCTTTATGTTTTCTTTAAAGAATTGTACCCATCTTACAAATTTTGCCTGGGTAATCAAACACGATATGAGCACAACTGTGTGTTTTCTCATTTACTAAATACAAGTATGACTGTGAATTTCAAAATAAGAGCAAGTAAATAAAAAGAAAGTATTACGTGTTAAGTTCAGAATAATTATTTGAAAAAAGTAACAAAATACAGATACTACTTCACGTTTTGATCATATGGGTAGACGCAAAATCATGCATTGTAAAAATGGATTATACATGGGTAGAAGGGTCTTCCAGAATTTTGAGGTCAACTTTTTTTGCGTTTTATACATGAGTGCGCATTATACACGGGAAGTTACGGTAGCATCCATCTGTAGTGATATTTCATTTAAAGCAGATGACCCCACATAATTTGAGAATGGAGACAATGACTTGTTTTTTCCCAATTTTGAATCTTCATTTTTTTGTCATGGGTGATTTTTTATTTTTTTTTGGTAATCGTTTCAATGTGGCAGGGTTGTTAACAACACTTCTCTGTGGTGTGTCAAATTTACAAGGCAATTTTACTCTACAGTGACTTTAAAAGTAACAATTCTTTCGATCTGAGCAGTCTGGATTAAAGCATTCGAGTTGTAACATGAAAAAATACAGTAGGGAAAACAGAGTAGACACACACATTGCATTGTTGTTGTGTGCTGATGAGTTACGGCCCTGGCACGTAAGAGATGATAGGTCCATAGACTTATCAATAATGTATCATCTGGTAAGAGAAATGATAGGCACTCAGCTGGTACGTTCTCCTCAGAAGTAAGCCATAAATTTGCAGGGCAATAATAATGACTCTTCTCAGGGAAATAAAGGCCCCCCCAACAGTCATAAACCTGACTCGCTCTTCCATCGTCTGGAAGAAAAATATTTCCTCTCTCCGCACCCAGGAGTCGTACACAGGGGGTACTTGAAGCAGGCACCTGGATATGCAACCATCCCTCTTTACAGGGGGGGAATACAATTTCAGTTTTTCTATTAGTTATTCTCACATCCTGCCTGTGCAGGCGAGCAAAGATCTGGTGAGCTCAAGTTCACTCCAGTTATTTGTTTCCTTTGACCATCCAATTTGGCTGCTCAGCTCACCGCAGTTGACTTTATTTTATTTGCATTTTGAAAATAACGATAACATTACTTTCTTGGGAAAGGAAATCATCTTGTGAGAAAACAAGTTACATTCTCACAAATTCAACATTCAAGGTTCTAAACATAGGCGCTTCTAGCCCATTTTTATGGGGGGGGGGGGGTTGATCATACACCCCTAAATGTATGTACATATGTATGTATGTATGAATAAAGTATGTATTGCACCATATTTCCTTTTTAAACAAATGTATACAAAAGTATATGTATGTATAACTATACAGTACCTGGTTGAAATGTAATATTTTAACAACAGAAATAATGCCCCCCCCTTACCTCAAAAATTGTTTGTTCCACCCAATATCTCCAACCTCTCCAAGACTGGACTCTGTGCACGCTGACTGCACAGATCAATGGATGCTGCAGTCTAGTCATACAAAGTTGTGGTTTAAATACCTGGTGCAAACCAGGACGTGGAAGTGAACATTTCTTAACTTCTATAACTCCAAAAATAATAATACCTAAACTATTATCGTTACCATTCCTCATTTTTGCTGTAACTCAGTCATAGCTCAGTGTTTATGTTGTTAGGTAGGAGTTAGCTGATGATTTTTTCTAGCGAGGACATGTTTCAGGTGGTCAAAGACAGCAGCACTGTCTTCTGTTTGAATTGGAATGAGAGAAGCTAGCTGTTGTGTCATGTGCATGTGTTAATATTAGAGCCAAGGCGCTACTGACAAGCTAACTGACCGGATTCCCATTTACAATATAACTCCTATTTGGACACATAGAAAGGGACGAGAAAAAAGAGGATCTTATATATGAGCAGAGGTAGGACCAAGTCATTGCTTTGCAAGTCATATGTAAGTTTCGAGTCTTTGCCCTCAAGTCCTGAGACATGCAAGTCCCGAGTCAAGTCGCAAGTCCTACACTTTGAGTTTCGAGTCCTTTCGAGTCATTTTACAATAAAAATACAAATATTGTAATACATATCATATTTATATTTAACTAATATGCATATATTATATATTGCATTTATATATTTAACATCCATATTTATTTATCAAAACAAATTTGATAAACAAGCGCATCCATCCATCCATCCATTTTCTTCCGCTTATCTGAGGTCGGGTCGCGGGGGCAGTCCCCAGACTTCCCTCTCCCCAGCCGCTTCATCCTGCTCTTCAAAACAAGTGCATTGAATCTTTATAAGAAAATTCAGGGGGCTGATCAAAAATTGTGCACCTTCAAAGCCAATCGTCAAGGGGAGGGGGGGGGGGCTTAGTTCATTGCCCCTTCAAAACCGATTGAAAGTACGTTTTCAGTTATTCTAGGAAAATGCTATGCTATGACTTATTTTTTTTCACTTTATTTCTGAAGTGACATTGAACAGACATGTCACCAATAAGAATTTGCATACAGTAGTGCTGCAGTTAGTAATCGAGTATTTTACTGACAATTCTTTCATAATAATCAAGATTGGATAAGGATAAATATATTTTCAGAATCAGAATCATCTTTATTGCCAAGTATGTCCAAAACACACAAGGAATTTGTCTCCGGTAGTTGGAGTCGCTCTAGTACAACAGACCGTCAATTTACAGAACACTTGGAGACATAAAGACATTGACAAAAAACAATTGTGCAAAAAGATGCATAGTCCTCTAGCACTTAGAGCAGTTCGAATGACTAATATTGCAATAGTCCGGTGCAATGACCATTGTGCAAAGGGCGCTGAGACTTCAAGGAGTGTATGCGGTTTAAATTGACGAGTAGTGCGATAATCTGGGACAATGTTGATTGTGCAAATGTTGCAGATACTCCTCAATCAGTGTGCAAATGGAGCAGATGCTACTCTGGCATGAGTGGCCAGTATATGCAAATAGTGCAGCATGGCGAGACAACTACAGTGAGTGCACGAGTAATACATAATTGGCCCCACAGAAATGTGACAACGAACTCAAGTCAAAAAATTGCCAGCTTGTTGTACTTTTGCTTGGTTAAAGAGAAATTTTGAATACACAATAGAAAATGAGACATTTCACTTAATATTGAATGACCAATTGGTTTACTCTTTTAGATAATCAACAGTATTTTTTCTTTAATTCACATTCTGCATATAGCAGGAAACTGCATTTTCTTGTCTACAAACATTTCTAGTGAGGAAATTTCAAACATAAATATAAATAGATTTCAGTTTAAAATTGGCATTTCTTGTGAGTATCAAAAATACAAGACATTAATTGAAAAAAAGAGGAACACAAGTTTGTCATCTTGTTATAAAGTTACAATTGTATCTAACTGTGGTATCTCAATCGGAACACTAGGGGGCACGATGTAAAAAAGACACGAAGAAAAGGAAACAAAGAAAAAGGTAGTTTCATGTCGAATAGATGTTAGTTGTGTGCTGATCGATTGGTAAATAAAGTGAATTAAAAAAAAAAAGTACAGACTGAATCTTGAGAACACTACACTAACTAAACTAGACCATAATGTACAGGAAGCCCAGACAGCGCACGGTCGGCCCGCCGTGTAACTATTTGCGTGATTGCGCGCAAAGCCAGCTGCTATTGCTAATGAAAACAAGCGTAAGTGACGTGCTGTTCAAGTCCAAGTCAAGTTGCAAGTCTTTTAACACATTGCCAAGTTGAGTCTAAAGTCATCAAATTCATTACTCGAGTCTGACTCGAGTCCAAGTCATGTGACTCAAGTCCACGCCTCTATGCCAAGGTTTATTTGCACCAACTTGAGAAGGGTGCATACTAGTTTTTACAAGTCAATGAGTTCAAGTCCAAGTGAAGTCACGACTCATCGCTGTCTTAACACATTGCCAAGTGGAGTCTTAAGTCATCAAATTCATGACTCAAGTCTGACCTGAGTCCAAGCTGTGTGACTCGAGTCCACACCTCCGTATATTACTATTCAAAGTCGTCACAAAAGTCAATTTCTGTTCATGTGTTTTAGATATGATGAATTACATTTTATATAAAAGTCTACAAAAAGAAGTCCAACGTCAACTTTAATTTTTGTCATTTTTAAGTTCTCACTGTAGAGGGCTGGTTTACTCCAGAAAAAATACATACTGTTAATGTGTATGTAGAGGTAGTACTTAGCTGTCTTCCCCCAGAAATTAGTACAGTATGTATGTTTGTTTTAAAATGTCAATCCATGCTTCTCTTGCTGTGGCTCAACATTTAATAACCTCTCTCAGATTTGTTGGCTGAGTCATAGAGTTTCCTTAACAGTGTTATGCTTCTCTTTTATAAATGTGGGAATGAAAATTGCATTCAAATGTATCAAACACTGAAATTAATCTTGCCTGGCCAGCAGTTCAGCACTGTTAAACCTCTGATTTTAGACTCGCCCCTGGTTCTAAAGTCATGTAGTCAGCGGAGGTTTGCTGCTCCTCCCAACCCCTACCCACCCCGGCCACCCCAACACCCCCCCCCGCCCCCCCGCCCCCCCACTGCTGTAATCTGCTGTTTTTGGGGGGGGGTTAGAAAAGATTTGTTGCGTTGCTTGTTGTTTTGTTTCTACCTTCACTTCTGCCGTCTTAGTTTCTTGCCAGACCTCAGTTTTCTGCTCTTTCTGAAGAAACATAATCAATCCATGTTCTTGTTGCTGTCAAACCCTTACAAAATATGTCAGCCAAACACCTAACTGTGTGTGAACTGTGAACCCATTTCAGATACGCTAACCTTTTGGTCTGAAGACAACATTTAGGGTGGACTCACTCTGTCTTTTGTCATTTCAAGTGAAAGCTCCCTTTATTGCATTGTCTGCTTTTTGTTTTGCTTTTTTCAAAACCGACCATCAAATTTCATATTTTTCTCTACAGATTTCATTACTCTCGGGGCGATTGTGGCTGACCTCTGCCGTTGCGTTTCCTCCAGCTGTTCAAGTCACACTCGGGCAGCAGTGGCCCAGAACAAATGCTCGAGGAAGAAGCGTGCCAGGCTTGGTGTCCATAATCAAGTCTTGCGAGCTGCCTTTAGAGTGCAAACAGTAGGCATCAAGCAGTTTAGGCTACGTTTGTTGTGCTGAGTGCTTTCCACAAAGAGGTTGCATGAGACATTCTGACCTTGTCAGGAGCGTCAGGCTGAGATCTCAACCGAATCCTTCTCTGACTGAAGAGGAGATGGGCAAAGATTTGACATGTGTCATATAATATAAATGATATCCTCCTGAATTATGTTTCTCAGAGACCCACCCTTTAATAGCCTACTTATTTTTATACAGCATTCTGTCATTGTGCAGGTGTCACTTTAGGAGGGAGAGAATTGCTCTGAATTTCAGCAGTTTGCTGGCATTTTTTCCTCCGTATGTAACAGAAGACATGATGCTTCATTGCAGCATATTCCAGCTTCGACTCAAACCTTCTGCTGTGCATACCTGACATGTAACACATGGATGTGATATTGTTCACGTGATTTAGACGCTGACGTAAACATATAAAGGGCAAACACGGTTTCATCTGGGGTGATGAATACAGCCGTCAGGGGAAAAAAAATTACAGGAGCGAGCATAATTGTTGGAGTTATCATGTGATTTATGTGAGGGAGCCAACGGTCTTTGGTGGCATTGCAAAATGAAGGCTACTGAAATGATTGCTTGCGTGACATCTCGCCAGATTTTCATCCCTTTTCAAAATCCTTCAAAGGCACTGTTATCTCCCTGCATGATGTTTCCTTATCTGGCATACAAGAAATGCACATCAAGCTCGGGATGCTAAATTGCAAATATTAACGCAGATAACTCTCGATGACATTCTTAAAGGCCATGAATAAACGCCTTCTCTTGTATTCATGTCTCACACCTGGTGGCCAATAGAGTTGAACAGTCGGAGATCTCAGGAGGCATGGAGATGCTTACTGGAATGGAACGGCCCAGCCCAGAGCCAGAAGGTAAAAGCATCTGTGCTCTGTGCAGACTGTCATCAGCTGTTTGGGGGGGTTGGGGGAGAAAACCTCAACATGGAAACCTACAGTTCTTTTGTTAATTTGAATATTTCATAATGTGCATGCAATGACATTTGACTGGGGATCAAATAACGTTGCCCTGGGTAAATGTCAATGTTAGACTCAGGATGTACATTTGCATGTGGTTATTACTACCTCCTGAGAAATTAGGCATGCGTAATGTATATTCTGCTTTTTGCCTACATTTACTCACATCACAGCTCAAATGCGGAAAGGTTTGTGCCCAACAAGTTAATGAGTTGCTTCGCTGTTTTACCTCTTATCCACAACAAGGCTCTAACGGAACAGATTAATATACTGAAGAGAGGCTATTAAATGTTAAGATCAACTGACGTGACAGGTGTAAAAACTCAATTTGCTTTCAACATTAGGGGCGGGGCCTCTGCAAATTGAAAAAGTTCCCACTCAAGACTTGTTTGTATTGATTTTACCCACTTAGATGTTAATACTCCACTAAAACAGATTCAAAGGCCAAATTTCCACACTGCCTTCAATCAAGATAATCTTGTTTCTGACTTGGCTGAATTTCAGAGTCGCCTCATGCAGATAAAGCAGACAGCAACCATTTCCTATTGACCTTTGTGGAAGGCTTGAGAAAACAAAAAAAGGCCAATGAAAATGCAAATGAGTCCCGAGGAGTGCAGCACTGTGACTTAAGTTACAGGCGGTGATGTATTGATATCACACTGAGGATCTTTGAGATCTTGAACATTTTTTCCCCTAAACACGTTTGTGCGCGTGAGGATGATTCGGTACGTACGTTTTCTTATCCACAACGTTTTCCTCTTTGTCATTGTCGGAAAAGCATTTCTGCACAACATGATCTTCACGGTGTCATGTCGTACATGTCCAACAGAAATCTACCCCCTGGCATGTTGTTGTTGTTGTAATCTGAATATCATCTTAAAATGTCATGTCTTTTTTTTTAGGGGATGCAAAAAAAATAATAATAATAATGACACGACTGCTGGGGGGGAAGCTAAATAGACTAGATCCATCCTGGCTCCATAGTTCTTCCTGAGACATTTTCAGCGCTCCCACCCTGAGCAAAACACAACGATTTATTGACATTTTCACTGTGCTTAGCCGCCCTCTGGAAGAAGCAACTAACACCTTATTTTGTAGGCATGCCATTTAGAAGCATAGAGTCAGACACGCGTTAAGAGTAGTGCCATAATTACTTGAAAACATGGTTTGATGTTGTCCACACTCTGCACAGTCATTATGTGTTGTACGTATGTAACACTGGGCTTTGTGTTTGCACGTATCTGTACTGCCCATTTGAAAATTATGAGACATCTGTGAACACTATGGCTGTAAAAAAAAGGTTTTTTCTTTGCTTTTCAGAGAGCTGCCGTCAGAAGCATTCAGGGAAAGGTTCATTGAATCAGCAGTGCACGAACATTTTTCAGGCAGAAATCGGTGGTCTGCAGGTCAGAAAAATATTTGTGATTGGTTTGCTGCGCAGCAAGGATGATAGACAGGCAGGCCTTTGCGTTTTTATGTGGGTGGTTCACAATCCCTCACAAAAGACGAGTTGGACTGGTGTTTATGAGAAAGGCATTAGGTTTGCCTCCATTTCATTTTAGTGCAAAAATGCACATTTCAATTGAACATTGATGTTGTGGAGTGATATGAGAGTGCTTAGCAAGTCACGAGGAATATTTATTTCACCTGAGCAGGGATTCCCTCTGTAAGAAACGTACGAAGTTTGAATGATAAGATGCTTGAAGTCAAATGTCAGATCTCTGCAAGCTTTTTGTCAATGATGTAAAAGATATGTTGTTTTCAATTCATTTCAATCACTGCTAATTGTGAATTATTTGGGGACAGGGACATTAAACAGTCAGTTAGTTTACATGCACTAAATAAAACCGACCTATTGGATTACTTTAATTGGAACCATTCATCCATCTGTCTGTTCATCTATCTGTCCATCCACCCATTTTCTATGGCACTTATCCTTACTAATCGTTTAAATGCGTCCTCTGCTGGACATTTTGAACTTGAATATCTTCCACCCACTGCATACTACTGAGGGAACTTCTTTTGCCATCTTCAGAGGGCAGGACATTTAGGGCTTTTCAATGCTACCAACTGGAAAGTGGTGGGGCTTTGGTACCTTTGTCTTTCCCATTATGGAAAATGGAATCCATCAGTGCAAGGACATTTTAGTGGAAGAGGAAAAGTAAAAGTACATAATACTTAAGCTAATTTTGGTTTGAAATGTTGCTGCATATTTTGAGTCCCTTAACAAAAGATTAAAATATTATCTGAATTATTTGAAGTATTTTTGCATAGTATTTAAGTGTTTTTTTTTTTTTTTAAAGATCCTCCATAGTGGTCGACATTTGTAGTTATTTTGTTCTTTTTTTGTTTGTTTGTTTGTTATAAAGATGAAAGAAATTACCACACAAAGATTTGGGTCTCCATTGCGAGACTGAGAGGGCCAAGGATGAGCCGATAACATTTTAGAGAGAAGAAAAGAAGCGCTGCGTGTACAGACACGGCAATAATATATTTCTCTGGGCTACATCATTTCAAGTTAATATTTCTCAGTACTGGTATATAGATGGAAGGAAACATAGTGTAATTAAAAAGTTTGGAAAATCTATGAAACGTTTTAAAGCGACATGGTGGCAGAGCAAATCCACCTACCCATATGTCAAACAGGAGCATTTAACGCCAACTCTTTTCTCTTCACTATTGAATAAAAATAAACTGCCCTGCAATTGTCTGGGGACCAGTAGCTAGAGAGAGAGAGTGAGAGAGAGAAAGAGAGAGAGAGCAGAGAAAATGGATGGATCAATGAATAAATGGAAACAGACAGGATATATCAATCTGTATTTCATGAGACCATGACAATTGACTAAAATAAAACTATAAACAAACAACCGGTGTCTCTCGTTACCCTGATGAAAGTAGGTTTCACAATAGAAAATATTATAGGTGAATGTGAAGAGCATCCACAACATGTACCGTAGTATATTCGTTTAATCAAACTGTATTAAGAATACACATACTCAACACTATAGACGTCATGAGCATAATTTATTGTTGCATTTAAAATAATGCCCTGCACAACTGAATTAAAGCACAATATCAAAGTACGCCATTCAAATCTATTTAATCCCGTTTCATACCACTTTACTTTTGATCAGCATCCAATATCTACATCAGGACCTTTGCAGTAAAAGTGTGGAAAAGTATTGATACCAAGTATTGTACCAAGGTAGACCTCCATTGTTAAAAAAAAAAAAAAAGTATTAAGAGTTGTAAAGAGATAATGATATATGTATAATGATCCCTCTCTTACACCCACATCTGTATTTTTGAATATCCACAGCTAAACAAGCTCAGATTTGCATCATTGTCACTTAGCATTGCAGCAGCAGACAAATGGTACTAGTTTGTTCAAAAGATGGAAATGCACCCAGTGCATGAACACGGGAGCTTTACAGAGATGTGCAGGGAATAGGGGTTGAACAACTAAAGATTTTTTGTAGTCAGGAAGACATCTCCCCGAGTCATGACGCTGTGAATTCTGACGAGAAATGGAATGTAGCCAATCACAGAAGCCTCCTGACTGCCCAGCAACGAAGCGGCGATGAATAAAATGTTGGTTTTTTTGTATAAAAGTGGGTTCCCCAGATGGCAAGAAGTTTCTTTATTTTTGAGAGATCACGTGTGATCACGTGAGATTTCAAAATAGGCGGCGGAACAGAATTTTTACGTGTGTGGTTTTTCTGTGTTGAGATTATCGGAGCTCAACACATACGACAAAAACTGTTAAATGCATGATTTTTTTTATCTTTCTGTGCGGGGCCTCTGACAGATAAAACAATCTCTTAAGATTTGAAAAATCCTTATATGTGGACCAGGCTGAACCTGACGTCGTACGTACTGGCTATCTCCAACACATGATAGGGATAGTAAAGTAAAGTCGCGACTAGTCAACAAATTGGTTCAAAATTGGTTCAGGAGAGAACATCAAAATAGTCTGATGTCAACGTACTGAATGTTTCCAACCGTTTAAGCCTCATGTTTCCCTTAAATACTGGACAAATTCCGACAAACTTGGCTGCAGGGCTCATGATGTACCGTATCTCTGTGGAGCTATTTCTACTCACGTGCCCACCCCATCTTAAGAGCTCATTGTTCCGCTCAGAAGAACTCAACAATTCATAGTATTTTGCTTCCTCCTCTCGAAGTGCTAAATCTCTCCTGCACCCAGGTGTCTCATCCAAAGCCTCTGAGGTTAAGGCTATGTTGCTTCCTGTGTCTTCCTGCTTACTTCACTCCTTCCTCAGCTGGGAATGTGCTGGCTTCAAGAATCATAATGAAAAGTCTTTACGTCATAGAGATTGCGGTGTGCAGGTTCGGACCTTTGCCAATATTGGGCATGCCAGACACAGATAAAAAACAACAACAACTAATCATCACATGCTGAGAAATGGGGAGGATAGAGCTGTTTACCCACACAGCGAATATTTCCTCCAATTAACTAACTTTTTTCCCACCTTGATTTTGCTAATGGCTTTGGTGTTTTTATATAGGGGTAAAAAAAAACGTAGTGCACCAACCGTTTAGGTGCGTTGCATTGGATATAAAGTGTACAGACCCCTGTTCAAATGCCATTTTTGGTGATAAAAATATAGACCAAGATAAGTTATTTTAAACCTTTTTACAGTATTAATATGACCTAAAACCTGCACAACTTTTAAAACATTTTAAAAACTATTTCTGAGAGGCGAAGTAAATATAAACAACTCAAATAATGTGGTTACACGTGTGCCCTCTTATAACTGGGATGTGGCTGTCTTCAGAACTAATAAATGCCATTTAAAGTCAAAGTTTAAATAGGAGTTGGCACACACCTGCCGCCATTTGAACTGCCTCTAATTAACCAGACCAAATACTTTAGCTATTCTAGAAGGTATTTCTATGCTTTTCTGGGTTTTTCTTTTTTTTTTATTCTTTCTAGCAGGTGCCTGAAGCCTTTGTGGTAACACTGACTGCTATCGTTTGACCTTTGTTTCATTGGCCCATAATCTCCTAAATACATGGGGAAATGAAATTTTATGGTCCATTGTCAACAAAGGCAATTTTTAATTAAATCTTTTTTTTTTTTTTTGGGCCATAATTCCAAATTGTATCTTTGGCGCAAACACGACAACGCTCATCACCAAAAGGACACCATATCTACCTGAAGCCTGGTGGCAGCATCATGTTTGGAGCTGTTTTTCTTCAATTGGAAATAAAGCCTTAGACAAGATGGAGGGAATTATGAACAGTTTAAAAAAGCAGTTAGTGTCAGCACAAAACTGTCAGGCTTCTGCTAGAAAGCAAAATAATAACAATAATCATAATAATAATAATAATGCCAGGAAAAGTCTCCTAGAACAGCTGGACTTGGGGTAAATCAGAGGCATTTTAAAATGGCAGCAGGCTTGTGCTTACTACCATTTAAACTGAGTTTGAATTTGATTGGTTACTTCTGAATACAGTCCAATCCCAATTACAAGTGGATATGCACACTTGTGCAACCACATTATCTTAGTTATTTTTTACTTCCCCTTTTTGAAAGATAAAAAAAAAAAAAAATTTTTTAAATTACAAATATTGTACAGGTTATAGGTTACAGATGGTGAAAAACATTGTAATGATCAGACACTTGTGGAGTGTCAGGAGTTATTTTGTAACCATTGGAAGTGTTCAATCTCATCGAATGGCAATGACCTTTGGGTGGGGTGTCAAACTCATTTTTATCACGGGCCACATTGTAGTTACGGTTTCTCTCAGGGGGCCATTAAACCATATAAATGTTTCGTCATATTATTACATAGACACCAAAAAATTATGGATAACTAGATTTTAAATCAAATTTAGAGGATAATAGTTTGTTCAGCTATTGTTCGAGTTCCTGTAAAGAGGGGTTTGGTAAGCAAAAAGTGCTTGAAATATTGAATCATGGAAGGATGTGCCGGGCCGGATTTGGCCTACAGCCCTTGAGTTTGACACCTGTGACCTATGGGGTCCCTCAAGGGTCAGTTCTTAGACCCTTCCTGTTCAGCCTGTATATGCTACCCTTGGGTCAAATTCTTCAGAACTTTAATGTTGACTATCGTAGCTATGCAGATGACACACAGTTATATTTAGCAGCGTCTCCAAATGACTACAGTTCAATTGAGGTGTTGTGTCACTGTTTAAAAAAGATAAATAACTGGATGAGCCAAAAAAAAATTCAATTAAATCACAACAAAACTGAGTTAATTGTTTTTGGCAATAAAGAAAAGAGGATTTGCTGTTAGTAAATACCTGGAGTCACTCTCTTTAAAAACCAAAGACCAAGTCCGAAACTTTGGTGTACTAATAGCTTTAGACCTGACTTTCAACAGTCATATCAAATCAATGACTAAAATTGCCTTCTACCATCTGAAGAACATATCCAGAGTGAAGGCTTGCATGTGCCAAGCAGACCAGGAGAAGCTCATCCATGCATTTATCTCAAGTAGACTTGACTGTTGTAATGGTCTTTCTGACTGGACTCACCCAAAAGAGCATTAAACAGCTTCAGCTCATTCATTGTTTTATCACACAAACCTGGCATTTGAACATGCGTGTGCAGACCAGAAAATCCTCATTAAAAAAAATGTCACTCCAAAAATGACCTCAACGGGATACCTCTGCTTTGCTTCTCCTGGTCATGTCGCATGTCCCTGAGTTCACAAAGTGCAAAAAGAGACACATGACAGAACTCAATGTGAACCACAACACCACCAATGTTTCTTCTATGAATTAGTTTCTCCTAAAGACACGTACATTTCTAATATTTCCATATTTCATTTAAATTTTCCTTAAGGGAGATCCACTGTCCACAGGGATGCGTTGTAATTATGTGGGGCAGCTGCATGCGCGAGGAGAAACAAATGCCGCCCCAGGTAATTCCGTCAGTATGTAAATGGTTGTTAATCATGTAGGTGCGTGCTGCCAGTTTCCCTCATTTGCATCTGATCAGGTGCTGCAGTCCCACGCCATGGTATCTAATCCAGAGGCAGTCTTGAAGTCTTTTAAGGCGTGCGTAAGTGCCTTCAGAGTCAGCCCGGCTGCACGAGAATTTTTTTTTTGTCTTGGTGCTGGCTGAGGCGGTGGTGGTGGTGGTGGTGGGGGCGGGGGGGGGGGGACTCGGAGTCAGTTAGAGCCGCTCACTCTTACTGGAAGGATGCAGACAGTGAGAAGAGGAGAGATTCCACTACACTCGAACAAGGAGCTCGCCGTACGTGCCGACACATGCAAATGGACAGACAGATTCAGCGGGAGCCACTCCTGAAGGGGCAGCAGTGGTATTTGTGAGGTGGACTTGAAAGAACTGTACGTCTCTGCTCTCTGCTTCTTTCTGAGTCACCGGACTGTTGCAGTTAAAGAGTGGAGGAAGAGTGAGTGGAGTTTTCTCCTCCTGATGGGATCAGCATGAGTGGCATCATGGATGGATTTATGCCATTTTGTTGAAACATTTATATCATCGTGGACGAGTTGCTCAGGTCAGATGCTCCTTTACTCCTCACTGTAAAGTAATAAAGATAGCAGCTTCATTTGTTTCGATGGCGGGGAAAATGTAGAAAAATGTCACTTTTGATGCAAACTGTATTTAGTAATGCTTATTCAAACAGTCAGGTGTCTCGAGATACAGACAGGGGGGGGGGACAAAAAACATTGTGGTATGAGCTGCTTCTTCTAGCCATGAACACATGCCTCAAATATAGTCACCATTAACATTTACTTTCATGATAAAAGTTGAAAATGAGCAAAAAGTTCAATTCAATCCTATTGTATGCAAACACTGCAGGTCTTTTGAATATAATGAGCAGGTGGTGGAACCAACTTTGAACGCGCAGATGAATTTAATTCGTGATGCCAGGTTGTTAGAGAGGATAAAAATGTAAGAGCTTGAACGTCACTCGAATGAAGTCCTTCTCCTTTCACCAGAAAAGAAATGGGAAAAAAACCTGCTGCCGTTGTTATATTCTCTTATTTCTCTTTTTCCTCTCTCTCTAAACAATGCAGTGCGACAGCTTTTTGATTCCTATTTCTGCTGTGTCACTGTCACATTGTTCTGACAGACACAGAAAAGAATCAGCAGCTGTCTGCGAGTTAAATCGTGTCTTTCTTTAAGTTGGAGTTTGGTTTGGAGGCAGGGGACACTCCTTAGGAGGAGATGGGAATCAGTCTGTCAGGGGAAATCTCTGCTGCACAGGGAGAAAAAAAAAAAAAAAAAAGACAAATCCCCGGGGATCGCTTCACATTTGCAGCCGCCTCGCTCTGGAAGAACACAGGGCAAACGAAGAAGACACGCCAGTTTAATGCTCCTCATGGTGATTAAAGCAACATAATGTGGAAATGCAGCTGTAAAAAAAAAAAAAAAAGTGTCTTTGCTATTGCTATGGCTACCCTGGACTTTAGTGATCTAATATTGGTGAACACCTCAAGTTTATCACTGGCATTGGTGCTAAGGTTCAGAGTTGCCTTGTCCAAACTTTGCAGACAATGTTTCTCTCAACACATCTTAGTCAATTGTACTTTCTTCTGCCTGAAGTTAGCCTGTCATTGGATATGGTGATTACATCTTTATAAGTAACAGAAAAATAATAATAATAATAATTTTAAAAAAAAATTAAAAAGCTTTTTCTCCAGACATCAAGTCTACTTTTGAACAAAAGCTTATAGCTGTGATTCTAAAATTGTCAGGATTTCATGACTCCAATCAGCATGTGTTCTTCCAGAACTGTGAGTACCATTTTGGTTTAGTTCTCGCATTCAGAACAAAAACCCCAAACGTTATTCAGTGCTTTAGTAAGCCACAACGCTTCAAGGAATGAACAATTCTTCACAGCAGGAGGGCAGAGACTATATTCAAATGATGTAATTTTTGTTTCTTTGCATGTTTTAAAAACTTCACATACAGACAACAACTTTGTCCAAAGGTTTACTGTTTGCTTGCATGGAGCTGCACAAACAACTGACAGGGTTAGGGTTAGGGTTTTGCATGCCAGGCCAGTGCCACCAACTGCCTACCCAAAAGCATTGTTTTTAATAATACTGAGCCTTTATTTGGCATAAGGATTGGAGAGTAAGCGTAATTATACCTAACATTACACCACTCAGCTTCCCTATCAGAGTATATTGAGCACTCTGGCTTAAGTAAATGACACTTCACAAGCCAACAGAAAATAGACAATTGTCAGTATGCCTTCCTGCTGCTTATAGAAGAGATTTTCAATAAATTTTTGTTCACATGGGAGTGTGCGTATGTATGTTCGCTGACGTCACAGCTTGTGAACATGATCCTCAGCAGATGTGTCCTGTCATGTCCTGGCTGCTCTTCCTGTGCCTCTGGGTCAGCGTGACGGCCATTCAGCTGTGTCAGGCCACTTTCTACGACACCATACAGCAGCACCACGGGACGAGGCCCGGGCGTACCACCATCCACATGATCGGTGAGCCCTTTTCATTCCCACTTCAGCGAAGGCTCCAAAGCAGCAGAAAATATCTTCTCACGTGATTATTGTACAAGAGTTGCAGCCTTTGTAACTGGTTTGGCTCCCCGCGTTTAATTAGACTGTCACGGGCTCGCAGGGAGTGACTTCGATTTCCTCCAAGTTCGTTTCGCTGTCTCGACTGGAAATCACATTTTTTAACCTTGCAACAAATCAAAGTAGGTATTCTAATATGTTTCAATGTATCTATCGCAGCATGAAACCGCACTTGCCAAGGACAGTCCCATGGTCGCATCTCATGTCTAAAGATGCTTTCCAACTTGGCAGTTGGAGGAGGTTCTTTAAAATGTTATTTATTTTCACAGCAATTTTTTTTCTTCATAATTTTAATTCCATGATCACTCCTGCTTCCTGCTGTGTAGTTCTGATACTACAAGGGCCTTCAGGAAACCACTCCTCCTAGGTTATTATTGTTCATGAAATATTTTCACACCTTGTTATCATAGTGATTGGGGAGGAAAACGTGGTTAGTAGACAAGCACTGGAGGTTTGGTTGCTGTGGTTACAGTCATTCTGGAGGGGGGGAAACTGCAATTTACCTTATTCCTCCAGTTTGTTTTACTGAGAAAGAATCATTCTAAATGGCTTTTAGGCTTTTTAAAGCATATAAAGATAAACTAAATCAATCATTACACCTTCCTAAGATATAATGACTGGAATCAAATGTGGAAATATCTAGAATTTAGTTTTTAAGAATTCAATTAATGCCTGGAAATGATTGTTAGATTTGTTGGGATTAAAATTCTATGTTAGGTGATGTTGTTTGTGAAGACACATTTTCCACTTGCTTGTTCTTCATTAATGTTGAACCTTAATTGGATTCAGTTGCTTAGTGAGAATCCCTCAAATATTCAGTACATTGTGCAATTTTCTCCTTGAGTCTGCAGCTGATATTCATGCTACATTGCCTCCACTCAATTTGCTCAGCAATAGCGACAGCACACTTTGTGAAATTAAATTGAATAGAAAATGACCGAACCACTGTAGTTGAACTTTTGTTTTCAGCAGACGTGGAGGTGTGGAAATATATTTACCACCTCCGGATTTGACAGAGAGGAAGGCGTCACCACTTCAAAAGGAGCGTGTGTCTTCCTCTCATTGTACTTTGCATTTCATCGCTCACATTTCATGGGAAAAAAAACATTGTGGGTGGGGGGGATGGTTCATTGCGTCAGAAGAACAATTTAGATTCATTCGGGCCCTCTGCCACTAAATGTTGAAATATGCTGTCATTCCATTTAGCATGGAGTGGCCAGTCCTCACTCTTGGATAAATGAGATGCCAGTTTTATGAGCACAGGATAGGCTGCCCGTTCAGATTGATCCTGACACTGAGACATTTGTTCTGCAGTCCGTGTTGTGCGCCTGTTGGATTGGTGGGAGGATTGGGGTTGACGGGTCACGAATTGGTGGCAAGGAGGCCAGTGGATGGAGACCACTGGGCCAATCATTAAAGCTGGCCAAATGCCATAAATTCAACACGACTGGTATTACTCGAGGAAATCGAGATTACACAGGACGAGGGACCACTTGTGTCTACTCCAATAGAAATTTAGCTCCGTGAGATGTTTAAAAAAAATTGAGTCAATCGCTTTGAGGATATACTGTGACATGGCCGTATTTAGACCCTTTGCTTGCGTTCTTGAGCATCTTAGCAACCCAAAAAATACCTTCTAAGAATCCAATCCTACAGTCCCCTGAGTTGGAAAATGTCATATTTCATATATACCAAAGGTTTATGCAACCTTCACGTTTTATTGTTCCATTGTTTTGGCCATGTTGTGACTATTAGCTGTTTTTCGATAAGTTGAGGGCAGCAGGACAAAGATAATTGCTTTCTTTCCTTTTCTTCTCCGACTCTCTCACTTCTATATAACGAAGGTATTTTTTTGCTTGCACTTCAGTAAGGGGTAACAACTCATGACGAGTTGTACCTTTTCCTCTCTTTGCAAAGACTTTTCTTTCTTTTTTATAATAAAAACCAAGACAAGATTGCTTCGTTACTTATTCTGTCAGAAAAAGATTTGCCAAAACACCCCCCCAAAAGTATTGGAACGGCAAGTTCCATTTCTTTGTTTTTTTTTGTACATCAAAGACATTTGGGTTTCAGACAATATTCGACAAAAGTTCAGAATTCCAGCTTTAATTTCCTGGTATTTACATCTAGATGTGTTAAACAACTCAGGACAGAGCACCTTTTGTTTGAAGCCATCCACTTTTCAAGTGAGCAAAAGTATTGGAACAGACATGATTAAATTAACTTAAAGTGAATAACATTTAATAATTTGTGGCATAACCCCACACTTGGAATAACTGCATCAAGCCTGTGACCCATTCACTTCATCAGACGGTTGCATTCTTCATTTGAAATGCTTTTCCAGGCCTTTACTGAAGCCTCTTTCTGTTCTTGTTTGTTTCTGGGGGTTTCTCCCTTCAGTCTCCTCTTCAGGAGGTAAAATGCATGCTCTATTGCATTAAGGTCCGGTGAGTGACTTGGCCAGTCTAAGACCTTCCATTTTCTCCCCTGATGAAGTCTTGTGTTGTGTTGGCAGTGTGTTTTGGGTCATTGTCTTGTTGCTTGATGAAGCTTCTCCTGATTAGTTTAGATAATTTTTTTTTTTAAATTGCCAAAATCATGAAAAAAATCAACCAATTGTCTCTGCTCTCAAACGCTGTGGGCATGTCTGCTAAATGCGCAGAAACTACACAACTTCCTTCTTCCTACACTCCCCTACATGTTTGAACTGTGAAAATATACCCACTTAAGGCCTCCGGTAGCTGGACTACAGTATATCCCACTGAATCACGATGAGCAGTGCTAGCCACCAGCTAGCTCGCAAGCTAACGGGCTTCCGGGGCTCCTCTTGGCAGTGGGTTCGTTTCCCGGTTTCACCTCCTCACTTGGGAGTTTAAATAACAATAACGAGCTGTTCTGAAAATTGTGGCATCTAGGAAAGATACATTTTAGAGGTGGAGCTAGAATGTGCCTCGAATTGAAGTTCTCTACTTGCATGTTTTCCTTCCCTTGCTGCGAATTTGCAAACTTTTTAACTGGCCTTTCACATTTGTGTCAAGATCAGACAGACAGAAAGACAGACAGACAGACAGATGAAAATATGTTCGCGGTTTATTTAGCTGAAACTTAAGCCTGGTTGTACTATGTACTCTTTGTTCATACAAGAACCAAAAAGGAGAGCACTTGTTTATTACCTTGCGTTGTGTTTTGGGCTGAGTTGAGTGACACTCGAAGGGGAGCAATATCAAATCTGTCAGTCGACCAGCAGCGAGCTAAATGCGACGTAATCGAGGAGCGCCTTTTTATTAGCTGCTGCCCGATGATGCCATTTCTAGGAGACACACAGCACAGTAAAATAATTACAATACCCAAACGACCGTTCGACCATCCTTGTTCCATATGGTCATACCAAAATAGATGTGTCTCGAAGTCTTCATTCATCCCATGCCCAACTGACGTCGGAGTTCTCCCGGGTGACCTCCAACTCGGAAACCACAGGCGAAAAAATCCACCTCACTATCATTTTTTGAAAAAACATTTTCATTTTTATTTTATTTTGTTAACTGAAATTATTTTTAAATTTTAGTTTTAGTTATTTTGTTAGTTTTCGTTTACTATAATAATCTTGCCCCCCTCACCCCCATCGCCAAATGGAGGCATACACTTCTCCTGTATACCCCGGGCAGCAGCAGAGAGCTTAACATGCCACTGATCATTTTATATGCATCACGATTTCAAATTTATCAGGGTTGTTAAACCACACTTTTTCTGTGTTGTGTCAAATTTAGAAGACATTTTTCACTTTACAGGGTCTTTAAATGACATTACCTGATGATTGTCTCGTTGTGTAATTGGTATTGTATGCTTGTACTGTATGTATTGTGGGGGGCGCGGGGGGGGGGGGGGGGGGGGGGGTTAATGCATTTCTACTTTAGTGGAACTCTCTTTAGTCTTCCAAGATTCCACTTTTCTCTTGACAAAATACGACAACTTAATTATTAGATTCTGACTTCATTCGTGTACTATATTTATTTATTTTCCATTTCAGTTTGGCCTTAATACACTTTCATATAATTGTAAGGTGCTGTATATTATACTGTGACAGGGGCGTGGGCACCCCAGATGTACAGTAACTCATCATCTGTCAACACGCACAAAGTGCTTCTGTGTTCATTCGTGAAAGCTGTGGCCTAATACAGTATGTGGGCATGTAACTTGCGCCATGTGTGTCTTATGACTGTGTCAATCAATCTATCAAGTCAGTGATCCGACAATGTGTGTTTATACTGTGAAAATATATACAGTATATGGTCAGTGATTACAACAAGTTGACCTGTTTCCTGTACCCTGCATCTCTACTTTTGCTGCCTCACAATCTCTCACTGCTTGGAGCTTTTGTCCGCCGAACTGGTATACAGGCGGTGCTGCAATCAACCCTATAATTCATAAGGTGTGCATTGTTTTATGCAAAAAGCATGAATGGTGCACAAAAGAGAACATATTGTGTTTGTTGTGCATCTGTAAAGCAGTCTGGATGGATGTGTTTGTCTTTTTGGGGCTTGTATTCTTAACCCCACAATGGTGTCCAGAGGAAGAATTTTCATATTGAAATCATTGACTCGTCAAAGCAAAAATAACTTTCTGCTTGAGGTGACTTAAACAACAGATTCAACGAATAAGCTCATCAGACTATTTCCTTAAAAAGCAGGTAGTCAAATACAAACTGGCCGAATGGTTGGTCTGAATGAAAAATCTGGTGACTACTAGTGGTGACTAAAAATGCACATAATTTACTTTTTTATATATCTTCCATTGCATAGTATATTAACAAAAAAGTAACTGTTATGGACGGTCTACTTCAATGGTTCTTAACCTGGGTTAAATCAAATGTGTGTGTGTGTGTCCGTTTTGTTCATCCCACTCTCATGATTTGGGACGTCACGCTCCTCTTGGATCGTCATTGGCTGCAGCTGATCATGCCACTTAGGCATAATCTTTGGTGTCACCAAATCGTAGCGTACCTTCTTATTGCTAGGAAAGCTCTTGAGATGCTCATACTGTTTGTTACAACGTGTCGGAAAATATTCGTCGGGGTGGGTGGTTGCTGACGTAGTTTCCATGCTACAGAAACACAAAATAATGTTTAGTTAGCTTTTTACATACAAGAGATGAGAGGGCGTGCACCACCCATTGCTATAAAATGCATCATTTACTGCCAAGAAGCGCAGAGTACGGGAATACCACTGGTCGACAGGAAATAATTAGCCTGAATAAATCAATAAAATCTTAAAAATACAGAAAATGTTAGGGGAGCTTTTTCTGAGCCACTTATCCTAACAAGGGTCGCGGGAGTGCTGGAGCCTATCCCAGTTATCAACGGGCAGGAGGCGGGGTACACCCTGAACTCGTTGCCAGCCAATCGCAGGGCACATACAAACAAACAACCATCCGCACTCACATTCACACCTACGGGCAATTTAGAGTCTTCAATTAACCTACCATGTAAGTTTTTTGGGATGTGGGAGGAAACCGGTGTGCCTGGAGAAAACCCACGCAGGCACGGGGAGAACATGCAAACTCCACACAGGCAGATTGATTGATTGAACCCCGGTCCTCAGAACTGTGAGGCAGACGCTCAAACCAGTCGTAGACCGTGCCGGTTAGAGGAGCGGATAGGTTAATTAGCATCGGGTCATCTCCTCTTTTAGCGGCGGGTGAAAAATCTTTTTACAAAAAAAAATTTATGTAGCCTACTTCAGCTCGAAATAATTGCATCACTCTTAATATAATCATGTTTTAGTCTCCAATTCACTCTACTATTCGAGCTACGAAAGACTCACGAAAATAGCATCCGCAACACAAGCAAGATCTTTTGCACACAGTAAATGATGTTAATCGTTGTTCTTTGCGTTGTCCCTTAGTATTAAATATAAAATTACACACACATTCTAATGTGTGTGTAATTAATACCTCTGCTCTTCGGGTTATATTTGTGTTGCTTGTTTAGTTTATTTTTGTTTAACTCTGACTATAGGGTGTGTTTGGTGTAGTGACCTCTGAGTCATTTTCCTTCTGTCATTAAATGACGTACCAACTGAGTTTGTTGTGCGTCTACCTTTCTGCTGATTGCTCATTGAGGCATTCTACTTCAGCAAACTAACGTTTTCTCAGACAACTCAGCCCCGCCACCATTGTAACACACAGTGAGTCTGTCTATGATAAGTAATATTAACCTGATTATCAGTGTTGAAGTACTGTAGTGACAGGACAGATTACTCTTTATTGAAAATCGTGGTCACATTGTAATGCTTTACTGGCATCACATTTTTCACACTGATTTGGGGTAAATTTGACATTAATATTGAGTTTTTTTTGTGTGTGTCAAATTCTTGTTTGTTGATTTAGTTCTTAGAACACATTTTGTGTGCTACTAAAATATATACCTGTGTTTTGAATATTAAAATAAATATAATATGTAAATATAAAAAGATAATATAAAAAAATCCCCCCCCCCCCCACACACTTATGAAGGGTTCGGTGAATGCTTGCGGGGTTCAGTCCCTCCAACATGGTTAAGAACCACTGGTCTAGTAATTTGGTGTCAATCCTGTCCCTTGTCTTGTCCATGAAAGTGCCATAAATGCAATGGTCTTTATAATACTTGCATAATAAAAGCCTTTTTTTGAAAATTATGGATAATGTAAAATTTGTGAGGAACAAAGTGATGAGCCTGGAGTCTTTCCCAGTTGTATTACTAAACAACAAATTCAACGCAAAGTGTAATACGCTTGTCTAAAATTGAAAAGAAATTACTCGCACAAGACGCTCAGCATGAGCCAGTGCATTATGTTGGAGGGACAAAGAGTAACCGGAGTTGCCTGAGGTGGCTTTGCACCCCCTTTGCACACCCTCCCGCTATATGTCAGCTTTGCCGCATCACGCCCTGCACCCCTGAAAGGTCGTCTATTGTCATCACAGTGCCGACATTCTGTTACCATGAGCTTGCTGTTTGCGTAAACCGAGTCAAGATATGCAGAGCAAAAGAACACGGGTGACTACAAGCAGAAATAACTCACTTGTAAGTACGTATATCATTTATTCAGATGAAAGTGATAAATCTTTTACTCAGTGTGATACCTTCTTAGACTGCAGTACATTGCCCTCTGTTCACATTGCTTTGGGGCGTGATATTGTTAAAGAAGCCTTTATCACCTTTCTCTCAGTCAGTGACCACAGGGAATCATGGAAATCCAATTAATCTATTGCGTTCCTTCTGTCGCCATCATGTTCCTTCAGGAACTGTATAGGTAATAATTTAAGTAAGGCTCTCATTAAAATGCAAGTGTAAAGAGAAACGAAATTTGTACTCGTTACTTTGGTCTCGCGTCACGTCATGCCTAACGGCAATTTTGGTTTGACTCCAACTTGTACGATTTAGTGTATGTAATCTCTGTAGAGTAATTAATTATAGTGCACATCTTTGGTTAATAAAACTGTAATGAACCAACTTACACACGAGGTGGAGAACTGCGAGTGCGTTAATACAATGGACATTTCGCTAAGCCCCGCTCCCGAAAAGAAGACTAGCCAATAACGGCTCATTACAGAGTATACATTTTTCCAGCGCTGCAGTATTCCATTCAATAAAACATTTTATGCTTTTTGACATATTTTTAAGGTAAATCCAGTGGTGCCTGGACATACGAGTTTTTCAAGATACGCGCTGTCATTCGGCTGTTTTTTGTTTGTTTGTTTGTTTCGGCTTGTGATATGAGCGCTGTATGGTGGCAGTGAACTCAACTAAACTCACTTCACAACACGCAGCAGTTTGGCAGACAGTGAACAGCTCTTCAAAAAAGAGACTTCAAGCCGTTTAATGCCACTCCCAGTTGAAGTTTACTGTCAAACTAAAGATAAAACAAAGAGAATTACATGTGTATTTAAAACAACCACATAGGTTTGATTGGGATGAATCGGTTTAGCTTAATGCTAACCGACAATGCAAAACGCCATAGACGTGCTAATGAATAGCATCTAAGTGAAAATGTTAAGCATTTTAACACTAATGGTGCATCAACACATGAAGACAGGCAATATAACAATACTCACAGGCATATGTATATTAATAATATTATAGGGTGCCATTTCTCCTATTAAAAATATTTCAATTTTGTTTTTGTTTTTTGGGGTGGCTGGAACAAATTAATGGCATTTCCATTCATTTGGATTGGGAAAGATAATTTGAAATACGAGTGTCTTGAGTTAACAAACAAATTAACAACAAATTAAACTTGTATCTCAAGGTACCACTGTATTGTTAAACAAAGTGTACATGTGTTATTTTAAAGGAGTTCAGGGGATTTTGGTTTGTTTTTGGTTTAGTTTCCCTCCATCCATCCATTTTCGAGTATAGTGCTTATCCTGTTCAAGGTTCCAGAGAACTGGAGTAAACCCTGCTGACTGCATGTGAAATGGTGACTTCATCCTGGACTTGTTTACTGTCAATAACGGAAAAACAGAGAGACCTTTCACACTCACATTCACTGGGTGGGAACTGAACGAATGAAGACAGGCGAGTGAGCCACAACACAACCAGTGACGTTGGTTCAACTTCCAAAACCAAAAACTATTCCAATTCATCAAAATATATTGATTAGCGACAAGTTTTCATCACTTCTAGATTGGAAATGTCATTCAAATACCTCCTCTCATCTTTTCATGAGGTTTAATGGTGATTTTATTTTATTTTTTTCCGTTTGTTTTGTGCGCTCCAAGAAAACAAGCTGCTGGCTGCTCACAGTGACATGAAAAATGGATATTCGGCTGTCACAAACAAAGGTTATATCCTCCCCGCGCCGTTTTAGACACTGACAATTTAATAGCCTTATATAATGCATCCTGGAGGCACATTAGTTTGACACACATCACCCCCCCAGACCTCCTCTCATCCGTACTTTCTCTTTTGTCAATGCCGCTTCCGTGGTGCCGATGGGAAGTGGCGTGACTCCTCAGCCAGAGGCCTCGTCACATCTGCAGCGCCGCATGGAATCCACTTTGTTTCGCCGTTGTTGCACATGCCGCTCTGACGTGACTCAAGACCACTGACCCTTTTGTAGCGCGCAAGAAAGTTGTATTATTGCTTTTTCAAAATGGCTTTTCTTAACTGCTTTGAGGAGAGGCAAGGCTGCTTCCGCATGCGTTGTATTATATACTGTAGGCTACTTTTCTAGTTATTAGATCATTTCACACAGATTTCCTTTTGTTAAACCCCAAAGAAAAATGTTTTCTTCTAAAAGTAAATGAATCTAAGGACGATCAGTGTCCTAATTATTATTGTATGCTCATAGTTACAAATAGCTTCTGCATATTTCAGTATTTGCCATTTGTTTCGTCTTTCGGTTTATGAATAATTCATAAGAGTGCTCTTCTATTTGTTTAAACAGCATGTTTAATTGAAGTTTTTCAGCCAATGTGTAGGGGCTAACGCTTTTTTTGCAAAAATGAATTTCACTTGTCCACAGCTTAATTAATTAGCCAGCTTCTTTTCCAAACTCTGTCTGCCCTACACAGAATGTGCAAGCCTTAAAGAAGGCTAAATAACTTGAGACATAATTCGTTTTTTTCTTTGTCATAAATGTTAGTCCATTGGTGAGTTTCACTTGCTGCACTTTTTTAGTGTGGCAAATTCAAAGACCTTGTGTCGTGAAACCTGTCTAATTTACAAATTCAAAGAGAAAAATGTTTCACAGTTTAGTTTCATGAGAACAATAGAGGAGGTCTGGTAAATATGTTAAATGGCACTTCTCACAAGGGAAGTACATCTGACATGTCTCCAGTTCTAATCTAGAGCCATATGCGCAATTTATTTGCACAATTGCCAATATGTCAGTATCACCACACTCGTGGTACACTTTCACTACTCAATGACTCTCCACACTCGTGTTTTTTTATGTCCTAAATGTATATTTAATCACAGTGGCTGTTTGTTGTCATACTAGAGTGGCTCCAACTACCGGAGACAAATGCCTTGTCTGATGAGTTATACATGTACAGTGTTGCCTAGACATACAGGTTTAAATTGTTCCGTGACCACGGTCGTAACTGAAAACACCCTATTCTCAAATAATCTTTCCCACTTAAAATGAATGGAAATGCCATTAAACTGTTCCAGCCTCCCAAAAAAAATGACAATAAATGTTAAGTGTTTTTGATAAAGAGAAATAACACTCTGATATTGTACTTTATAAAAACATACAGTAATGATGTTATGATGTAAAGAATGACCATAATTTCCCATGTATAATGTGCATGCATGTATAATGCGCACCCCCAAAGTTGACCTCAAAATTCTGGAAAACCCTTCTACCTATGTATAATGCATTTTTACAATGCATGATAGAGCTTCTACCCATTTGATCAAAACATGAAGTATGGTCTGTATTTTGTTAGTTTTTTCAAATAATTATTCTGAAGTTAAGCACTTTATTTGAACACATAATACTTTTTATTTACTTGGTCTTATTTTGAAATTCACAGCCCTACTTTTATTTAATAAATGTGAAAACACACAGTTGTGCTCATATGTTTGATTACCCAGGCAGAATTTGTAAGATGTGTACAATTCTTATAAGAAAACATGAACGACCAGGCGAAACACATTTAATTTTATTTTAATGGGATTCAAATTAAACTGTCAAGCATTTCAGAAAAGCATTATCATTAAACAAAACATAACCATGAAGAAATTAATGATGGTTGTAGTTCAGTCATCAGTCGTATTTAAAAAAACAAAAACAATATTTCACAAATTCAGCCTCGGTATGGAAACTTGTGAGCACAATTCTACATATATGCAGTCATATGTACCCCTGTCATATTGGAATGAAAGTGTAGTCTACACCTTTTTCATAACCTCTAGGTGGCATGCTAGAATGAAAGTGGATAACTTTTTCATTCATCTTTTTCATTTTCTCCTATACCCTTCACCCCATGGGGGTTGCATAATACATCCATCCATTTTCTGTACCGGGTTGCGGGTGTGCGCCGATGCCAGCTACCATGCCGCCCCTGTATAATAGGAGGGGAGGGTTCATCTGTTAAATATGATTGTTAAATTGAAGCACTTTTTTCCGTGGCCTAAAAGCACCATTACAGTACAAAGTTATGGTGAATCAATATATAAAAAAAGGTTTAAAATGTTTGAAAAGTTTTCAAGTTTATCCAAACTTAACTCACTGGTGCATGAGTGGGCTCCTTTTGAGTTCCAGCTGGACACTAATTAAATCTGAAATCTGTAAAATTGGGGTCAGTTAAATTGAGGTTCCACTGTATCTACTATTTGCTTGGTGGAGGACCCAAGTGCAGAGAAGCAGAGAAGCCAGGCAGGAGTGCAGCGATTACAAAAAAAGTATTGTAATTTCAAAAACAAAGAAGGAAAACAAGGCGCATGGAAAAATCAAAATACTAACTTAACAAAGTCCAAAAAAATCAATAATCAAAGTAACAAAGAAACACTTTCTAAATTCAAAACTCCAGAAAACAAGACTTGACAAGAGAATAGACAGACAATGAGGCAAGCAACAATATTCGACAAACGACAATGCAGCTACCCAGACTGAACTAAAGCAGGGAACTAAATACAAACAAATTGATGAGACAACAAGGAACAACTGGACTGGAGGGAGCTGATGGGTTGCACAAGGCAGAGTTGACGAGAACAGGTGGACACAATAACTACAACTCCAATTCCAATGAAGTTGGGACGTTGTGTTCAACATAAATAAAAAGAGAATACAATGATTTGCAAATCATGTTCAACCTATATTTAATTGACTACACTACAAAGACAAGATATTTAATGTTCAAACTGATAAACGTTATTGTTTTTAGCAAATAATCATTGACTTGGAATTTTATGGCTGCAACACGTTCCAAAAAAGCTGGGACAGGTGGCAAAAAAGACTGAGAAAGTTGAGTGCTCATCAAACACCTGTTTGGAACATCCCACAGGTGAACAGGCTAATTGGGAACAAGTGGGTGCCATGATTGGGTATAAAAGGAGCTTTCCTGAATTTCTCAGTCATTCACAAGCAAAGATGGGGCGAGGTTCACCTCTTTGTGAACAAGTGCATGACAATATAGTCGAACAGTTTAAGGACAATGTTCCTCAAAATTTAGGGATTTCATCATCTACGGTCCATAATATCATCAAAAGGTTCAGAGAATCTGGAGAAACCACTGCATATAAGCGGCAAGGCCGAAAACCAACATTGAATGCCTGTGAGCTTCGATCCCTCAGGTGCCACTGCATCAAAAACCAACATCAATGTATAAAGGATATCAGCACATGGGCTTAGGAACACTTCAGAAAACCAATGTCAGTAAATAAAATTCAGTGCTACATCCATAAGTGCAACTTCAAACTCTACTATGCAAAGCAAAAGCCATTTATCAACAACTCCTAGAAACGCCGCCGGCTTCTCTGGGCCCGAGCTCATCTAAGATGGACTGATGCAAAGTAGAAAAGTGCTCTGTGGTCCGACGAGTCCACATTTAAAATTGTTTTTGGAAATTGTGGACGTTGTGTCCTCCGGGCCAAAGAGGAAAAGAACCATCCGGACCGTTATGGACGCAAAGTTCAAAAGCCAACATCTGTGATGGTATGGGGCTGTGTTAGTGCCAATGGCATGGGTAACTTACACATCTGTGACGGCACTAATGCTGAAAGGTACATACAGGTTTTGGAGAAACATATGCTGCCATTCAAGCAACGTCTTTTTCATGGACGCCCCTGCTTATTTCAGCAAGACAATGCCAAACCACATTCTGCACGTGTTACAACAGCGTGTCTTCGTAGTAAAAGAGTGTGGGTACGAGACTGGCCTGCCTGGAGTCCAGACCTGTCTCCCATTATAATGGCGCATTATGAAGCGTAAAATACGACAACAGAGATCCGAACTGTTGTACAGCTGAAGCTGTTCATCAAGCAAGAATGGGAAAGAATTCCACCTACAAAGCTTCAACAATTAGTGTCCTCAGTTCCCAAACGTTTATTGAATGTTGTTAAAAGAAAAGGTGATGTAACACAGTGGTAAACATGACCCCGTCCCAGCTTTTTTGGAATGTGTTGCAGCCATAACATTCTAAGTTAATGATTATTTGCTAAAAACAATAAGGTTTATCAGTTAGAACACTAAATATCTTGTCTTTCTAGTGTATTCAATTAAATATAGGTTGAACATGATTCGCAAATTATTGTAGTCTGTTTTTATTTATGTTTAACATAACGTCCCAACTTCATTGTAATTGTGGTTGTAAATGAGCACACAAGACATGAACAACATGGGACACATGAAACAAAACTAAATATAATCTACTCTAAAATACAGACTATGACAGCTTGTTTTGAAGTGAGTTGAGTTCACTGTCCCCATCCAGTGCTCATATCGCAAATATTTGCTCTCACAAAGCAAAAAATAAAAAAAATAAAAGGTTTTTTATGATATGATTTTTTTATGATTTATGATTTTATGATGGTTTCTTGATACTATTTCTAAAATTAAAATTATCTCAATTTTCAAGTTATTACAAAGATAAGTTGTTTTTAGTATTATGAGACATCGCTTGGCTGATTTTTTTTTTTTTTGGTTTGACTTGCAAGAAAGAAATTGAGATACCAATACAAGATGGTGGAAGTGAACTCAGTTCCACTTACTTTCCAACAACCACCCGTTTTGAAGATTGTGAACTACTACACTATAAAAAAAATAATAATAATTTATATTACTAAAAAATAAAAAGCGGCTTTGGGGGCGGCACGGTGGACGACTGGTTAGCACATTTACCTCACAGGTCTGAGGACCTGGGTTCAAATCACGGCCTCACCTGTGTGGAGTTTGCATGTTCTCTCCGTGCCTGCATGGGTTTTCTCCGGGCACTCCGGATTCCTCCCACATCCCAAAAACATGTGTGGTAAATTGATTGAAGACGAAATTGCCCGTAGGTGTGAATGTGAGTGTGAATCGTTGTTTTGTTTATATGTGCCCTGCGATTGGCTGGTGACCAGTTCAGTGTCACCCGACGATAGCTGGGATAGGCTCCAGCACGCCCACAACCCTAGTGAGGATAAGCGGTACAGAAAATGGATGGATGGAAGAAGCTTCGGGGCTGTTTATCCCAAATCCCAAATGGAGTATACAGTAAAACTAAACATCAAACAAAAAGAATTACAAATTACGAATAGCATAGCAACCCTTCAAGCAAATGACATTTGAACACAATCAGTAGCAACACATGTAGACAGACAATATAACAATACTCACATTCCTTATCTTCTCTGAAAAAACACTTATACTATTACTGCATCTTACTGATTCAGTTGTGAAACTCTTCTTCCTGTAGCTCTATTTTTATTATACTGCCCCCTGATGGCCAAGGTGCGCACACCAGAAGGAGCACAAAGGCTAGAACGGATTAAAGGCATTTCCATTCATTTCTGTGTGGAAAGAGGATTCGAGATACGAGGGTGTTGAGTTGTGAGCGTGGAAACGGATAGAATTCAACTCGTAAGTCAAACACCACTCTTTTAACTACATTGTTTAATTATATCTGTAAAAAATATATGTATATTTAATCAATACTATATCTTTTAACTTTGTTTCCTCTAACTATTGTACTGTGTCCCTTTTGTTCTGTGGAATATAACCCTCCCTCCCTATAGCCCTACCCTTAAAGTTTCAAGCCAAGTGATGAACTATTTTGTATGTTTACCGTATGGAATCATGAAGGAATTTTCCAACCACTTTGTCTCTGACAGGTATAAAAAAAAACATCCTCTGTGTGGTGTTAGTAGGGTTTGTTTTTGTTTCTTGGCTTCCAGCACTTTTCTAAATGTGTCATAGTGCTTAGCTGACTGCCTGCCTCCTTACTCCAGGGCTCTGCTTGCATGTGCATAGCAAAGCAAACTATTAGCGATACCATTATTTTGACTGTGTGCAAGCTAAATAAGTGGTTTTCTTATATCGCGCGATTGTTTGAGGGAGCCTGCGGAACATTAGCAGCTGAGAATGAGTCAGTGGCTTTTAAACAGAGTTAACAGCAGAGCATGAATTTTTTATATTAATTCGTCTGTAATGGCAACTGTAAGAAGTAATTAGTATTAAACTTTAATTAGTCTGAATTGTGTTAGACAAGGACAGGAAGTTGCATTGGGAAATCCTGAACATTAGCCACCGGTAGCTGCATTTGCAGTTACTCAATAGAAGTTGCTGACTTACGTGAAAGACGAAATGAATCAGTGTCTCCTTTGTTGTATGCAGTATATACGTCTGCACGCCGCTGTTCAAATGCGTGTAGACTTTTTATATCCACAGTAAATACAGTATTTGCATAGAGAATTAAATGAGGAGCCACAGTACGACCTTTCCGTAATTACTGTCAGCAATTCCATATACACTACCTGTGTAGGTTTCTGTGGAAACACCATTTTCCATTAATTCAACATTGCCTTTGGAACAAAAGGTACTATTGCATTAATGATAACATTGCGTTCCCACTGTTTCTAAATATTCTATCATACACCAACCTCCTTGTCTTGCGCACCGAGGGTTTTCCAGGCAAATGATCAAGCAGATACACCCTTACAAGGTGAAAAACTAGACTTTACTTTTTGGCTGCATGGTCTCCTCACTTTTTGGCTATTTTAACAGATCTGGCAACCCTGCAGTTTGCAAGATGAACAATGATTTTGTTACATCACTGTGTGGCCATTTGGAGTGGAATTCAGATTGGAAAATGAAGGTTATTGGCTTATGCTTTTATCTTGTACTATATGGACAAAAGCAATTGACTAATTCCCTGTAAGTGCTGTATGAAGCATATTTTCCCAATGATAAACACTTAGAGGAATGAACAGTTAAAGATGCTCATTTTCACCGTAGCAGTATTGTAATATGACATTGTGATTGTCTGTCTGCCTGTTCAAAAGCATGATGACTCGATCTGTATCACGTTACCATTTTTGTTGTTGTGGCTCGTTAAAGGTCAGATTTCAAAAATGTAAAATATCCATTTCATACCTCTAGAACCCCCTTACAAACCATAACTGCCATTTTGAGATGGTTATATAGCAGTTATACAGCAGAAAATGGATGGTATAGGGATGAAAATTATTATGTCTTGCCAGGTAACAACCAAAAAGAAGAACCAGAGGTCACTGTACTACACAAAAGCATAATGACAAGATTCCGATCTCAAATTCATAATTACAAGAGGAAGTCAGGAAAAAAATTATAATTTCAGTGTAATTAATATACACCATAAGAGGTAACTGAGGTGAAGGATGAATGTTAATTCAATTTCAATCTCACACGTGATGGTTTAAGGGTGTTAGAGTTTAAATGACCTTCAGTATCTAATACACTGACACTTATTCCATAGGAAAGAAAAAAAGGTGTTGTAGTCACCTACCATGAACCATCACACAAAATGTAAAGCAGCATCTTAGCAGGTCTTTCACAGGCCGCCCTCCAGAGCACGTCATCCAACACCAAAGGTCATTTAGCCATTGTATTATGCATTATTACACATCTTACATGGCGCACGCACACTGGCACCCAGCACAGACAGTGAGGAGCTGCAGTCACATCGGGCCAGCAGGTCTCTAAAGGCTCCCCCGTCTATCGCAGCTTCCTTTTCTTCTCTTTGATTGTAGCACTTTCATCAGCACTAGCCATCTAAAAATATGAAATAACAGTTGTGGACGTGTGCCAGATGGGGAAAAGGGTTTTTGATAGAAGGACGGGCACAACTTGACATTTAGAAGAGAGACACGTTGCGGTGACAGTGGACGCAGTCGTGCCTTTAAATGTTGCCTTTTGGTGGGAGGTGGGTGACTGAAGATAATAAAGTTGAGCGCCTGTCTTTGTTTATATGTGTTTAATGGACGTGAAAAGGTGCGATGTGTTGCTGTTGCAAGCTATACGTTATGGTCACAAATGTCATTTGGGTGTCACACTCATGACGAGTCAGAGCTGTGTTTAATGCCTTTGATTAGACTCAGTCTTGTGAAATGCATTTTTTTAAAAAGGCATTACTGATCCGTTTGTGAATGTAAGAAACACTTAGCCTTGCTATGATTTTAAAATATCTTAGTTCAGCTCCACTCTCATGGCTGACATATTGTCAGGAATATCGTGAATTTGTGCCTCACACTGTGCTTTTGTCAGCAATTGCAACGTTCTCTTTGCTGGTAACTTGTTCTGATGTTTCCATCTCTATCCCGTGCCTCGTTTTGACATGTTCCTAATCTGAAATTCTTCTCAAGCTTTCGCTTCAACTTCAGTTGTCAGATATACTCTAACTCTTTCCTTTAATTGTTTACTCCAGCATGTGCATTCGTCCAAATTTTTTTTCCGCCTTCAAAACAAATTTGTCTCACAGTTTATCGAGCGATGTGTCACTCCCGAATAACAAAAGCACTATAGGGATTTATGTTTTCACCAAAGACAGGAAGAAAATAATTTGACAACACACAGTCACATATTTTGGCTCTCCATCTGCATTAATTTGACTTTCTGCCGGCAGAGAGAGAGCCCCAGTAGCCTGCTGGCTTGTGGAGAAAGCCAAGCCTATTATGGGTCACCTTGGATGCATTTCTCATTAAAAGGTGACAGGCATGTTGCTCAACAACACAGACCGCTGTGGTTCGGAGATCACGACCTGGTGTCTCTTTTTAAATGACTTTCAAACTGCAAATAATTAACCGCGGGGTCACGCAAGCTCTGACATTGCTGGAACTCGGCTGGAACATGGACACTTGTTTCGAGTCCTTCAGACCACACCTCCTTCGAAAGACATTGTGTCATCATGGGGCAGTCGAGCCACATTTCCACCAGTCACCGCTTAGTAAACCCTCTAAATCCCACGTCACACCGCTCTGTGGACAATGCAAATACATTGGTGCCTAAACATCCTATTTACAGTTTTTCCGAGATACGGGCCCTCATTCTGCCAATTTCTTGCTTTGACTTGCGAGCAGAAATTTGAGATATGAGCGCTGTATGGTGGCAGGGAACTCAACTCACTTCAAAACAAGCAGCAGTTCAACAGATAGTGAACAGTTCTTCAAAAAGAGGCATCAAACCGCTTCTTGCCACTCCCAGTTGAAGTTTACGGTCAAATAAAAAAAAGAGAATTACACCTTCTGTATTTAAAACAAACACATAGCTTTGCTTTAGGTAAGTCTGTTTAGCTTAACGCTAACAAATAATGCAAAACGCCATACACGGGCCAACAAATGTCACTGGTGTCATGGTGTTGTAACCCTCTAAGCAATGGATATTTGAACACAAATGGGCAAAGCATACATCTTAACAGATAACAACACTCACAGGCATATATTCTTGATTCTCATTAAAGAATGACTAATATTATCTTAAAAAACACATTACAAAACATTTTGATGGGTGTTTGGGGGGCTGGAACAGATTAACGGTATTTCCATTCATTTCAATGGGATGCGTGGATTTCAGATTCAAGCGTTTTTGAGTTACGAGTGTGGTCACAGAACGAATTCAACGAGTCCCCTATCTCAAGGCACCACTGTACGGAAGACATGCAGTCATATAGAGTTGCTTTATATTGTCACTGTCACTGCTTTACATTGCATTTGAGATTGCTGCCAATCACTGGTACCAAACGCCCGGGCTGAGCGGCAGGTCCCTGAGGCTTTTCATTTAGTACATGGAATGAACAGTCAGTGCTGCCCACTCACTAATTAAATCCACACTTGGAATGTGAAGTTTTAATCAACGATCCATACTGTATGATGTGATGCCCTATATATAATGTGGTCAGGCAGTGTCTTCAGTTTGTAGGAGGAGTGCTACTATTCAAATTTTTGAATATATTTTATGAAGCGTATTTTACGCTTCATAATGCGCCATTATAATGGGAGACAGGTCTGGACTCTAAAAATGCTGCAAAAAAATGACACGATCCAAAGAACAGTATTGACATTGTAGGAAGTGATTTAAGGAACATGACCAACGATGATGCAACAGATTCAGAGAAGCTACAATGGCCTTTTTTCTGAGAATTGTTTGATGATGTCCACTTCATAATATATATGTAATGCGTTTTGTAAGCCTAAAAAAAAAATACAGTGTCTGGGGTTTCAAGAATTTTTGATTGATTTATTTATTTTCTCCTTACAAATACTATGTAAGTTAATGAGAGACGGAAACTTCATTTGTGTGCAGAGAAGATTTTTTTTTTTCATTGTGCCAAGTAAAAAAATAGATTAGGTATTATACATTGACAGTAAAAAAATATCCATCCATCCATTTTCTCAGTTTTTCTCACTACCCAATATGAAGTTAACTCACTGTTTTGCTAAGGCAGCTTTCAAAGACAAAGGCCACAAAGTACTTTACAATCAGAATCAGAATCATCTTTATTTGCCAAGTATATTCCAAAAAACACACAAGGAATTTGTCTCCGGTAGTTGGAGCCGCTCTCGTACGACAACAGACAGTCAATTGACAGAGAACACTTTTGAGACATAAAGACATTGACAAAAACAGTCACTAAGCAATAAGGGTTGCTTGTTATCTGGTGATGTCGGTACATCCATCCATTTTCTGAGCCGCTTCTCCTCACGAGGGTCGCGGGCGTGCTGGAGCCTATCCCAGCTGTCATCGGGCAGGAGGCGGGGTACACCCTAAACTGGTTGCCAGCCAATCGCAGGGCACATACAAACAGACAACCATTCACACTCACAGTCACGCCTACGGGCAATTTAGAGTCTCCAATTTATGCATGTTTTTGGGATGTGGGAGGAAACCGGAGTGCCCGGAGAAAACCCACGCAGGCACGGGGAGAACATGCCATCTCCACACACTCGGGGCCGGGGATTGAACCCGGGTCCTCAGAACTGTGAGGCTGACGCTCTAACCAGTCGTGCAACGTGCCGCCAGTAAAAAAAAAAATATATATATATATTTTTTTTTTACTTTTGTACTCGTATATTTCAGAGTCTGTACTTGAATTACTTTTGATAAAGTACAGGAGTTGAAGAAATACTTCTAATTTAAACTGAGTCTTTTTTTGAAAAGCATCTGTACTTCAACTTCAGTGTGATACTTTTATCACTGCTGCTGATTGTCCTTTACTCATCATTCATCTCAGGTGCATTGTTTGGGCAACACAAGTGTTCTGTGTTTGTAACCATGTGTGCAGAAAACAGTGTTTCACTTAAACACTGACTGATTTTTATGAAGTGAATTTGCACAATGCACATCCCTTTGTGCATATTGTGCCTGAGGGCTTTTTTAAACACACAAACAAACAACACTGTTACATCTTGATGTGCAGCCGTAACAAAACTGCCACATTGTGATGAATTAAAGGAACACAACAAAAGGCAAGAACTACTGTACGTCTGACACAAATCGAGACGTCACGATAAGAGCCTGGAACTATTTTAAGTCCCCCCCCCCCCCCTCCCCCCCAAACAGTTGCTATATGATCTATGTAATGAGACACAAAGCAATTCGCAAACTACAAAAACGCTTGGACTTAGAACCCATGTCACAATCAAAGGAGGTAATGAATACTTTGATGTGAAAGTGTGCAATTATATTTTTCTGATGTTGGGAAAATCTGCTCGCTGCTCCGAATTAAAACAGATGCAGTGGGAATGTTTAAATGGATTACATCAGCGCTTAAGCATCAAAGTTGATTCTTTGACCTCAGTAAGAGCAGATGAGACACATCTTGCTATAAAGTCTTGTCGTGGTTTATATTATATATATATTTGCCTTCCATTTCATTCATTTACAACTTAAATTACTCCACTAAGATGCAGCTAAGTAAACATAAATGGTCCAAGTTATTTCAATCACAACAAGATTTAGTTACAGCTATGGAGCTTCACATTTTGAGATATAAAGTATGAAAGGGCAATTTATTTTCGTAAGCGTAAACGCTTGTCTCTCAGCAATTGCTAAATAAATTGCTTGACTCGGGGAATATATATTCATTTGCATCACTATATTACTGGTGGAACTGTAAGTGTGCATGCATGTGTGTGTATAATTTTGTTTTCTTCTAATTTTTTTTTCTTAAACTACGTACATCTTGGTTTATCATTTTAAGTCAGTCTATGAAAGTTGGTCTTATTGTACAGTAACAGCTTCAAATTCATATCCTCTATTTCCGACCTTGGCTTGGAATAAGGAGACATTCTGTTTCATCATGAAACAATGTTTATTTCCACACACGGAAGACCCTATAGATTCAGAGATTTATTTTTAAATACATTATACATGTTTGAAGATAATTGCTTCAAACGTTTGCAAAGACCGACTATTTAGGACTCAATTGTGAAAATGTAGCATTAAACTGTTTTTCACCATTTCAGTTTTTCCATATTTTTGGGGCATGGCTAAAACAGGACCCAACAACACACTTGGCATTAAACTTGAGCGGCTTTATTTGCATCAGCAGTTATCCGGCGCAATTGTGATGTGTAGTTAGTTAGCTAGCTAATGCTAACGCCCCGAAAATGCATCTTCAGTTTCTATACAATATTAAGGAAAGATTTTAAAAATTAGCAGTGTTGTTAACAACACTCTTTTCTGTGGTGAGACATTTACAAGACATACAGTAATTACAGACTTTTAATTATTTTGTCTGTCTTGACTCCTGTTTCTTCTGACCATGTCGTTGTCACTTAAAGGGCCAATATGCAGTTTTCAAACTGCTAGCAATATTTGAATGTAACCCCATTTCAGTCTTCCCCTGCCCCTGCCACCTCGCATCTCTGCCCAAAGAAACGCCACCAGCTCAATAAACTTGGACAACAAAATATAACCAGGAAGAGACCGGCCTCACAGTGCCCCTCGGTCTTCTCCGTCGGCCATGCGAGCTCGTCGACAGCCCGCTGGATTTGGCCTGGAGGAAGGGACCACTGCGTTCCGCTCGCCTGGGCTGCCGCAGAGTTCACCTCAGGGTCGACCGTGGGCGTGCAAGATCAAACAAAATGTTACCAGTTTCATGTTGTATTTTTTTGGAATGTATAATCAATTAAAAATATAAAATAGAGGATCGACTTACCTGACGACTTTGTGAGAATGGTAATGTGATGCACGCAGTGGTTTTCAGAGCTCAGCAATGCAGCCGTCTGCCTATAGGACCCACACATCCGTTATTCTGTAGATGTGTACCATTGTTTTGAAATAGAGAGCTAATACCTTCTTTTTTGTTGATAACTTGACTTAAATAACCCGGGCAAGCAACGATAATAGTCTACACTGCAGAGGCTGTCGTGCATCTGTGTGAGCCGTGGGTGTGTGCAAATGATTGACAGACTATTTGGTCATGCCTCATGTCGCTACACTCTCTGATTGGTTATTCATGTCCTGTCGTGCCAAGTTTTAAAATAACTATTAAAGTTAAATAAGACTCATTCGACGGGACCAGAGAAGGGTGTTTTTTTTTTTTAAGTAATTTTAATAATATTCTACAGTCAGGTCATAGAGACAGTTTTAACATATATGACAAAAAGTGTTTGTTTTTTTAACTGCAAATTGTAGCTTGATGACAACTGTCATTTTTCTAATTACATTTACACTATATTGTAGTATACAGTATATAATGTCATGGGAGTAATACAAAATATTTAAGCTCAAATTTAAATTTAAGATCAAACTAGGGCACAGAAAACTGACTGCAACCGCATACATTTTGATATTTTCCTACCACTCTACTAGATTGCGCAGAATATAAGAAACAAGGCAAATAGCAAACTAGCCCAGAAAAACAAGACTACATCTGCAGCACATGATTTTTTCAGAACTGAAAATGAAACGGAGGCACAGCTTGTATCCGGTAGCCTCCTTACCTGGCAGGTTCTCGCCTCAGCGTAATGAAGATGACTGCGCCAGAAACAGAGCAACTCCAGTTGAGACCTTTTGCACCAACTCTGACCTAACGCGTGAAAATGACTGTGAGACGGCGTCAATCAAAATGTTCCTGGAGAGACAACACACACGCACGCACGCATACGCACACACATACACGCACACACACACTGTGAAGACAATTATAATTTTGTATAACTCAACCCTCACTTGTCCACCACCTGCCAAGCTTTTTGTCCTCCTTCCTCAATGGCTGAACGAAATAGTATAAATGCTGGAGATACCATACTGATTAGCATTACTGTTTGATTTTAATGTATTCTACGGTGTTGATGACTTCCAAATATAGAGTTATCTTTGCTCCGTTTGCTACTGACAAGCAGTGCAAGTTAATTCTGTTGAGCCGTGTGTTTTTTAATAGATCAAAGAAGAAATCTGGGGCTGTCTTCTGCAATTACGGCAATGCATTAAGAAGAACAAACCCCTGTGGGCTGTTGTTTTCAAATGATGCCCCACTGCTTCCACTGGTACATCACGATTAATGTTGCACATGCATGCCCTTTTGTTGAATGCATCAGACAGCCAGAAAAATTCTCCCAGACCGGCTCCAAGAATTAAACCCAGTGGCATCTTTTCCCCACTCTCTCCACATCACAGAGTAAATGTAAACCGGTAAATTTATTATTTTATGGTAAATAATTTCTTTTTTTTAATCACAGCTTACTCGCAAAAAAAAAAAGAATGTGTCTGGCTGTCAGCCAACACCTATTAAAGTGTATCAGAATTTGTAGTCAGTTCACTTTTTAACTTCCAGGAGCTGACACCCAAACAAGTGTCTTATTTTTGGCAGGCATATGATCTGAAGCTGTTTTCTTACGGCTTGCTTCCAGTATAGCAAACTAAAAGTATATTGTACAGTAGAGAAATAGCAAGCCTGTATCTTGCCTGTGTACAAATGTCCACTCACCAGGAAAAAATAACTCCTCCAATTAGCCACGTGAAGTCCATCCTAATGGGACGATAAGTGTGGGGAATGAGTAAATGAAGTGCATGAAAGTCGAGTGATCTACTTTCATCCTGGGGGTCAAGTGGGGCTGTGTTGACTAATCCCCACAGGAGCTCACATGATGGCACAATTATGTCAACGCAAAACCATTTGGTGTTAAAAATTAAAGCTACATTTTGGGCTGGCTTGGGTTTTGTGGCTTGTAAAAATATTCTTGTAATATTTCTCCCTGCTACAGAACAAATTCATATATTTATTGAGATATTTTATGAGATATTTTTATGTCAAAGCCAAAAGCTTAGCAGAACTGCAGTATTAGTGAATCCACAGTTTAGCGTAAGTGGAAAATGTGAAAAATGGTGGTGCAAATGGCGTAATCTGTCTCCTTTAATGCAAGACTACCACCAAGTATGGGTAACATGTATACACTGGATGTATGTGTTTGATACAGCTTTGCCCTGTGACTGATGATGAGTCCAAGGACAAAATCAGCTCAGAGTGTCTCCAGCTTTCATGTGACCCTGAACAGGATAAGCACTATAGGGAACGGATGAATGCATCAACCTGGCGGAATGAATACATAAGATTATGACTGATCACGGCGTTCGCTGCAAAATCTTCCACATCTGAAACGACTCACGAAAGGAAATATTCAAATATAGCAGGGAAATCCTTGCAAACTAGGGCACATTTCCCGAAGCGGGAGCTCATTGTTGAACATCTTTTTACTGCCAATATACTAGCTACACCTTTTGGCCCCCTAACCTCTTTCTCCTCACAGCCCCCTTGATCTTGTGTCACACTGGCGGCTGTAATTGTCACATGGTCCTTTTGTTGCGCTACTTTCATGAGTGGAGAGTCTCAACACAGTGGGTGGCAGTCGAGGTCCACTCGGTCCAGGCTTCCCATCCTTTGGGGTGCAGCTCACAGCTGTGTGATAATTGCACGACGGCGCCAGTGTTCATATTCATGAAGACCCTGACGCAGACTTCTTCTCCCACTAATAGAAGGATTATTATTTTTCTGTATGCTCTCACATGTCTCTTCATCATCACAACAATAAGATGCAGGGGCTTCGACTCCTCAAAGAGTGTACGGCACAGACTTATTATTCATGTTAACAGTGATATTTTGTAGGTTTCTTGAATTTAAGCAGTTGATATAAATGATTAACGTTTTGTCGGGGAATATCGTGTGTGCCACCATTTTACCTGGATGGTGCAATCTCCAACATGAGGAGAAATATGATTAAATGGATGATTAAAAAAGAAACCCAAACAGAGGGGCTCTCAGTAAGTAGGATGTTGTTTTATTTCACCCCTGAGATGCTGATTTAATGTATTGTTGTTTTTTCTTATCAGAGGGGGGCACGTGTGAAGTAATTGCTGCTCACAGATGCTGTAATAAGAATCGTATTGAGGAGCGCTCACAAACAGTCAAGTGTTCTTGCCTCCCGGGTAAGGTGGCTGGAACCACCAGAAACAGACCTTCATGTGTTGATGGTGAGTACAGTGTTACACTGATACAACATGGAATTGTAACGGCTGACATTAAACCATTTCGTTGGCTGAAGTGGATAGAATTCACAGCATTCTTTCTTTCTTTGCAATGTATTTTCTTTTTTTTTCTTTACATATATATTTTGCAACGAAAGTAACCTGTCTCTGGGTGGCACGATGGAGCATTTGTGGCTAGCGCATTTGCTTCACAGTTGAGGGTTTGAGGTCAGAATCTCAACTCAGGCCTTTCTGTGTGTGTGGTTTTGTTCAAGGAACGTATGTATTTTGAAAACAGGAATTCTCCTGCTACATAAACAAAACTAATTCAGCCACCCGTGTTTTTAGTGCCAGTCTTGTTTGGCATATGTATTTAATAGTATTACAAAAAGTGAAATCCTACTAGGGAATGAACAAATATAGATTTTCTGCAGTCGACTATATTGTGATAGAAGTCGAGTCATTGATGACGTCATTTATATTTTTTCAGCGCGTTACAGTGGTTCCCCAACCGGTTTCACGTAAAGAAAGGCATAGAAATTAATAAAAAATACCAATATTTAAAAATACAACTCACCATTACGGTGATTTTAGTATTTGTATTAGTGAGAGTTCTGCGGATATTTAATCTCATCTTGTGTTCCATACAGAAGACTTTGGACTGCCCCGCCTGCTGACGTCGCCGGACTATAACGCTCCGTGAAGCAGCGAAATGTCAGCCAACAAGGCGACTCAGTCTTCGTACGTGACTCAGACAGTACGAAAATGAGATGCTGGTGGATGAGAACAGCGTGCCGAGCCCTGCTAGTTGCGGCTAGTCCGATCGCTGCTAGTCTGAAAAGATTCATAACGGCAGAGACATAACGGGACAAACATTGCGGAATGACGGCAGCCGTGCAAAGTGAAACTTTCCTTGCCAAAATGTTACGTCTAATAATGGACAGACAACTATGGGCTAACAAAAGCTGTTGTTTGCTACAACCCCAACACACAGTAGCAACACTCGTGTCGCTTTAGGAAACTGCTGTCATTGCAGACATCGGAGGCAGGCTCCAGAAATAAAGCATTAGTCTGTTTCACTGTTTTTATTTCACTTGTGTTTTTATTGAATTCCAGCATACACTTGCTACCGGTCTCATTTTGGTTCAAATATTTCCCATTTGCTTGTAGCATCAATACGGCCATATACTGTACACTGACATCAATGTCATAAAGTGTTGGTAGTGTTTTGTAGCAAACAACTTCTATGATAAATAAAGTTATTCTTAGAACATACATCTGGGCATTAATTATTTGGGAAAACGAAGATGGAGTTTAACTTTACGGCACGAATATTTTAAGACTAGCAGGGATCAGAATAGCCAAAGCAAGCAAGTCTAACCGCTATTCTCAACAATAACCATCTTATTTTCGTACTCTCTGACCTGCGCACATGTATGACGACAGTGTGGCCTTGTTGGCTGGACGTGTTGCTGTGCCACAGAGGATTGTAGTCTGGCGACAGCAGCAGACAGGTGAGTCGACAGTCCTCTGTAAATTAGTCAACTAGACGGGATGCAAAAAACGTCCATCCATCCATCCATCCATCCATTTTCTACCGCTTATCCGAGGTTAGGGTCGCGGGGGCAGTAGCTTTAGCAGGGACGTCCAGACTTCCCTCTCCCCAGCCACTTCATCCAGCTCTTCCGGGGGGATCCCGAGGCGTTCCCAGGCCAGCCGAAGGATGCAGTCTCGCCAGCGTGTCCTGGGTTGTCCCCGGGGTCTCCTCCCGGTGGGACGTGCCCGGAACACCTCACCAGGGAGGCATCCGAATCAGATGCCCCAGCCACCTCATCTGGCTCCTCTCGTACTCGGAGGAGCAGCGGCTCTACTCTGAGATCCTCCCGGATGACCGAGCTTCTCAGCCTATCTATAAGGGAGAGCCCGGACACCCTGCGGAGGAAACTCATTTCGGCCGCTTGTATCCGGGATCTTGTTCTTTCGGTCAGCTCATGACAATAGGTGAGGGTAGGAACGTAGATCAACCGGTAAATTGAGAGCTTTGCCTTTCGGCTTAGCTCCTTCTTTACCACAACGGACCGATACAAAGTCCACATCACTGCAGACGCTGCACCGATCCATCCGCCTGTCGATCTCCCGTTCCGTTCTTCCCTCACTCTTGAACAAGACCCCAAGATACTTGAACTCCTCCACTTGGGGCAGGATCTCATCCCCGACCTGGAGAGAGCACGCCACCCTTTTCCGACTGAGGACCATGCTCTCAGATTTGGAAGTGCTGATTCTCATCCCAGCCGCTTCACACTCGGTTGCGAACCGCTCCAGTAAGAGTTGGAGATCACAGCTTGATGAAGCCAACAGAACCACATCATCTGCAAAACGCAGAGATGCAATACTGAGGCCACCAAACCAGACCCCCGCTATGCCTCGGCTGCGCCTTGAAATTCTGTCCATAAAAGTTATGAACAGAATGGGTGACAAAGGGCAGCCTTGGGGGAGTCCAACCCTCACCGGAAACGAGTCCGATTTACTGCCGGATATGCGGACCAAACTCTGACTCCAGTCGGACAGGGACCGAACAGCCCGTATCAGGGGGTTCGGTACCCCATACCACCTTCTTAAAAAGGGGACCCCTACCCCAGTCTGCCAATCCAGAGGCACTGTCCCTGATGTCCACGCGATGTTGCAGAGGCGTGTCAATCAGGACAGCCCCACAACATCCAGAGCCTTTAGGAACTCCGGAAGAATCTCATCCAGCCCCGGGGCCTTGCCACCGAGGAGCTTTTTAACCACCTCGGTGACCTCAACGCCAGAGATAGGAGAGCCTGCCTCAGAGAACCCAGACTCTGCTTCCTCATGGGAAGGCGTGTCGGTGGAATTGAGGAGGTCTTGGAAGTATTCTCTCCTCCCACTCACAACGTCCAGAGTCGAGGTCAGCACCGCCCCATCCCTACTATACACAGTGTTGATGGTGCACTGCTTCCCCCTCCTGAGACGCCGGATGGTGCACCAGAATTTCCTCGAAGTCTTTCTCCACAGCCTCACCGAACTCCTCTCATACCCGGGTTTTTTGCTTCAGCGACCACGAAAGCTGCATTCCGCTTGGCCAGCCGGTACCCATCAGCTGCCTCAGGAGTCCCAAAGGCCAAAAAGGCCCGATTCGACTCCTTCTTGCAAAAACTTGATTAGCGATTAGTCGACTTCAAGCGTTAAATGTTAATGCGAAGTCATAAAGTTGACTCATCAACTCGTCGAATAACACCTAACACCTACGACCTAACACCCAGGATTAGAACACTTAAATCCTACTAGACAATACTGCTTTGTACTTTGTAAAATATATGGAGATTTATTTTGGCCTGTCTCGCTCAGGCAACGCCTTGTCCCGATGTCACATATGACAGACCCCGAGACCCCGCTGCCATGTGTTGCGCACCATGGGCAAGAGTAGAAAAACAACAATAAGTGAGAAACATTGAATGAGTAGCTTGTAGATGTACAATGGCGCTTTACATGCTTTGTCAAATGTCTGCTACACAATCCACACACAAAAAGTGCACACTGTCAATTACAAAACCTCTCACCTGGATCTTTCATCTTTAATCACTTTTTCAAATATTCCTTCAAGCTCCAAGATGGCTGCTGCAATGGTAAATCTGTCAATCTCCGCTTTGACAGACTCTTACCAATGCACATTATGAACCATTTACCATCTACTTGCCCTGTATTTAAGGCAATTTTCTCCTTAAATGGTGCAAAGGTGGGCCAGATTATACTCGCATTTTGCACTCATTCCATGAAAAGAATCGCAATCAACCTTCCACCCATTTAGCTGCATGTATTCAAGAAATGATATAAAAGGTACTGTGGAAAAAGAAAAGAAAAAAGTATGTGCAGTACAAGAAAAATGACTGGCCAGGTTACGTACTGCCAGCTTGGGCGAAAGAAACTTTCATTTTAAGGTGTCTGGCTTGAGTTGGATTTGCAGTTTGTTAGACACCTCCATTACAGTCTCTCTTGTCTTTGCTGCCTGTAGCATCCATCGTAATTGGGAAGTGGTGGTGTGAGATGGAGCCTTGCCTGGAGGGAGAAGAATGCAAGACGCTCCCTGACAACTCAGGCTGGATGTGCTATGCAGGCAACAAGATCAAAACCACGAGGGTAAGATAACCTCGCTTGACCGTACGAAACAAGACGTTAAGGCAGAGAAATGTACCGCAGCAAGAAAAATGCTTTAGCATTGAATTGTACCTGTGGATATCACAGTTAAACAAACACTGGTATCTCCTTCCCCTCCCCCCATCCAGAACACTCAGCCATACACAACGTCATCTACATACTGAAGCTTTGCAAGGGGCTTGCGATTGAACATCTTTGGTGCAAAGGTTGAAGTGCAGGTAATTTTTGATACCAAAAAGAATTGTATTACTGTATTTTGTTATGAATATACACTCACTGGCTTTTACATTTGATACAATAAGATCCAGTAGCAATCTCAATATGTGTGCCTTTACACAGATACTGTAATAATACAGTGACGCCTTGAGATACGAGTGGCATGACTAACGAGTTTCAAACCATTTTTTTGCTTTGACGAAAATTAGAGATACAAGCTCTGTTTGGTGGCAGTGAAGTCGACTCACTACACAAGCAGCAGTTTTGCACATCGTATTTATATATCCTTATGTCTGTATTATACTGGGCGGCACAGTGGCCGACTGGTTAGCACATCTGCCTCATAGGTCTGAGGAACGGGGTTCAAATCGTGGCCCCGCCTGTGTGGAATTTGCATGTTCTCCCCTTGCCTGTGTGGGTTTTCTCCGGGTACTCCGGTTTCCTCCCACATCCCAAAAACATACATGGTAGGTTGATTGAAGACTCTAAATTGCCCGTAGGTATGAATGTGAGTGCGAATGGTTGTTTGTTTCTATCTGCCCTGCGATTGGCTGGCGACCGGTTCAGGGTGTACCCTGCCTCCCACTCAAAGATAGCTGGGATAGACTCCAGCAGCCCGCGACCCTAGTGAGGTTAAGCGGCATTTGAGCTTAATGGCATTTTCATTCATTTCAATGGGAAAAGAATATTGAAGATTCGAGTTACGAACATGTTATGGAACAAATAATTAAACTTGTATCTAAAGGCACCATTGTATTCTGTTTTAATTGACACTGTCAGAGGTATTACTTTAACATTATGTATTGTATATTGCTGGCGTCGGGCCAAATTTGGTCAATTTCATATTTTTTCACAAATCAATACTATTGGTCAAGTCCCCACGTCGGTATGTTATTTTTTGTCAAAATTATTGACCGATGTAAAGTTTATCTCTTTGACGATGGAATGTTAATTGTTCAACAAACATTCTGTTTGTGTGTGTGTGTGGTGGCGGGAGGTACGGAGACTCCGCCCAACGCCAGCGTTATTGTTGCGCCTATAGTTTGCAGTGTGCACTGTGGAATGGTGCTTCATAATACATGGTCGTTTATCATAATATTGGATACAGCATGTAATTTCGTAGGTAAACAAAACATTTAAAAGATCTCTCAGTATGATGGGGTGCAGTTGTACAACGCTGCAAACTACAACTACAATAAGAAAAATACTGTTCCATAATTGTCTTTCAAATCGATCATTATTATCTCAGTAAGGTAGACCTGACAGCTGTATCTAATAAAGTGGCCAGTAATTGCATAGTCATATGCCGTACCACAATTCCAGAGGTGGGTAGTAACATGCTATATTTACTTCATTACATTAACTTATGTAACTTTTTGGAAAGATTGTACTTGTCAGAGTAGTTTTAATGCAACGTGATTCTTACTTTTACTTGAGTATTTGACATTGACATTCATATTGATTAAATAATAAATCACAAGTTACTTACCAGTTACTTGATACTTGAGTAGTTTTCCACTGAGTACTTACTTACTCTTACACAAGTAATTATTTGGAGGACTGCAGTACTTTTTTTTTTTTTTACTTTTACTTAAGTCATATTATTCTAAAGTAAAGGTACGCTTACTTGAATAGAATTTTTTTTCTAGTCTGCCCACCTTGCATAATTCGAACTGCTACAATGCGGGGTCCCAGTAAGCAAACGCTTCATTTAAAATGTCAACAAGCAAAGCACTGAAATGCAGCCATCAAACAATCTGACTGAGATGTCCTGGTCCAGGTCCTGTTTTAAATGGACCTGATCATGGATTATAATTCATTATAATTAATTATCATGCAGTAAAAAAAAAAATCTTCCTTTGATAATGATTAATGGGGAAAGGTGACCAGTAGAGGGCAGCAGACCAGGGCCTTGCTTCACAGGGACTCCCATAATGAGATTGCCCTATTATAATCATTCAAATAAGTGTTATTCTTCCTCCTTTCAGCACTATCGAAGGACCAAGCAGCAAGCATCCAACAAACTTTCTGTTGCTTTAAGACATGAAAACCTCTCAGATTTGAGTGTAAAAAGTTGTAGAATACATAATGCAGATCCCGCTCAAGGCTGCTGACTATACGGATGCTCTGGGCTGCCTGCGGGATCATCATCAACATCATCTTCATAACCTTGTTACAAATATAATTTCATCACTTTTTCAAAACTTTGAGATGGGACGTCAAATCAGGAGATCGTCTCGAGTTCTTCCTGAGACATCAGTCGACAGGCGTCTACTACGAACCCCGGGGCCAGAGAGGAGACAGTAAATGAGTTGACAGCCCTCAGGGTTTTCTTTTTTAAAACACTGTGTGAGGAAAAAAATATATATTGTACATAAACTTTTTGTCTTTTATTGTGTACGAGAGTTTTATTTCTGGTGGAGCCCTGAATGCAGCTAAAAGTGTGAAGAGCTTAAAAGAAATAATTGAATCGATGTTTCAAGAGGGAGATGTATAACAAGTTAAACCTGTGTGTCTTGATGCTGTACAGTTGAACATTTGTTACTCTGGTCCCTGTACGCCTTTGACCACTTCTTCAACAGCTTTACCAGTCCAACTTGGTAACGTGTCAGAGACCCTGATAATGATCTTGACTTGCCAAACATGTGGTACCAGTAGGTTGTTTTTCGATACTTGAAATGCCTTATTTGTGTCAAATCATTCAAACGATGATATTGTACATATCAAGCCATATGTTGATTTGTGATGAATTGTCATTAAAGTCATTGTTCCTGTAAGATGAACACCAGTGTATCTTTGCATGTGATTGGTCTTGCAGACTTCTCATAAAAGATGAATAAGTAATAACTGGAACTGATGCTTTACAGAAATAGTTTGACATTTGGCTTTTTCGCCCCCCCTCTCGCTTTCCTGCCAGAAAATGCTGCAGATGAGAGGCTTGATATGGGTAATGCTCAGCTCGGCTTAACAAGTAAGACGTAAGCAGGGGGAAATTGCAAGCGAGGCTCACGGACAAGAGTTGCAAAATGCTTGCCTTATATTTGCTCCTTCAATTCAAAACCTTTTTAAAATGTATTTTATTTTTTTGAAGCACTATCCTTCTAGAGCAGGGTTCACCAACCTTTTTCAAGCTGAGAGCTACTTCTCGGGTACTGATAATTGCGATGAGCTACCACTATGATACACACTTCTGGAATAAATAAAATTGCTCACATTATCTTTAATTATCTGGTATTAGCTCATTAACTGCCAGCTGCTTTCAAAGTTCCCCATATTGGCAGCCATTTTAGAGCATTTTGTCTGATCTTCCAAGACCCATAAAATATTGTGTTCCGTCACAATGTAACCACCACATGAAAGAATAAACTCTCTTTCACCAGAAAAAAAAAACATTTCTATTTTTTTTTTTACAGTTTTTTTAGTAATCATCAGGAGGAAACTTTTTGGTTTAAACAAAAACAGCACTTTCTGACCAAAAATCAAACAAAACGATTTTTATGTGCAAGGAAACATGTCAAGCAGAACAGTGACTTTGACTAATATGTTTTGCATTTGTAACACAAACAAACAAGCAAACAAACAAACTATAAAACAACAAAAACAAGACTAAGAAAGGGATTTTAATGCCAAACTAATTTATTTAAAGAAAGATGGGCGATGCGGACTCACCGCATGGCTCGAATGTGGCTTTTTAACGTGCCGTTTTCCATTCACTTCATGAACTGTGTCATTTTCCTCACGATCACAACACACACTTTCTACTAACTGCAGTGACGCATACTGGTTTTACCATGCATATAACTTATTTAAATTCTGACGCGTTGACAATGGTCGCCCTCATAATCAAAGTGACAAGCCGAGCTTCACCTCCAAATCTTTATATTCTACTCAAAAGCTGCGGTGATCTCAAATCAAATCTCAAAAAGCAATGCAGCGCCACCATCTACAGGAATTGATTACAGTGGTTTACAAAACTGAATTTCACAGACAAGCTGGGCGCAACACTCTTCCGCTCCTTCCCACTGAAAAACATACTTGCTGAATAAATCCGTTTATGACAGTAAATAGTTTGATTCTTGTTGCTGAATGTAAACAGCCATGGCAGTGAATGGGTTACTATTTAATGCTCACACATATGATCAACAATGATAGAATGAGGTATGAAACAGATAGAAATCAATAGGCAAATTTATATGTTTTATAACTCATTGCAATTACATTTTTAAATGATAACTTCTACAACACTGTTTTCATTGTTTATGTTTAACCAGGTAAGGCAACAGCTTCTCATTTTCAATGCCAACCTCGTGGCAATTTATGATTCAGTGTGCTGCCCAAGGACATTTCCACAATAGACAGTAAGACCCAGGATTAGAACCATCGATACTTTGGTCTTTCAACGACCCGCTCTACCAACTGTGCCACAGCTGCCCCTTTCCCAATTAAAATGAATGGAAATACCATTCAGCCATTCCAACCACCATCAATGGAGAGTATTACCACATTTTTTATTTCAATTCAATGTACATTGTGCTGCTATTTCTGGTGTGTGCACCTTGCTCACCTGGGGCCAATATAACACAAACATGCATAAACATGGAGCCGGTAAAAACTCCTCAGTAAGCTACAATAATATTGGTCATTCCCCGCCTCCTGCCCAATGACAGCTGGGATAGGCTCCAGCACGCCCGCGACCCTAGTGAGGAGAAGCGGCTCAGAAAATGGATGGATGGATATTGTTATATTAAACTTTCTACACGTGTTGCTCCACTGCTCATGTTCAAATATCTGTTGCTTAACGGGTATAACACAGCAACACATATTTGTTATCCCATCCATCGTATTTTGCATTATTTGTAGCATTAATCTAAACAAACACAAACAATCTTTAGTGAAGTTATGTGGTTGTTTTAAATCCACAAAATTATCTTTGTTTAGTTTAATTTGGGTGGCAAGGTGGACGACTGGTTACAGCGTCTGCCTCACAGTTCCGAGGACCCGGGTTCAATCCCCGGCCCCGCCTGTGTGGAGTTTGCATGTTCTCCCCGTGCCTGCGTGGGTTTTCTCCGGGCACTCCGGTTTCCTCCCACATCCCAAAAAACATGCGTGGTAGGTTGATTGAGGACTGTAAATTGCCCATAGGTGTGAATGTGAGTGCGAATGGTTGTTTGTTTCTATGTGCACTGCGATTGGCTGGCGACCGGTTCAGGGTGTACCCCGCCTCCCCGCCCGAAGATAGCTGGGATAGGCTCCAGCAGCCCGCGACCCGAGTGAGGATAAGTGGTAAAGAAAACGGATGGATGGATGGATAGTTTAATTTGATTGTAAACTTAGTAAATAATACTCGTATCTGAAGGCACCACTATACTACCATACTAGTTCACTTTAAAGCAGTGGTTCTTCAACCTTGGTTCGATCGTGCCCCAGGGGTTCAATGGAGTTCAAGACAGACATACACACACTGAGCATGCCAGTTCCATTCAACGCACTCGAATAATTGATCTCGAAAAAATATTTTTATCTTTCCAATTATGAAGGGTTCCGTGAAATCACCTATGAAACTTGCAGGGTTCACTCCTTCCAACAAGATTAAGAAGCACTGGTTTAGAGAAAGACAGATGTCATAGTTTGGTTTACAATCCTCAAACTCAAACAAAAAACACTCCCCTGCTTGTGCCGCTATAGCCTCAAAGACTGCTGATTTAAGATTAATCTTTTAAAAACTTTATATATATCTATATATATATATATATATATATAGATATATATATATGTGTGTGTGTGTGTGTGTGTGTGTGTGTGTGTACGCTTAACAAGATTGCAAATCCATCTTCTGTGAATACTCGGAATAAAAATTTGTCATTCTATATGATTCTAAATTCTCTCTGAGATCTTACACAAACACATGAAAGAATTGCTTTGTGTAAAAAATAGCACTCATGTATGCACTACACAAGTTAACCTTGACGTCATACAGGATTCATAGAGCCTGGGATTCATTGACTGAATATTCCTTCATTTAGATATGACAGGGCATCTGTCAGGGCAAAAAATCCTGGTTAATATTTGAAATCAATAGCCCTACAAACGTGAACTTCATCGTAAAGCAAAAGTTGGTCTAGGTTTTACTTCACTACCCAATATGAAGTTAACTCACTGTTTTGCTAAGGCAGCTTTCAAAGACAAAGGCCACAAAGTACTTTACAATCAGAATCAGAATCAGAATCATCTTTATTTGCCAAGTATATTCCAAAAAACACACAAGGAATTTGTCTCCGGTAGTTGGAGCCGCTCTCGTACGACAACAAACAGTCAATTGACAGAGAACACTTTTGAGACATAAAGACATTGACAAAAACAGTCACTAAGCAATAAGGGTTGCTTGTTATCTGGTGATGCCGGTACATCCATCCATTTTCTGAGCCACTTCTCCTCACGAGGGTCGCGGGCGTGCTGGAGCCTATCCCAGCTATCATCGGGCAGGAGGCGGGGTACACCCTGAACTGGTTGCCAGCCAATCACAGGGCACATACAAACAAACAACCATTCACACACACAGTCGCACCTATGGGCAATTTAGAGTCTCCAATTAATGCATGTTTTTGGGATGTGGAAGGAAACCGTAGTGCCCGGAGAAAACCCATGCAGGCACGGGGAGAACATGCAAACTCCACACAAGCAGGGCCGGGGATTGAACCCCGGTCCTCAGAACTGTGAGGCTGACGCTCTAACCAGTCGTCCACCTTGCCGCCAATGCCGGTACAATTTTGTATTTTTATTTTTTGACAATTGTGCAGAGTCCTCTAGCACTTAGAGCAGTTCGAATGACTAATATAGCAATAGTCCCCTGCAAGGACCATTGTGCAAAGGGCGCGGAAACTTCAAGAGAGTAGCGCGATAATCTGGGACAATGTTGATTGTGCAAATGTTACAGATACTCCGCAGTCAGTGTGCAAGTGGGGCAGATGCTACTCTGGCATGAGTGGCCAGTATTGGTCAGCAACAGATATGCAAATAGTGCAGCGTGGCGAGACTACTACAGTGAGTGCAGGAGTAATACATAATGGGCCCGACTGAAATGTGACAGCAAACTCAGACAAAAAAATTGGCAGCATGTTTCAATGGAATTGTAGGTTAGCTGTTTAAGAAGTTGATTGCAAGAGGGAAAAAGCTGTTGGAATGTCTACTAGTTTTAGTTTGCATTGATCGGTAGCGCCTACCTGAGGGAAGGAGTCGGAAGAGCCGGTGACCGGGATGTGGAGGGTACGAGAGGATTTGTGTCCTTTTCAAATCTGCAGTAGAAGGCATTCAAGTCGTTGGCTAGTGTGCTATTGTTCTCAGCTTGGGGGGATCGTCGCTTGTAATTGGTCAGCGATTGGAATGCATGGCAGACTGATTTAGAGTCGTTAGCGCTAAACTGTTTTTCCAAGTTTGCTGCACAGTTCCTCTTTGCAATGTTAATTTCTTTAGTCAGCTGGTTTCTAGCTCGTTTATACAGGGCCCTGTCCCCGCTTTGATATGCGTCCTCTTTAGCTTGGCGAAGTTGCTTCAGTTTGGCAGTGAACCACGGCTTGTTGTTGAAAGTGCGAAATGACTTTGTTGGTACACAAACCTCTTCACAGAAACTGATATAGGATGTGACAGTGCCCGTATATTCATCCAGGCTGCCACACTCCAGTCTTTGCAGTCTTAACAGCTTTGAAGTTCCATCTTTGCTTCATTGGTCCACTTTTTCACTTTTTTCACTGGAGGCTTCGCGCATTTAAGTTCGTGCCTGTATATCGGTATTAAGTGAATTAAGCAGTGATCAGACGAGCCCAGTGCTGCACGAGGTTTGGCACGGTATGTGTTGTTTAGCGTAGTATAGCAGTGGTCCAAAATGTTATTTGCAATGCAGACAGATATACACAACAGCTGCAAACGTAATGGAAAAAAAGGGATATTAAAACAATAAGACAATAATTCCAAGATGGCGCCTACCAGTGTGGCCGCCTCGGTAACGCGCTCTCTAGTATTGTCTTTGTTTTTGTGTTTTTCGTCCGTCTTTGGAGACCTTACACGACTCACTTACACAAGGGGAGACCTGCTAACCATCAAGGAGGCTACTCCGGACTTTCTGTCACCAACTTTCGAAAGTCCGCTCAGTTTTTTCCCCGAGTTACTCACCGGAGCGGCGTCCGCGGTTTTCGGCGCATGGATGCGGAAGCGGCGCCACAGAGGAAAACGAGCCGGCATTCAGGTGAAACTCCGCAAGAGAGGACACAGATTGGCGTTCCCGTCGATCCACCTCGCGAATGTACGCTCCCTACCCAACAAAATGGACGAGCTTCATCTTCTGTTAAAGACCAGTAAAGACTTCGGACGTTCCGCGGCCATGTGCTTCACGGAGACCTGGCTTTGCGACGCTGTACCCGATGGCGCCATCACGCTTCCCGGCTTCAACATTCATCGAGCGGACCGCGACATGGAATCATCGGGAAAAACGAAGGGCGGCGGGATATGCCTCCATATAAACGAAAAATGGTGTACGGACGTCACGGTGCTCAGCACACACTGCAGCCCGCATTTGGAGTCGCTGTTTCTGAACTGTAAACCATTTTACTCGCCACGTGAGTTTGCATCGTTTATACTGGCTGGAGTCTATATTACACCGCAAGCTAACACGAGCGCCGCATTGCTAACGCTCGCCGAACAGGTCAACGAAATTGAAAAAAACCACCCGGACTCACCCCTCATTATTCTCGGGGACTTTAACAAAGCTAAACTCAACCACGAACTCCCTAAATACAAGCAGCACATCGACTGTCCTACCAGGGAAAATAATACTTTAGACCACTGCTACACTACGGTAAAAAACGCATACCGTGCTATACCTCGTGCAGCCCTGGGCTCGTCTGATCACTGCTTAATTCACTTAATACCGACGTACAAGCAAGAACTTAAATGTGCGAAGCCTACAGTGAAAACAGTCAAAAAGTGGACCAATGAAGCAAAGATGGAACTTCAAAGCTCTTTAGACTGCACAGACTGGAGTGTCTTTGAAAATTCAGCTGGCAGCCTGGATGAATATACGGACACTGTCACATCCTATATCAGTTTCTGTGAAGAGGTTTGTGTACCAACAAAATCATTTCGGACATTCAACAACAACAAGCCGTGGTTCACTGCTAAACTTAAGCAGCTTCGCCAAGCTAAGGAAGATGCATATCAGAGCGGGGACAGGGCCCTGTATAATCGAGCTAGAAACCAGCTTACTAAAGAAATTAACATTGCAAAGAGGATCTATGCAGCAAAGTTGGAAAAACAGTTTAGCGCGAACGACTCAAAATCAGTCTGGCGTGCATTCCAATCGCTGACTAATTACAAGCGACGATCCCCCCAAGCTGAGAACAATAGCACACTAGCCAACGACTTGAATACCTTCTATTGCAGATTTGAAAAGGACAGTTTCACTCCACACACCCACCCGGCCACACCCGCGACCACAACCACACCTCTGACTTCTGCGTTAACCATCCATGAACAGGATGTGAGACGCATCTTCAAACAACAAAAGATTAACAAAGCGGCAGGCCCGGACCATGTGTCCCCATCCTGCCTCAAAGTCTGCGCGGAGCAGCTCGCTCCAGTCTTCACTCAGATCTTTAACAGATCTTTGGAAATGTGCGAAGTTCCATCCTGCTTCAAACGCTCCACCATCATTCCAGTCCCCAAGAAACCTGCAATCTCTGGTCTGAATGACTACAGGCCTGTCGCTTTGACATCTGTGGTCATGAAGTCCTTTGAACGTCTCGTGCTGGACCACCTCAAGAGTGTCACAGGTCCCCTGCTGGACCCCCTGCAGTTTGCCTACCAAGCGAACAGGTCTGCGGATGATGCAGTCAACATGGGACTGCACTTCATCCTAGAACACCTCGACAGTGCAGGGACCTACGCGAGGATCCTGTTTGTGGAGTTCAGCTCAGCGTTCAACACCATCATCCCTGAACTCCTTTCAACCAAGCTTCTCCAGCTCAGCGTCTCACCTGCCATCTGCCAGTGGATTTACAGCTTTCTGACGGGCAGGACACAGCAGGTCAGGCTGGGGGAGGCCACCTCATCCACACGCAGCATCAGCACTGGGGCGCCCCAAGGTTGTGTCCTCTCTCCGCTGCTCTTCTCTCTCTACACGAACGACTGCACCTCAGCGAACCCGACTGTCAAGCTCCTGAAGTTTGCAGATGACACCACTGTCATCGGCCTCATCAAGGACGGTGACGAGTCTGCATATCGACAGGAAGCGGAGCGGCTGGAGCTGTGGTGCGGGCGACACAACCTGGAGCTGAACACGCTCAAGACGGTAGAGATGATCGTGGACTTCAGGAGGCATCCTTCGCCACAGCTGCCCCTCACGTTGTCCAGCTGCCTTGTGTCAACCGTCGAGACCTTCAAGTTCCTTGGAATTACAATCTCTCAGGACCTGAAGTGGGCGAACAACATCAACTCCGTCCTCAAAAAGGCCCAGCAGAGGATGTACTTCCTGCGGCTTCTGAGAAAGCACGGCCTGCCACCGCAGCTGCTGAGACAGTTCTACACAGCGGTCATCGAATCGGTCCTGTGTTCTTCCATCACAGTCTGGTTTGGTGCTGCTACAAAAAAGGACAAACTCCGACTGCAACGGACAATCAAAACTGCTGAAAGGATTGTTGGTACCCCCCTACCCACCATTGAGGACTTGCACGCTGCCAGAACTAAGACAAGGGCGTGCAAAATCCTCTCGGACCGTCTGCACCCCGGTCACCAGCTCTTCCAGCTCCTTCCCTCAGGTAGGCGCTACCGATCAACGCAAACTAGAACTAGTAGACATTCCAACAGCTTCTTCCCTCTTGCGATCAACTTCTTAAACACCTAACCTATAATTCCATTACAACAAGCTGGCAATTTTTTGACTTGAGTTCGTTGTCACATTTCTGTGGGGCCAATTATGTATTACTCGTGCACTCACTGTAGTTGTCTCGCCATGCTGCACTATTTGCATATACTGGCCACTCATCCCAGAGTAGCATCTGCTCCATTTGCACACTGATTGAGGAGTATCTGTAACATTTGCACAACCAACATTGTCCCAGATGATCGCACTACTCGTCACTTTAAACCGCATACACTCCTTGAAGTCTCAGCGCCCTTTGCACAATGGTCATTGCACCGGACTATTGCAATATTAGTCGTTCGAACTGCTCTAAGTGCTAGAGGACTCTGCATCTTTTTGCACAATTGTTTTTTGTCAATGTCTTTATGTCCCCAAAGTGTTCTGTAAATTGACTGTTTGTTGTACTAGAGCGGCTCCAACTACCGGAGACAAATTCCTTGTGTGTTTTGGACATACTTGGCAAATAAAGATGATTCTGATTCTGATTCTGATTCTGATAAGATAATAAAGAATAATAAAACATAATAAAGGCTAAATGAAATTCTTGTGCAGTGATTTATTGGAGTACAGGTAGGAATAAATGTCGTTAGGATGTCGTTAGGACCGAGGCATCTCTCGACTGATTTATATGCTCACAAATCTCTACAACCTATAAAATAAATTACATTTAAGACAAAATAACAATTTCACATCATATTCGATCATATTACAAGACAGTCCCTGCAACAGTGCAGCAATAATAAACAGGTAGTTACATAGATGACCTCTCTGACTGTTGTCAATCAAAACTGAGCATTATTACCTTTGTAAAGGCAAAATATTTGCTATAGCGCTTGTATTGAATCTCATTATATTGAGCAAGTGGTCATATTGCTTGATTAAATGCATATTGTGTCAATGTGATACTGAATCACCCCTTTTTAATATAAACTGAGAACTTTATGCGATATAATACTGCCATTACTCAATGCTCAATAGTCAAAACACACTCACATCTGACTGCTTTCGTCATCAATATACGGCTGGGATTTGTCAGTTTCCAATGACTGCATATTTCATCATGTGCTGCAATAAAATGACAACATTTTTGTCTCATTTCTCGGAGTTACTGCTGTTCATTTTCTTACAGAAATAGAATTGAAATAGTGTTTAGATATTGCCTTGTTTTCTCCAGGCTCTCACAGTTGGAGATTCCATTTGAGATGTTTGCTAAATGGGACTAATATATGCAATATGTCAATAGGCAGTGTCCCATTTTTAGCGTTCAGCGTTGCTCTCTGGGCTCGTCTGCAGCTGAAGGCTCTGATGTCTTATATTCAAGCTGTGGAACTGTGAGAAATGAGACACAAGTGATGGTGATGTGGCCTGACTTCTTAGTATGACACACCAGGGACGTCCTGGGAGTGCTGGGTCCCCACGGGTTCCTTGGGAAGACAAAAGCTCATTCAAAATGATTAAACAGTCAAGTCCTGTCCTGTGCTCACAATTTAAGGCTTACTTTCTATGAATATCAAGGTGCAACTTAAATCAACAGGATATGTTAAAATGATAAAGTGCGCCGAGTGTGAAATAACGTAAACTCCCCACACGCTAGTAATTATTTGCTTGAGTGAAGATCAGTTTCTGAGTGAGCATTTTGTATTTGTACTCTTTAGAATAAAGCAAATGGGTGGGTGAAAAGAACAAAAGGACACAGTAAAGAAATAAAAGCACACAGCCAATTAAAAGTTGATCGTCCCTGATAACAGGTAAACAAAAAAAATTATTTAGTCTTCTCCCCTCCCGATTGTGACGACCGTCTCCGGTGCCACGGCAGGACTGTGACATTTCAAAGTCAAGGTAACGCGGGCCAAAATGGATTGTAATTAAAGTTGACATCAGGTGCCTCGCGCTCCTTCCTTTCTCCACCACTGGCTTTCATCTAAATGATTCATGCAGAGAACAGCGGCATGCCTTTCATGCAGTTAGGACCTCACAAAGGAATAACAACAAGATGGCACAAAGTAAGCATAGACAGATTTACAATGACACCACTGCCTCGCATCAAGTCAAGTCAGACCGATGTAGAGGCGCTCAGCTCAGATTTTGAGCCATTGCTGGGAAATGTGGGAGTGTAAAATGGAATAAGGGGGCTCAAAATAGAAACATAATAGAATCACAAGGCATAATGAAGACGGAATGCAGCAAAAGGCCCCACTTCCAGGTGTGAACCTTTTGAACATTGAATAGGAACGACATGACAAGGGTGAGGCGGCCATGCTGGAACATTGATGTGGTGCAAGAGGATCAGTGCCACTCAATGCCGCTAACAGCGAGACGTGAACAAAAGCAGAAGAATGAATTATTCTCTTCAAGTGAGCCACATACAGGTAAAGGCCACACAATTGCTGAATAGAGGCATGAAAAATGGTGGCTTTTTTATTTTACATAAATGAGTGGAGGACTTCATTTTAGGCTGCCTTGAATTAAAGATGAGCTCTCCGTCTTTTGTCAACTTATTGTGAACAACACACAACAGTAAACTACACTTTGGCTACAGTCTGCACAATGCGGACACGGGTGTGAATATAGCTTTGGTAACATAGTGCTGCCTCAAGGTTGAAAATTGCTTTGAAACGTGTCTGGGATTTAGTCCTGGCTAATCATGTTTGTTGGCTGTTTTGTTGTAACGATCAAGTGATTTTCAAACTCTTAAGTACAATGTTGCCATCAGATACAAGTTTAATTCATTCTGTGACCATGTTCGTAACTCAAAACATTTGTATCTCAAGACATCTTTCCTCAAATGAAATGAATGGAAATGCCATTATTCCATTCCAGCCTCCCAAAAACTAAACTTTGTAATGTGTTTTCAAGTAAAATAGTATAATCTATCTATAATCTATAATACTCTATACTATTAAAAACATATAGTAATAACATAATTAAATAGAATGTCATTGATTAATTCATGGCGATTGTGCGACTGCCTCTGGTGTGCACACCTTGACTACCTGGGGGCTGTATAATGCAGGTATACAGATATTCATGGAGACAGTCACAAATCCTCAGTAGGCTGCAGCAAGATCCGTTGTTGTTGTTTTTCTTCCGAGGCTAAAGAATATAATGCTCGTGATCATTGTTATATTATCTGTCTATATTTGTTGCTCCACCGTTTGTGTTAAAAAATCTGCTCATTATATCACGACAATGCTATTTGATAGGCCGTCAATGGCTTTTTTAATTGTTTGTTAGCATTAACTTAAGCAGAATTTCCTAAGGCAAAGTTGTGTGGTTGTTTTAAACTACACGTGTAGTTCTTTTTGTTGAATGTTTAGTTTGACAGTAAACTTCAACTGGGAGCAGCAATAAAGCTTGAAGCCTCTTTTTCAAAGACTTGTTTATTATCTGTAAGTACCAATACTAGGTATCGATATTGGACTGATACCGGCCTTATTTTAGAGATCCGATACTCGTGAAGGCTGACGATACCGGGAAGCGATACTTAAAAGCAAAAAAAAAATCTGACACTGAGTAAGTCCTCCTCACCAGTAGATGGCCTTACACTACGGCGGTTTGACACATTGGCAAAATATTATGTGTGTCGGAATGAAAGGAAAAGTCTTTGTTCACAATAATATGTCATTGTGTTAATTTAAATTATATGTATCAAAAGCACTAGTGGTATCGGTACTCTGTATCCGTGAGTATTGAGCTGGCATAGGCTCCAGCTCACCCGCGACACTAGTGAAGGATAAGCGGTACAGAGAATGGATGGATGAATGGAAAGATGGACAGGTGGACGGATGGAGCTAACGTAACCAAGATGGCGCCTACCAGTGTGGTCACCTCGGTAACACGCTCTCTAGTATTAGTATTGTTTTTGTTTTTGTGCTTTTCGTCCGTCTTTGGAGACCTTACACGACTCACTTACACAAGGGGAGACATGCTAACCATCAAGGAGGCTACTCCGGACTTTCTGTCACCAACTTTCGCAAATCCGCTCAGTTTTTTCCCTGGAGTTACTCACCGGAGCGGCGTCCGCGGTTTTCGGCGCATGGAGACGGAAGCGGCGCCACAGAGGGAAACGGGCCGGCATTCAGGTGAAACTCCGCAAGAGAGGACACAGATTGGCGTTCCCATCGATCCACCTCACGAATGTACGCTCCCTACCCAACAAAATGGACGAGCTTCATCTTCTGTTAAAGACCAGTAAAGACTTCGGACGTTCAGCGGCCATGTGCTTCACGGAGACCTGGCTTTGTGAGGCTGTACCCAATGGCGGCGTCATGCTTCCCGGCTTCCTCATTCATCGAGCGGACCGTGACATGGAATCATCGGGGAAAACAAAGGGCGGCGGGACATGCCTCCATATCAACGAAAAATGGTGTACAGACGTCACGGAGCTCAGCACACACTGCAGCCCGCATTTGGAGTCGCTATTTTTAAACTGTAAACCATTCTACTCGCCACGTGAGTTCGCATCGTTCATACTGGCTGGAGTCTACATACCGCCTCAAGCTAACACAAACGCCGCACTGCTAACGCTCGCCGAACAAGTCAACGAAATTGGAAAAAAACAACCGGACTCACCCCTCATTATTCTCGGGGACTTTAACAAAGCTAAACTCAACCACAAACTCCCGAAATACAAGCAGCACATCGATTGCCCTACCAGGGAAAATAGTACTTTGGACCACTGCTACACTACGGTAAAAAACGCATACCGTGCTATACCTCGTGCAGCCCTGGGCTCGTCTGATCACTGCTTAATTCACTTAATACCGACGTACAGGCAAGAATTTAAATGCGCGAAGCCTACAGTGAAAAAAGTGAAAAAGTGGACCAATGAAGCAAAGATGGAACTTCAAAGCTGTTTAGACTGCACAGACTGGAGTGTCTTTGAAAATTCAGCTGGCAGCCTGGATGAATATACGGACACTGTCACATCCTATATCAGTTTCTGTGAAGAGGTTTGTGTACCAACAAAGTCATTTCGCACTTTCAACAACAAGCCGTGGTTCACTGCTAAACTTAAGCAGCTTCGCCAAGCTAAGGAGGACACATATCAGAGCGGGGACAGGGCCCTGTATAATCGAGCTAGAAACCAGCTGACTTAAGAAATTAACATTGCAAAGAGGATCTATGCAGCAAAGTTGGAAAATCAGTTTAGCGCAAACGACTCTAAATCAGTCTGGCATGCATTCCAATCGCTGACTAATTACAAGCGACGATCCCCCCAAGCTGAGAACAATAGCACACTAGCCAACGACTTGAATACCTTCTACTGCAGATTTGAAAAGGACAGTTTCACACCACACACCCACCCGGCCGCACCCGCGACCACAATCACACCTCTGACTTCTGCGTTAACCATCCATGAACAGGATGTGAGACGCATCTTCAAACAACAAAAGATTAACAAAGCGGCAGGCCCGGACCATGTGTCCCCATCCTGCCTCAAAGTCTGCGCGGACCAGCTTGCTCCAGTATTCACTCAGATCTTCAATAGATCTCTGGAAATGTGCGAAGTTCCATCCTGTTTCAAACGCTCCACCGTCATTCCAGTCCCCAAGAAACCTGCAATCTCGGGTCTGAATGACTACAGGCCTGTCGCTTTGACATCTGTGTTCATGAAGTCCTTTGAAGGTCTCGTGCTGGACCACCTCAAGAGTGTCACAGGTCCCCTGCTAGGCCCCCTGCTGTTTGCCTACCAAGCGAACAGGTCTGCGGATGATGCAGTCAACATGGGACTGCACTTCATCCTAGAACACCTCGACAGTGCAGGGACCTACGCGAGGATCCTGTTTGTGGAGTTCAGCTCAGCGTTCAACACCATCATCACTGAACTCCTTTCATCCAAGCTTCTCCAGCTCAGTGTCACACCTGCCATCTGCCAGTGGATTTACAGCTTTCTGACGGGCAGGACACAGCAGGTCAGGCTGGGGGAGGCCACCTCATCCACACGCAGCATCAGCACTGGGGAGCACCAAGGTTGTGTCCTCTCTCCGCTGCTCTTCTCTCTCTACACGAACGACTGCACCTCAGCAAACCCGACTGTCAAACTCCTGAAGTTTGCAGATGACACCACTGTCATCGGCCTCATCAAGGACGGTGACGAGTCTGCATATCGACAGGAAGCGGAGCGGCTGGAGCTGTTGTGCGTCCGACACAACCTGGAGCTGAACACGCTCAAGACTGTAGAGATGATCGTGGACTTCAGGAGGCATCCTTCGCCACAGCTGCCCCTCACGTTGTCCAGCTGCCTTGTGTCAACCGTCGAGACCTTCAAGTTCCTGGGAATTACAATCTCTCAGGACCTGAAGTGGGCGACCAACATCAACTCCGTCCTCAAAAAGGCCCAGCAGAGGATGTACTTCCTGCGGCTTCTGAGAAAGCACGGCCTGCCACCGGAGCTGCTGAGACAGTTCTACACAGCAGTCATCGAATCAGTCCTGTGTTCTTCCATCACAGTCTGGTTTGGTACTGCTACAAAAAAGGACAAACTCCGACTGCAACGGACAATCAAAACTGCTGAAAGGATTGTCGGTACCCCCCTACCCACCCTTGAGCACTTGCACGCTGCCAGAACTAAGACAAGGGCATGCAAAATCCTCTCGGACCCTCCATACCCCAGTCACCAGCTCTTCCAGCTCCTTCCCTCAGGAAGGCGCTACCGATCAATGCAAACTAGAACCAGTAGACATTCCAACAGCTTCTTCCCTCTTGCAATCAACTTCTTAAACAGCTAACCTATAATTCCATTACAACAAGCTGGCAATGTTTTGACTTGAGTTCGTTGTTACATTTCTGTGGGGCCAATTATGTATTACTCGTGCACTCACTATGGTTGTCTCGCCATGCTGCACTATTTGCATACACTGGCCACTCATGCCAGAGTAGCATCTGCTCCATTTGCACACTGATTGAGGAGTATCTGTAACATTTGGACAACCAACATTGTCCCAGATTATCGCACTACTCGTCATTTTAAACCGCATACACTCCTTGAAGTCTCAGCGCCCTTTGCACAATGGTCATTTCACCGGACTATTGCAATATTAGTCTTCGCACTGCAGTGCTAGAGGACTCTGCATCTTTTTGCACAATTGTTTTTTTGTCAATGTCTTCATGTCTCCAAAGTGTTCTGTAAATTGACTGTTGTACTTGAGCGGCTCCAACTACCGGAGACAAATTCCTTGTGTGTTTTGGACACACTTGGCAAATAAAGATGATTCTGATTCTGATTCTGATGTATCCACACATTTTTCTAAAATCTTAAATGACGTAATTATCAAAGTCCGCGTATACCCGAGGTGTGGACTCGAGTCACATGACTTGGACTCAAGTCAGACTCGAGTCATGAATTTGATGACTTTAGACTCGACTTGACAATATGTTAAAAGAGTTGACTTAAACAGCAATGACTCACAGCTGTGTTGGTAGTGGCTGTCTTGTAATATCATCGAATATGATGTGTAATTGTTGTTCTGTCTTAAATATACTTTATTTTACAGGTTGTAGAGGGCGGCACGGTGGACGACTGGTTAGAGCGTCTGCCTCACAGTTCTGAGGACCTTGGTTCAATCCCCGACCCCGCCTGTGTGGAGTTTGCATGTTCTCCCCGTGCCTGCGTGGGTTTTCTCTGGGCACTCCGGTTTTCTCCCACATCCCAAAAAGATGCATGATAGGTTAATTGACGACTCTAAATTGCCTGTAGGTGTGAATGTGAGTGCGAATGGTTGTTTGTTTGTATGTGCCCTGCGATTGGCTAGCAACCAGTTCAGGGTGTATCCCCCCTCCTGCCCGATGATAGCTGGGATAGGCTCCAGCACCCCCTAGTGAGGAGAAGGGGCTCAGACAATGGATGGATGGATGGATGGAGGTTGTGGAGCTTTATGAGCATATACAAGTCCGTCGAAAGATGCTTCGGTCCTAATGACACCGTTTAATCAATTATCCCTGCCTATACTCCAATAAATCAGTGAACAGCAAGTATTTCGTTTAGTATTTGCCACCCTTTGCTTTACGATGAAGTTCACTTTTTTAGGGCTATTGTACGGGACAAGCCAAAAGGAAAAGAAGATTTCAAATATTAACCAGGATTTTTTATAAATGCCCTGTCATATCTAAATGAAGGAACATTCAGTCAAAGACCAGAGGCCACCACTTCCCCAGCCTCGTGAATCCCAGGCTATATGTATCCTGTGTGACTTCAAGGTTAGCTTGTGTAGTGAATACAGGAGTGCTGTTTTTTTACCAAAAAAAACAGTTCTGTCATGTGTTTCCGTCAGATTTCAGAGAGTGCAACTGAAATTAACTCCATTTAGAATCATATAGATTGACAAAAAAGATTTCTGAGTGTGCACAGAAGATGGATTTGCAATCTTGTTAAGCATGTGGCTATATACAGTATATATATATATATATATATATATTAGGAGTCACTGATGGTGTAGTGGTACACTCGCCTGACTTTGGTGCAGGCAGCGTGGGTTCAGTTCCCACTCAGTGACGGTGTGAATGTGAGTGTGAATGGTTGTCCGTGTCTATATGTGCCCTGCGACTGACTGGCGACCAGTTCAGGGTGTAGTCCGCCTTTCGCCCGAAGTCAGCTGGGATAGGCTCCAGCGTCCCGCGACCCTAACCAGGATAAGCGGTGTTGAAAATGGATGGATGGATATATATTAGGCTTTACACGATCAGGATTTTTGGGTCCGATCACCGATCAGCGAGTTAAAAAAAAACAAACAATAACCGATCACAGATAAAATCACAAGATGGAGCAATGTGTCTATTTAAATGACTTGTTCATTTAATTAATTGCTCAAAAAAATTTATTTACAATAAAGATTTTTTTTTTTACTCTATTTATGCCAGTGAGGCATAGTGACGGACTGAACAAATAAATGCTCTTCTATTAGATGGCAGGAAGTACATACAGTAATAATGTATCCACTTTTTGTGACATTTTTGTTTGTTGGTGTGCCCTGAGATTTTTCAATTGTAAAATATGTGTCACGATCGGCAATGCCGTAAGGGCAGATCCCAGAGAATAGACTCCAGGTCAGAGGTCCGAACAATTTAAATTGAATGGCCGAGCATGTGATGGCGAAACATTCGAAACAAAAAGGAACTTACAACAAGAGAGAATCAAAAACAGATAACGCAGGGAGACACGACAAACGGTCCGCGTGGTATAATCGTAGTGAGCCTAAATTTGGACAGCGGTCAGAACGGCGGCAAACACGGGACAAAAACGAGTGAATATTCCGACGCCCACACACTGTCACGGTGCCCCCTAAAAAGGCTGATGATTACAATGCATGACAGGTGTGTCACCGATGTCCATGCCCACCTTCGCTCACCCAGACACTGCAACACAAAGAAAAACAACTTAAAACACAGGGCCATGACAATATGTGCCTTGGCTCCATAAAGGTTGGAAATCAGTACTCTAGTCAGGTCATGTATTCTATTCAGTCAGGTCAAACCAACTTTACAACATGACAGAAATAATGGGTGCTAACTTACTGTAATCAAATGACTTTATTGTAATTTCATTACTTCACACACACCGGAACTTTAGAGCAAGATTTGACAGAACGCCGGTACAACCGTTAGAGCTAGCACTAGCTTGATAGGCTACATAACGTTTTGTTGCCTGCTTGCAAGCCGTATTGTATTAAAAGTATGTGAACAACCTCAAGCAATCCTTGAATTAAAGTCCTCTCCTGAGCACCGGTCACCACCAACACACATTGTTCCCCATTTAGTTCTTATAATACACATGACGTGATCGATTGTTGTTGTCGTGGCCGTGGTAACGAGTGTTTCCGGTCGCATTTGAGTTGACAAGATAAAGCCCATTGATTGAAAAAAGACGGGGATGCGGTGGTATCAGAATACAAGATTTTAATGCAGTAGTCTGACATAGTGCAATAGTGAAAGAGCAAATTTGTCTTGTCGTCTGATCCATGCATTACGTGTTGTCTGTCCCACACCACCGTTTAATTTTTTTTCAATACTTTATTGGGGGTCAGATATTTACAGTACTACGTCAAAAGACACGCAACAAGGCTAAAAATAAACTTGCTTTTGCATTCAAATATACTGCAGACGATGGCGAGGCGGAGAAAATGTCTTTTGCGTAGCTGATCAATGACGGCATTGATCGGATCGCGAATTATGACATTAAAGCCGATCATCATAAAATGCTAATTATCTGCTGATACCGATCAGGCCGGTATAAAGTCTAATATATATATATCCATCCATTTCCTCAACCGCTTATCCTCACTAGGGTCAGGGGCATGCTGGAGCCTATCCCAGCTGACTTCGGCCGCAAGGCGGGCTACACCCTGAACTCGTCGCCGGACTCAAGGCTGTGGTGTCCTTGAGCAAGACACTGATACCCCGAAATGCTCCCCGGGCGCTTCAGCTGCCCCCTGCTTCAGTGTGTTCCACTAACATGTGTATGTGTTCACTGTGATGGGTTAAATGCAGAGAACAAATTTCATGTGCATGCATGCATGTTCATGACAATAAAAGGTGATTCTTATTCTTCTCCTTCTTCAGTGTGTGTGTCTGTCTTGAACTCCAATGCACTTGAGACTTTAATATAGAATGGACTACAAAATACTTTTTCACTGAAGTCCGGTCAAAGGCTATATGTCTAATTTGTTAAGAAACCATTGCGGTTTTAGAGGAATATAACATCAGCCATCACTTTTCTACCAAGCATGCTGATTATGCTAACAACCAATCAACACAGGAACTGATGGCTACAGCTCAGCGGTTAAAATCAAGCTTGCAGGCTCAGCAAAACACCTTTATTTGACAAACTGCCATCCAAGAATCAGTCACACAAGACCCTGAAACAGCGCTACAGGAGCTGCAGATGGAACTGATTGATCGCCAATATGATACTGTCTTAAAAGAGAACTTCCACTCTCAAACTAGGTGAGTTTCATGCTTAATTGAGCGCAGACAAATTTTCAAAAATCCAGAAGATGGCACATTGGACGCTGGTGGTGTTTGGCTCTACATATGTGTGTGAACAGACTTTTAGTGTGATGAACACCAACAAAACAGATCTCAGCTGAGTGATACACCTCAGATCTGTTCTGAGAATTGCCCCAACAATACTAACAGCAGACTTTGATGCACTGACAAAAAAAGGTGATCTTCAAAACAACACTGTTCCCATTAAAAGTAAATCTAAGTATTAACACAACAATGCCTTTTTATTTTTTTTTATTTTATATATATATATATATATATATATATATATATATATATATATATATATATATATGTAAGCGACTCTAAATTGCCCGTAGGCATGACTGTGAGTGCGAATGGTTGTCTGTTTGTATGTGCCCTGCGAATGGCTGGCAACCAGTTCAGGGTGTACCCCGCCTCCTGCCCGATGACAGCTGGGATAGGCTCCAGCACGCCCGCGACCCTAGTGAGGATAAGCGGCTCAGAAAATGGATGGATGGATATATGTAAGCATCTGGTCCTGGCTTGTCCCGCCTGTCAAATTTTAAAAGTCAATGTGGCCCCTGAGCCAAAACGTTTGCCCACCCCTGATCTAGGTAGCTCTGTAGCGAGCTAGCTAGCTAGCTGTGTATGCTTAGTAAGCTATTTTATAGTTAGGTAAAACATGAAGTTTGGAACATGAAGTCAACAGTATACTGAAAAAAAAAAAAGGCGTAAGCTCTGTTGCCTAGTTAAGGTGATAAACTTCTGAAGGCATCATTGAGTGTCTGTGACGTCTCTCGCATCCTTTAGAAACACAGCTGGCTGAGCTAAGCGAGCGCAGGATGACATAATGTGACCGTCATCTGTCATCTGACATGAAATGAGCAGCAACCAATTTGGGCCGACTGCAGAGTCTTGCTGTAGGTTGTTTTCTTCTCTCACCATTCGGTCCTAAGCTGCATGTTTGACTCTAAGTGGCACTGACACTAAGTCACAATTACACACAAGACACTTAAATATAGTTTAAGAAATACAGCTACCCTAATTTGATTATTCAATTCATGCATGGCCCGCAGTTGGAGGGCACTTTGGTTTGGTTTCAAGTTGTTCTTCATTGAAACGCTGTCAAATCTGTAATAAAATGCGCAATTACTCCTCAGCATGTCATTCTCGTGCTCCTATTTTTACACTTTATAAACTAAATACACAGTCTAAGGTTTTGACCCAAATTTTTGTTTTGATCAAATTAGAAAAAAAAAAGTCCAGCACAGACATCGCGACAGTCCGATATTGCTTGTTAATAAACTATTTCAAAACCTTCTATGCACAATATCTGTGAATCACATTATTGAAGTGCTGGACCGTAAAATGATTTGTTTTCAATAGACATACTTTGATTTATGTGGCCATGCGACTGATATTACAATATTTATCGCAGGGTTCTTTTCTAGTTTCCACCGTTGTTCTCTATCTATTTCAAAATTGTTGCTGAGAATTTATTCTAATCCTGATGACATTGTTACAGTCTGTATAGCTTTCTGTACCTCAGCTCAAATGTTCAATGCGGACAATTCAATGTTTGTTATATGGCCACTAGTTAACATCTTTCAGGTACACGTTGAGGGCTTTGTTCCAAAGCTCAAATTGGGAAATGCAGTTTCTCTGTCCGAGCAAGATAAGGTCAAATCCATCATATTTTTTCCTCTACTGGATCATGGTAATCCACTCCTGAGAAATGCACCTGAGCAGTGAGAAGCTCGGTCAGGGTGAGAAGCTCGGTCATCCGGGAGGATCTCAGAGTAGAGCCGCTGCTCCTCCGCATTGAGAGGAGCCAGATGAGGTGGCTGGGGCATCTGATTCGGATGCCTCCCGGACGCCTCCCTGGTGAGATGTTCCGGGCACGTCCCACCGGGAGGAGACCCCGAGGACGACCCAGGACACGCTGGAGAGACTACGTCCTTCGGCTGGCCTGGGAACGCCTCGGGATCCCCCCTGGAAGAGCTGGATGAAGTGGCTGGGGAGAGGGAAGTCTGGGCGTCCCTGCTAAAGCTACTGCCCCCGCGACCCGACCCGGATAAGCGGTAGAAAATGGATGGATGGACAGTGCTCACACTACCACTGTGGATGTAGGAATCGTGTACACCACTGCACTCTGCATGACTGTCGTTGCCTGGCAATCTGTATACCAAAATGTTGCTGTAATGTGTGAATTGTTTTGTAGTTGCTATGTAATTGCCACAAACCATGTACAAACTAATCCACTAACAAATCATGCCTCGTTAAAAACATAGCATACAGTATCTACAAACTGCCTATGTTTTTTTTCAATTAGGTTATTAAATTTTATGATCTGATGATAAGTACACCAACAAGTCATTGACTTGATAACATGGATCTCTATCCCATGTTCAAGTGTGTACATTTCTGTTTCGTTAAGACAGTGTCATAAGCAACAAATGCATGTGTGTACATCACACAAGAAGGATAATATCATCCAATTAATGTTTATTCTTAAAGTCTAATTGTTCAGCTCTTGTTTAATTAAGCGGGAAACACATTCTAAGCTTGTGTGCATAATGATAAAACCTTTGAGCCATGACCAAACTACTTTAATTTTATTGCTCCGTCTTGCTTATATCACTACTGGACTTGCCTGCAGTAAAAGACCCTTAACTTAATTCATGCAAACTCTTAAGTGCATGCACACTGAGATAGACTAGGTGACTTCTGTTGACATTTTTTATTAAGAGTACAGATGGAAAAACTTATTGAGGAGAAAGAGAGCCAGGCTTCCATTATGTTCTTTCATGAGCCCCGAGACACTTTCTTTTCTATTAACAGCAACCGCAGACTGTTCTTAGCAGCTAGTCGCTAATAGCTTGGAAACTAGTATCAAGAAACCTTTCACAAATCTTTTACTCCAGCTCACGGATCTCAAACTTAATGTTACCCTTTATTGAATAGTATGCAAGCCTTGCCATATATTTTTTAATGAAAATAAAATGGGAACTCTATGAGATATTTTTTATAATGCAGAGCTTTGTCTAAAGCTTGTATCAAAATGTTAGATGAGGATATTCACTTGCCCAAAGACACAAATATAACATGTTTGATTGCAAGATTTTGCTGGCAAGAGTTCAGCAACTGTTTTATTCAATGATGTCCTTATTGTAATCATTTTTATCACCTGTCAATACTGTATCTGCATCCCCTCATTTTAATGCCTATATGAGATATATTATGGTTCTACAGTGTGAATATGCATAATTGAATCTGTTTTTTTTACTTCTATTTATTCATATGGCCTATTTTCTTACTATGAATGTATTTCCAACACATTTATTTGCCCACTGCCAAAATAAAACTGGAAAAATCCCAAACTGAAAATAGCCATAATTTGCTCATTTTCGACTAGTTCCAGTCTCAATTCTCTTAAATAAGCCCATATCGGGAAATGGGAAATATATTGCCTCTCCAAATCTGTTACCGTCGTCGGTAATGCTCCCTGGTTCACTCAGTGTTGCTACTGTTCCTGTTTTTTTTTGTTTTGTTTTGTTTGTTTGTGCCTCATAAGAGACCTCAATCAATTGATCAATCAATCGATAAAGAGCTCAACTGAAGATGACGTTACCTCCTTCTATTTACATGTTTGTTTGTTTGTTTGTTTGTTTTTTACATCGTGTCATACACTGAGGCTGAACAAAGTAACAAGCCTGTTTAGAAAAAGTACAAATATCTGTTTTCAAAAATAGGGAGTAAAAGTAATAAGCCATCATAATAATAATAAATGCTCAACAAAAGCATAGATTCCTGAAAAACCTGCTTTAGTACCGTGACAAAGTATTGTACTTTGTTACTTCCCACCGAAAGAAGTACATTATGGTCCTTTGAATTGACACGTTATATGGGATTCTGTACGATAGGATATACATGCAAATCTGGTTTATTTGTATTAAATTAGTCTACACGATTGAGAAGATTGTGTCAAAGAAATAAAATAATGTGATGAAAAACAATGTTGAAAAAAACTAGCACATTGTGCTCATGATTACTCATACGGTTATGCTCATTTATGCCAAGCACTGTACATCGCATTAAAGTATAAATACAGGATTGACTTGTGTATTGGCATGAAGACTTGTAGGACTTTTATTGGTTTCATTGAAATGTTAATACATTTTGTGTCTGACATGCTCAATAAGTAAATGATGGTGGACTTGTCTTGATGTGTTGTAAATGAAATTCACTCTACTGTTGCTGAGAAATACAGCAATCCTAGTTTTCAACACGCTAGAGCCAGGAATCAGAATGTTAGATGATTTACTGCATTTATGGGAACCTTTATATTTGAATAAACCAGTGATACACCTGAGCATGTTGAATCACAGTCACACAGCTCTTTGAAAAATGGCAAGAAAATTAGCTCTGCTGCATGTGTTATCCGATGACAGAAGCTGCAGCTTGAATGCCAATCATTCACCTAAATTTTAAACTTAATTTCCAAATTCTTTTTCTCATTTTAATTTTACAGCAAAACATTTTGGTCATGTTAGTGTCAGTGTGAATGTGAATGATTGTCTCTAGTGACTGAAATTGCGCATCACGTCTCTCACCCAACCAGGGTGTCGTGGCTCAGTCCATGATCACCTCTTTCGTCTTGCCTGTCTTCAGGTCCAAGTTGTTAATTTCACACCATCACTGGATATGTCAGACATTCGGCTTAGCTACTTCTTCCCCACAACGGACCAATACAAAGTCCACATCACTGCAGACGCTGCACCGATCCGCCTGTCAATCTCGCCTTCCATTCTTCCCTCACTCGTGAACAAGACCTCAAGATATTTGAACTCCTCCACTTGGGGAAGGATCTGATCCCCGACCTGGAGAGGGCACACCACCCTTTTCCGACTAAGGACCATGGTCTCAGATTTAGAGGTGCTGATTCTCATCCCAGTCACTTCACACTCGGCTGCGAACCGCTCCAGTGAGAGTTGGAGATCCCTGCTTGATGAAGCCAACAGAAACACATCATCTGCAAAAATCAAAGATGCAATACTGAGCCCACCAAGGTTGACACCCTCTACGCCTGGGCTGCGCCTATAAATTCTGTCCATAAAAGTTATGAACAGAATCGGTGACAAAGGGCAGCCTTGGCGGAGTCCAACCTTCACTGGAAAGAAGTCTGACTTACTGCCAGCAATGCGTACCAAAATCTGACACCAGTCATACAGGGAACAGCCTGCATCAGGGGTTTCGGTACCCCATACTCCCAAAGCGCCCACCACAGGACTCCCCGAGGGACACGGTCGAACGCATTCTCCAAGTCCACAAAACACATGTAGACTGGTTGGGCGAATGCACCCTCGAGGACCCTGCCGAGGGTGAAGAGCTGGTCCACTGTTCCACGGCCAAGACGAAAACCACACTGCTCCTCCTGAAGCTGAGATTCGACTTCCCGACGAACTCTCCTCTCTACCACCCCTGAATAGACCTTACCAGGGAGGCTGTGATTCCCCTCTAGTTGGAACACACCCTCCGGTCCCTCTTCTTAAAAAGAGGGATCACCAACCCAGTCTGCCAATCCAGAGCCACTGTCCCCGATGTCCATGCGATGTTGCAGAGGCGTGTCAACCAGGACAGCCCTACAACATCCAGAGCCTTTAGGAACTCTGGGTGAATCTCATCCACCCCCAGGGCCTTGCCACAGAGGAGCTTTTTAACCACCTCGGTGACCTCATCCCCAGAGATAGGAGAGCCCTCTTCAGAGAAGCCAGACTCTGCTTCCTTATGGGAAGGCGTGTCGGTGGGATTGAGGAGGTCTTCAAAGTATTCTCCCCACTGACTCACAACTTCCCGAATCGAGGTCAGCAGCATCCCCACTATACACAGTGTTGATGGTGCACTGCTTCCCCCTCCTGAGACGCCGGATGGTGGACCAGAATTTCCTTGAACCCATCTGGAAGTCGTTCTCCATGGCCTCACTGAACTCCTCCCATGCCCGAGTTTTTGCTTCAGCGACCACCAAAGCTGCATTCCGCTTGGCCAGCCGGTACCCATCAGCTACCTCATGAGTCCCACAGGCCAAAAAGGCCCGACAGGACTCCTTCTTCAGCTTGACGGCATCCCTGACCGTTGGTGTCCACCAACGGGTTCGGGGATTGCCGCCACGACAGGCACAGACTACCTTACGGCCACATCTCCGGTCGGCCCGCTCGGCAATAGAGCCGCGGAACATGGTCCACTCGGTCTCAATGTCCCCCGCCTCCCCCGAAACGTGGGTGAAGTTCTGCTGGAGGTGGGAGTTGAAACTCCTTCTGACAGGGATTTCTGCCAGACGTTCCCAGCAGACCCTCACAATATATTTGGGCCTGCCAGGTCGGGATATTCCCCCACCATCGGAGCCTACTCACCACCAGGTGGTGATCAGTTGACAGCTCCGCCCCTCTCTCCATCTGAGTGTCCAAGACATGCGGCCGCAAGTCTGATGATACGACCACAAAGTCAATCATCGAACGGTGACCTAAGGTGTCCTGATGCCAAGTGCACCTGTGGACGCCCTTATGCTTGAACATGGTGTTCGTTATGATTGGGGGGGCCGTTCCTCCCAATCACGCCCTTCCAGGTCTCACTGTCATTCCCCACGTGAGCATTGAAGTCCCCCTGCAGAACGATGGAGTCCCCAGCGGGAGCGCTCTCCAGCACCCCCTCTAAGGACTCCAAAAAGGGTGGGTACTCTGAACTGCTGTTTGGTGCATAGGCACAAATAACAGTCAGGACCCGTCCCCTCACCCGAAGACGTAGGGAGGCTACCCTCTCGTCCACCGGGGTGAACCCCAACGTACAGGCGCTGAGCCGGGAGGCAATAAGTATACTCACACCTGCTCAGCGCCTCTCACCATGGGCAACTCCAGAGTGGAAAAGATTCCAACCCCTCTCAAGAGGACTGGTACCAGAGCCCAAGCAGTGTGTGAAGGTGAGCCCGACTATATCTAGTCGGAACGTCTCGACCTCACACACCAGCTCTGGCTCCTTCCCCGCCAGAGAGGTGACATTTCACGTCCCTAGAGGCAGCTTCGGTAGCTGGGGATCGGACTGCCAGTGAGTGAGTGCCCGAGTAATGTATAATTGGCCCCACAGAAATGTGACAACAAACTCAAGTAAAAAAATTGCCAGCATGTTGTTATGGAATTGTAGGTTAGGTGTTTAAGAAGTTGATTGCAAGAGGGAAGAAGCTGTTGGAATGTCTGCTCATTCCAGTTTGCATTGATCGGTATCGCCTACCTGAGGGAAGGAGCTGGAAGAGCTGGTGACTGGGATGTGGAGGGTCAGAGAGGATTTTGCACGCTCCTGTCTTAGTTCTGAAAGCGTGCAAGTCCTCAAGGGTGGGTAGGGTGGTACCGACAATCCTTTCAGCAGTTTTGATTGTCCGTTGCAGTCGGAGTTTGAAGCATCACCAAACCAGACTGTGATGGAAGAACACAGGACTGATTCGATGACCGCTGTGTAGAACTGCCTCAGCAGCTCCTGTCTTTAGCTAGTTCAGCTCCAGGCTGTGTCGGCCGCACCACAGCTCCAGTCGCTCTACTTCCTGTCGATATGCAGACTCGTCACCGTCCTTGATGAGGCCGATGACAGTGGTGTCATCTGCAAACTTCAGGAGTTTGACAGGAGGGTGTGTTGTGGTGCAGTCGTTCGTGTAGAGAGAGACACAAACCCCTCCACCACGATAAGGTGACGGCTCAAGGAGAGGGAATGGGAAAGCAGTTATGTGTAAAGAAGGAATAGAGAAGGGGACTGAGGACACATCCCCGAGGTGTCCTTGTGTTCAGGATGAGAGAGGAGGAGGTGTTGTTGGGGTCTGTTGCTGAGGAAGTCTAGTATCCAGGTGCACAGTGAACTGCCAATGCCCAGGTTCCTCAGCTCTGAAACCGTTTTATGGGGTAGAACTGTATTAAATAAAGAGCTGAAAACAACAATGACTACAATTACAAACAGCATCCTCACGTAGTCCAGGTGTGTGAAGGGCTATGTTAATTGTATCCTCTGTCAACCTATTTTTCCTGTTTTGTATGCAAAACGATGGGGATCGAGGTGATCAGGAAGAGTGTCCTTGATGTGAGACAGGATGAGTCTCTCCAGACATTTGGTGATTATGGGTGTTAGAGCATCTGGGCGTTAGTCGTTCAGGCCGCTCACTGTGCTCTTCTTGTGTACTGGGAGAATGGTGCCTGATTTGAGGCACATGGGGACTACAAACTGCAGTAGTGAGAGGTTGAAGGTGGTGGCGAAAACCTCTACTAGCTGGTCTGTGGTCTTAAGAACGCTTCCTGTCACACCATCTGGAGCAGCAGGTTTCATTGCATGGACAATGTCGCAATGTGACTGGTATCTGGTGCTGCTGTTGCATGATGGGGGTGTCGTCCCGCTGCAGGATAGGCGCTGGTACCCTTGTTGCGCTGGTCCAAGCAGGGGAAGAATTTGAAGAATTTCGGTTTCAGTAAGGTACTCTCTGATGTTGACATGCTTTTGTCCTTATAGCCAGTGAGTTTTAATGTATTCGATGGTAATGACAACCTCATATACCATCCATCCATCCATCCATTTTCTGAGCCGCTTCTCCTCACTAGGGTCGCGGGCGTGCTGGAGCCTATCCCAGCTGTCATCGGGCAGGAGGCAGGGTACACCCTGAACTGGTTGCCAGTCAATCGCAGGGCACATACAAACAAACAAACAACCATTCACACTCACAGTCATGCCTACGGGCAATTTAGAGTCTCCAATTAATGGATGTTTTTGGGATGTGGGAGGAAACCGGAGTGCCCGGAGAAAACCCACGTAGGCACGGGGAGAACATGCAAACGCCACACAGGCGGGGCTGGGGATTGAACCCGGGTCCTCAGAACTGTGAGGCTGATGCTCTAACCAGTCGGCCACCTTGCCGCCCCTCATATACCAGTAATTTGATTTGTTTTAGTGCAATGATTAAAAAAGGAGACCTTGTTCCTGTCTCTAATATAGTATTATCACTTTGCTGTAAGAGGAAGCAAGATGTCTGTGTTTCGTTGGGGTTCCATTTGCATGAGGCAGATGATAACTGCCTGTTCATGAGTGTACAGTGGACCCCTGCATATTCACGGTTTGGCATTCACAGATTCACCTATTTGTGGATTTTCTTTGGGTACCTGATTCATGTTTTGTTTTGTTTGTTCCATCCCCCACTAATTTGCATTTTGGGGGAAATTCATCGGTCTGTGAGGCGATCAACTGGTATATTAGAAGCTAGTCAGGAAGCGATACCGCCTGTGATGGCCCTGTGTTTCAAGTTGTTTTTCTTTGTGTTGCAGTGTCTGGGTGAGCGAAGGTGGACGTGGACATCGGTGACGCACCTGTCATGCATTGTAATCATCAGCCTTTTTAGGGGGCACCATGACAGTGTGTGGGCGTCGGAATATTCACTCGTTTTTGTCCGCTGTCCAAATTTAGGCTCAATACGATTATACCACACGGACCGTTTGTCGTGTCTCCCTGCGTAATCTGTTTTTTATTCTCTCTGGTTGTGAGTTCCTTTAGTTTCGTATGTTTCGCCATCACGTGCTCTGCCATTTAATTAAAATTGTTCGGACCTCTTACCTGGAGTCTATTTTTTGGGATCTGCCCTTACGGCATTGCCGATTGTGACACCGCCTGACTGAAACATTGTGAAAAATTTAGTTATTGTAGCTGTCTTTGATGTTTAAATGCGCACCAAATCTTATGAATCAACTTCAACAACTGGGTGAAATTGAGGAGAGTGGTTTGAAATGAATTTTAAAAAATAATTTATTTCACACTCATCATCAAATTGTGTCATTTAGGAAATTCAGCACATTGACGTTCACTATCTGATGTCTTGGAGTCAAACGTATGCAGCTAGTGTATTTGGATTTGTGTGTATCATTATTTCCTCATTGAAAATGGAAAATGCAAACACAGTGGCTAAACTCCAAAAATACAACAAAGGCCATGATAATATTATTCATCAAGAAGATAAAATGGTAATAACACAAAAATTTTGTTAATGAATACACTTTGCTGCGAGACAGAAAACTTTCAATGTTCGCCGCCTTTACAATAAGCTGCATCCCCTCCGCAAGAGCGCTGCGTTTGGTGAAAGAAACAAAAGGGTGATGTAAATACACTCAATAGTGACGAAGCTTCTCGTCGCTTTTCCCGGCATGATTAGCATTTCAAACAGTCCTTGCTTTGCATCGCGGGAACGTCTGTGTGCTTTTCTGGTGGCCCATCCGATCCACAGTCCGAACGCAGCCTGTGTGTGTACGTGCGCATCTTCCCAGTCCAAAGGGATCTGACCTCTTTGTAGAACTGAATCCTCAGTCTTCTTTGTAGTGTCTGACAGCAGGCCCTGCCACCTTGGAATGAATGCACATGTGCTCAGTGTATGCACAACTGAGGGAATCGAACAAATTTTTTATATCTTTACTAATAGACTGTCCACAATGGGATAACCCTCATTAAATCAGGTTCCTGCCATTTAATCTATCAAATTAAATCTTCAGTGTATTCTTTGTGGCACCAACAGTCCTGAGGGTCCAGAGTTACTTGAGTTCGATGGCTTTGTTCGGATTGGACGAAGCAGCTGACTTGCTACCGTGCCACCTAAAAACAAAAATAGAACGAGAATCCATTGGGAATGTGAATTTGCAGTGGAAACTCAATATTCCAACATACGCACATGAAATTCAACCTGAAACGGCCTCTAAAGTTACACAAAACCTTGTAGATTGTGATGTCATTGTGAGCCCATCAAACTTTAGATCAGTGACCAGGGATGGGAAACTGGCAGGCCACACGCTCGATTAATTTTTGAACATTATAAAAATGCTTCCTCCACCATACATGATCATGTTTATGTTGTTACACTATTCACCACCAGATAGCAGACCTTTCCTAGTAGCGCTTCCACAGGTTGTTTTGCATTAGAGAAGAAAACCCAGGAGACACTGCCAATTGATTTAATGGTGCTGGGAAGTCACTTAAGAAATCAGCAACTCTTACAAAATGGAGTAGGAGGGGGAATAGTCGCAACATTGGTAGACAGAGAGCAGCAAGCAAATCCTGGTGAGACACTAAGCAATGCTAACCTATGATCAACATATGACGGAACGTTACTGTATCGTACACAAGGCACAGTCACGGTTTTATGTTAACAATGTGCAACATTAATTCAACCCCACAGTTCATTAAGACACACATTCAATGAACTAAAGATAACATAAGCACACTAACTATAATGATTAGTGTCCTCAGTACTGAAAACGTTCAGCATGTAATAGTCTTAAGACTGGACTCCCTAAAAAGAGCATTAAACAGCTGCAGCTCATTCAGATTGCTGCAGCTCCGGTTCTGACCACAACAAAGAGATCAGAGCATATTACTCCAATTCTAAAGTCTTTACATTGGCTTCCAGTCAGCCTTAGAATATATTTTAAAGTTCTACTACTGGTCTATAAATCACTAAACGGTTTAAGTCCTGGATACATGAATGAAATGCTAATGGAATATAAACCCAGTAGGGCTCTGAGATCGACAGACTTAGGTCAAACAGTGGAGCACAGAGTCCAAAGCAAACATGGTGAAGCAGCATTTAGCTATTATGCTGCACACAAATGGAATAAGTTGCCAACAGAAGTGACGTCAGCCCCAAGTGTCAATGTTTTTAAGTCCATGTTTTTTCCCTTGCTTTTTAGAGCATTTCCACTTTTAAATTATATTTCTTGCACTGTATGCTGTTTTAATTGTATTTTTATTTTATTTTTTTCTCTTTTTTTTAAATGTTTATAAGCTGTTTTTCTTTGTTTTTAAAGGCTTTTAATCATGTAAAGCACATTGACTTACCTTGTGTATGAAATACGCTATATAAATAAATTTGCTTTGCTTTGCTTAGCTTTACGTGCTGCAATGCAACAACAGCGATTTTATTTCTTCACAAGAACTGTTGACAGTTTGTTAAAAATGCATGAGGAGTTGTTTCCTGCGTGTCCTCCCAAAACATATTTAACGGCGTTAATAGCGTTGCAAACACGTATGTTGGCTAAGTGGCTGTTATGACCACAGATATGAAAAGCAGACCAGATACGCCAGCACGCTATAGCAGCCCGGTTAACTGACCCGCCTATGTGGCAGCCATGTTGGCAAGGGTGATGTTGCCATCAAAGGCAACGCGTGGACATTAAAATTAAGTCTGTACTAGCTAATTTCTCAACCACTTTTCATGAAGTTTACTTTTTTGTCAATGCCAAAGCATGTGCTATCAATACACAACATTTGGGGATTTCGAATGACATGCAGCAATCTTGTATAATATTAAAATCTTTGAGTGAGTGCACTTTGAGTGGTGAAAAAAATGCACAAAATGAGTTCTTGCACTTAATGTTGGTTTACGGTTCAGCAGTTTTGTGCCATCTTTGAATGGTAATTTTTATGCACTAGAGCCCTTTCCATTGGGGTGGGGGAATGACAATATGTGTTTGCATCAAACCCTTTGTTGTTGAAGAGTGCATCTTTTATATGTCCATTTGAGCATGAAATATATTAAGATACTGTGATGTACATTGGGTCAATAAAAAAAAGACGTACATATTTTGTCAATTTTTATGATGGCATTTTTTTCACATCTGGTTGGGAATTGTGCGCTGGTAGCGCTGATGAAAAATTGTGGCCACCACTTTCATTTAAATTGCCCTTTCCTGATCTAGACCGTTCCGAATTATTATTATGCTAAATAATACAATTTGCAATGAATATATTTTTTATTAAAAAATTACAGTAGTTTCTATAATATTCAGGAATTTTCCAAACCACCACAATGACAATAGCATTACTCAGATAAGTCAAAATACAGAATTAAAATGTTTTTACATGCGATAATTAAAAACAAATGCTATTAGAGCACATCAAATTTAACCGTTCAAATTATGTGTTAAAGCGGATTCATACTTTTCACATTGTGCGTCCACAAATATTTAGAACTGAAGAAGCCTTTTGGCTCTAAAGAGAGTAAGTAAAAAAAACGATTCCCCAACTTCTGTCTCAACAAACTCAGGGCTGTAGGTGAGGAATAATTATTGAACATTTCTTGTGGCAAACCTACTGTGCAATCAGAGACTGCAAATAATCCGCAAAAGAACAAAACCAAACAGTAACAGCAATTATGGAGGGTGAACCAATTTATAGAATCAATTGGATTTGCTTTTTTTCCCCCATTCTATTGTTGGGTGGTATGTAAATTAGGCTTTACACGATCAGGATTTTTGTGGCCGATCACGATTAGCGAGTTTAAAAAAAACGATAACCGATCACCGATCCGATCACAAGATGGAGCAAGGTGTCTATTTAAATGACCTGTTCATTTACTGTATATACTTGTGTACTTAATTGCTCCAAAAATTATATTTACAATAAATAATGTAGGCGGCACGGCTGCGTGGGTTTTCTCCGAGCACTCCGGTTTCCTCCCACATCCCAAATACATGCATGAATTGGAGACTCTAAATTGCCCGTCAGTGTGAATGTGAGTGCGAATGGTTGTTTGTTTCTATGTGCCCTGTGATTGGCTGGCAACCAGTTCAGGGTGTACCCCGCCTCCTGCCCGATAATAGCTGGGATAGGCTCCAGCACCCCCGCGACCCTAGTGAGGAGAAGCGGCTCAGAAAATGGATGGATGGATGGATGGATAAATAATGTATCTTTGTTCATCTATTTATGCCAGTGAGGCATAGTGACAGACAGAACAAATGAAAGGTCTTCTATTAGATGGCAGGAAGTAAATACAGTAATTAATGTCTCCACTATTTGTGACATTTTCGTTTGTTGGTGAGCCGTGAGATTTTTCAATTGTAAAATATGTTCCTTGGCTCCATAAAGGTTGGAAATCACTGCTCTAGTCAGATCGTGTATTCTAATCAGTCAGTTCAAACCAACATTACAACATGACAGAAATAAGGGGTGCTAATTTACCGTAATAAATTACTTCATTGTAATTAAATTACTTTGCCCACACCGAAACTTTAGAGCATGATTCGACAGAACGCTGGCATGTTCGCTTACAACCGTTAGTGCTAGCACAACCTTGTTAGGCTACATAACGTTTTGTTTCCTGCTCGCAAGCCGTATTGTATTAAAAGAATGTGAGCATACCTCAAGCAAGCCTTAAACGAACGTCCTCTCCTGTCCTGAGCACTGGTGACCACAAACCCACGTTTCACCCCATTTTGTTCTTATAATACAGTCGTCTTGTTGTCGTCCCCATTGTAACGAGTGTATCCGGTCGCATTTGAGTTGACAAGATAAAGCCCAATGATCGTAAAAAACGTGATGCGGTGGTCTCGGAATGCAAGATTTTATTGCACTCGTCTGACATAGTGCAATCGTGAAAGATCAAGTTTGTCTTATAGTCTGATCCAGCCATTTCATGTTGCCTGTCTCAGACGTGTTGTCTGTCCCACACCGCCGACATGTTTTCCTTAAATAACTTTATTGGTGGTCAGATATTTACAGTACTGTACATGATGGCGACGCTGAGTAAATGTCTTTTACGGAGCATCATTGATCGGATCGGCGAATTATGACATTAAAGCCGATCAGCCAAGCAGCATGAAATGCTAATTATCAGCCGATACCGATCAGGCTGATCAGATCGGTGTTTTGTCTAATGTAAAGTGGCACGACAAGTGGTTGTCTTTTGATCAAGGCTCGCAACACTGCATGTGCTTACTTGGCCCTGTGTCACAGATAATCTACAATAGCCCAACAAAAAGGCAATTTATGAGAAAGCGCATTTCTAAATGTGGCGCCGTTTCCATTGCTCGTCAGATTTAATTACACGGGTTTTAGTGAACGGTATTAGTTTACAGTTTTTCCGCGTGTCTGTCCTCTTGGCTCCATCATTCACCAGATTATAGAAGTAGCTTTTGTGTGTCTGCTCGGGAGAGCCGATGTGGCCACTGAGAGCAGTGACCACGCTTTACTCTCTGATCCTTCTCTTTCAAAAGAAGAGCTTATGGTGTAATAAGTATTGCAGATGACTTTAGCTTGAAAGTAATGCAATAAGAAAAGAGGATTTTTATGTTGCGCTGTGCTCCAGCATGTCGAAAACAAACAGATGTGGTGTTAGTTCACTTGGAGAAAGATGCCTTTTCCTCACCTTGGTGGTCTTCACTTTGTTCCCAGAGATGCACGACCAGCCAGTCAGGTCAGGAAGCACTCGGCACTCTTCCCCTTCCACGCACGGCTTCATCTGACACCACCACTTCTGACGCACGATGGAGGCTGCAGGAAATATGACACAACAGAAAGTCACTTTTTTAAATGAGAGCAGTGACCATGAATCAATGTGGGCATGTTGGTGCGGTGGTGAAAGAAAAAAAATACCTCTAATAATGTCATAATGCGTAAACTGTAATCTAAATGCACTTATCACAGTATCCTTCTCATGCTATTTTAGGGTAATGGGCTTTGGGTTTGTCTGTCTGCCATCTCTGTATGACTGCTCCAGTCGGGTCTTTCTGGCCTTTCTCTTCTGTGGGAGTGGAGTTGCCATGGAATCAATGTAGTGGGCTCAACTGATCTATGCAAGAAAAAAATTCTTTGGGGCACAAATGGTTCTGCCCCATGAGCAAAAACGTGACTGAACTATAGGGGACGAGAAGAAATTCTGTCGATGTAGTAGTCATAGTAGTAGTAGCAGGTAATAGAGGTGATAATTTAGCGACAATCCTTATTTCCGTATTTCCGAGTTGTAACATGCACAATCGCAGCGTGAACTCCCCACTCTCTTGCCCATTTAAAGCTAATAGTTGTACGTCAATCTGTTTGAATAATTTGAACAAATTAATTCAAAAAAAGCACTTTATGAACATTTGTATGATAGCTGCCCTCTGACATCTCAATATGACATTTCGCCCTCCCCCCTTTTTTTCCTGTATCAGAGCAATGCATCACAGGGTTGTGTTTCTGGTGACTGTCAATTACCTATCAATCACCTCTTTCCAACATGCATTATGGGAGACATTCTGAGTTCTAAGTAAGTAGGGGATAATATCTACTCACGACACATCACTATAGAATGAATAGGGAGTGATTCCAAACAGTCATCAAATTGTTTGACTCACTTCCTCATTGCTGAAGACAAGCAAGAACCACAGTAGACCCCCCCCCCCAACCCCCCCAAAAAAAGAAAGGCTCAATCCTGAAATCCTGAGCTCATAGACTGAGAGAGCGTTTAGTGCACGGGTAAAGAGGGCACAAATACTTGACTTCTATTGGCACTGGAAATCCACAGCAAATGAAAAAAAAATACATCTTTTGAAAATGCCACTGTATGAAAGGTGTTCCTAAACTTATCTGTAGAAACACTAGTGCATTTGTTTTTTTAGACCTGATAAATATATTTTATTGTTTAATTTGCATTTATATAGTTATTATAGCGAGAGAGCAAAACAGCAATTCAAAACTCTATGTCCTGGCTATATAGAGCATCGGCAAAAAAATTTAATTCTTGAATCATTAAAAGAAAGGTGAGTAGCACAATGACCTTCAACGCAAGAGGGCATTGCCCTTGTTGTCCCAGCTACATGCCCTTGGAAACAGGAGCACTTGACCGTCTGAGAGCGTTCTTCAATCTTGTTCTTGTTGCAGCAACGATGAGCTGCAACCACTTCGCAAGTCCCTGTCCTCTCCATCGATGACCCTTATGAAAGGAGAATTTGGAGAGGGCAGAGTTTAAGGACATATTGCGTGTGAGTAGAAGTTGAAGTAGTGTTGCCTTTTATAGCAGTGATTCACAACCAAAGTGCCGTGGCAACACTAGTGTTCTTTGAGAGATCATCAGGGGTGATGTGGGAAATTATCCACTTTCGATTAATTTGACCGAAAATTATTTTTCATTTATTACAAATACCGGTATCGTTAATCTAGCGAAGCCAGTGATGTATAGTCACAGGCAGAACCATTAAATGCTTTCCTATTAGATGGCACAAGGTACAACAAACCCGTGTATCCACCTGTTGTCATTCATACAACAGAATAAGTCATGGCGTCCTGTGGGTATATCAGTTTTGAGTTCAACGAAACAGGCTAATATTTCACACTGAGTCAATTTGCGATTAAACTGAGACAAGATCATTATTTCAGTATATATACTTTTTGTGACAAATTTGTATTTGTTGGTGTGCTGTGACATTTTTCTCATGTAAAATATCTGCCTTGGCTCAATGACGGTTGAAGAAACGCTGATTTAATTTTTGATTTTTTTCAAAGCTACAGCGCCATCACGTGGATGAAGGGCATCAGCAGCCATTCACAGTGCAGACCCCTAAAAGATGCATACATGGCATCTGCCTGTCTTCATTAAATGTGCAAGAGTGCACATGAACAGAACTAATGCGTATGAAATGAAAAAGCTCTAACAGTGGAGCGTGTCATTTCACAGGTGAATTAAAAAATAGATGCAGATTTTGATTAAGATGATCACAGATGATTCATGTGTACGCGTGCAGAACTGACTTTAAATTGATGTGCAGCCCAGCAGAGAGCAAAAACTCAAACCTTTGCATGCATATTTCGTATGGTCAAGTACAAGGAGTCTTGCTGTAAACATGTATGGCAACACCAGCACTGCCCAGGGGTTACATTTTAGATGACATCTGAAACCCATGTCGAGGGTTGAAAAAAAAAATAATAATCGATCGAAAGGATGAAGAAGGGAGCGGGGGTCAAATGGTTGCTGAAGGACTACACTTATTGACAGGCAGTGTTGATGCAAAGGGAATTCAAGGGCTCAAACTAAAGCGGCACCCATACAGGTCACCAGCTGCCCTAATGAGTCCCCGGGGCCATCCGTTGGTCTGGTTGGGCCTGTCACGTACCCGTCTCGCCTCTAGAGCTTTGGTTGCCAGCGGACCCTTGCCGGCTGCACAAGCTCACCACACAAAACAGGAGAAGACCCCAGCGGAATGGCCTTGGCAAAACAAATCCCAGGGCCATCTTGCCTGCACACACAAAAGGGGGTTTTAGGCACGTTGAGCACGTAATAAATGAAGTGAAGATGATGCTCGATTATACTCCGCGTGAGTCACGCATGTCACAGGCATGTCAAACTACAGCGGTGCATTTATATGAGGGGAAACTTAACCCTGTTAACCTTAATTATTTCAAGTTGATCTGCTCAGCATTTTGGTGACGTGCAATAATTGTTTTCTGTATATGTAGGTCCTTTTCAGCAGCACTGATTCAATAATCCCTCATTAACCAGCAGTAAATTAACGTAAATTCTATTCAATGGGATCTACATAGTGCAATTTACAACACTTATCACAAAGAACTTTTTATATACATAGATCAAGGTTTAGAAGCACAAAATAAGATGACAAATAATTAAATGTAACCACTACACAGCATGTACTGAACAATACAGGACTTGGACTATCCAGTTACTACTGTACATTTATGACAATGAAATGTGGGCTTTTACTTACTTTTTCCACCAGTTTTTACGAACACAAATTGCTTCCCAAGCTTCCTTTAGTAGTATTCATTAAAATTAACACTTTGTATATCCTCTTATAGCAAAAACACAAAAATGTAGCAGGTGAAGCTCCGGTTGCATCATTAACAGACAAAAAAAAAAAAAAGGAATATGACAGAAAGGATGGAGCAGAGCGCGTGCTGTACTTTCACACATGAGCCCCTCTGCTCGGGGATGAATCCAGCCCAGCAAAGTCTGCCTGCCAGCTTCCGCAGACGGGAAAATGAGAACTTAATCAAGACAGGAGCCATCTGTCTCCTGCACAATGCAGTGCCCACTTTCATTAGCGCCTAAGAAGCTTAAAGTGCACGATGGTGTTGACATGGTGTCACAGGGTGGACACTGATGATGGGAGGAGAAGGAGGTGGTCCAAAGAACTACAAACAACACAAAAATAATACACGTGCAAATTTTATTCAGTCCCATGTAAGTTAACTTTGGCTGAAACAAGTCAAATTTAAATATGGTTGTCCAGGGTCTCTAAAATATATTGTATTTCAACACATTTACTTGTTTATTAGATTCTGGACAAATTGTTACTTTACAAATTGGGAGAATACATTTCATCACTGGAATAAGTTTTATCGAGCAAAATCACATTTAACCATTATGCTTGTTTGTCACTTTCAAAGTTGTTTGGCAGATCTTAACCATGTATTAAACTTAAATTAAGGGAAGTGAAGTAGACAAGCCTGCTTTGATTGGACCTGTCTTCATTTTTCTTTTGAACAGATCCAGTCTGGTACTAAGAACAATGCCTCAGTAGGGTCCTGAAGCAACCCTGTGGTGGGCCAGCCAGCAAAGGCCTTCTCTGCTGCATGGCCGAAACACAAACACTAACCTACATTTACACACCAACGTCTACTATTTGTTTCGTGAAATCGTTTTAATTTATTCCCAACTGTCTGTTCGTTTTATTTCGTAGCCTCACGAGACTAGAGTAACTTTTATTGCACACAAGCACGATGCTGTTGTGCAGGTGCACCAGTTGCCCCATTCGACGGCTGCATTGGTTTCAGCATGCCATCAGATGTCGCTGTTGTTACTGAAAATGAAGAAAAAATTTTCGGCACATGAAAGAAAGTTCTGAAGCTGAAGGATCCTACGTGGGAAAATGACAAATAGCGTAGTGTGAGTGATTGTCTGTCTATGTGTCAGTTCTGCATTTAATAAATGAATACAAATTTTATTTCAAACGTATCTAAATAAAGAAGTACAATACAGTACTTTGAAAGTTTAATGCAGCTGGGATGCTGCAGGTTACTTAAAAAAGTCAAAATAAAATAAAGAAGTGTGACCTGGAGGACATGCGCGTAGTATGCATGTATGAAAAATTAAAATAAAAAAATGTGGAAGTGATGTTATTGTGCGCTCTACAAACCACAAAAAAACACTCAAAAGTTTCAGACACCCTAAGGAAATTAACTTGCTGACTTAAGCATTCCCTGTGGCGCATTTTATCAATAGCACAAAACATAAAGAAGAGCAGCATTTTAAAATTCTCACCATTACATAATATGATGTGTGTAATATGGCTTGCACGACTTTTTTTTTTAAGTCAATTCTAATGTGATGAAAGTCGATTCAACGTCGACTATTTGCTGTCCTGCAATTTAAAAAACAAAAAAAAATCTGATGCTTCATGCTTATCTATACTGTATTCAAATGATTTACGCAGAACGTGTTCGTGAGAACACAAGAGCAACGACATGGACTGGGTGAAGGCTCACCCACTGTGGCATGATAATACAACTGCTCAAAAAAAATAAAGGGAGCACTTAAACAACAATGAATGACATATTCTGGTTGAAAAATGACAACTCATTACATAGGCGCTGGGAAGAAAATATCATGAGAATGATTAGTCAGTCAACTCCCAAACAGTCTGTGATGCGATGTGACACGATGTCCCACATGTGCTCAATTGGATTCGGGTCTGGGAAATGGGCAGGCCAATCCATAACATCAATGTCTTCATCATGCAGGAACTGCTGACACACTGCAGGCACATGAGGTGGTGAATCTGGCAATCTCTGCATTCACTGTCGAACGGCAATTGAACTGGTTGGGCTGTAAGCACAAGCCGCAATTGTTGACGTTGGCCCTAATACCACCCTCATGGAATCGGTTTCTGACGTGTTGCATTTTCAAAACGGCAGGTGAAATTGATTCACAATCAGTATTGCTTCCTAACTGGACAAGCTGGTAGCCCAGAAGTGTGATTGACTTACAGTTACATTGTTTATTTGTTTTGAGCACATCAAACGACATCACCCTCCAAACGTCATTGTGAAGTAGTGAATGTGTCAAGTCGACTTGTCTGTACAACCCCTAGTGTATGTATGTTCCTTTTGAACTCGATATCACATCAAAAGATTTTTTACCCTGACCTTGATCACAAAGTTCACACATGAGTCAGGGAAATTTGATGCAATGACATATAGGCAAACGACCAGTGTCATGACGTAAAAATCTTTCCATTTTTTTCTGAGTGGTTGTGATTCACTTGGGAGTCAAAGGTGAAACTGATTACGTTTTGCTTGTTAAAGGTGATGTTATGAATCTATACAAATGTAAGATGTAAACTGCAACCTCTGTAGTTACAAGGGACATATAACAACAGTTTTTTTAATGTGATGCTTAGTAGATAGAACAGACCAGACACTGTATGGTAGCAGCTTTTTAAAGCAACACAATTGACTGCTTTGTATGACGACATAAAATTAACTTTGGAAACAATAGAGATTAGCCTATAGATGTGTATGTGGGCCCTTGGGAAGATGAATTATCCACCCCTGGGATATAGCATGTTTATTTTGTATATTATGAAATTGTATGACTGCTGGGATGCCAGAAGAATGAAGTGGGAAGATCATGATCTGCAATGCAATGATGTCACTTCACCCCTTACAATGGTGTCCATCAACGGGTTTGGGGATTGCAGTCATGACAGGCACCGAACACTTTGTTGCCACAGCTCCGATCAGCCGCCTCAGCATTGGAGGCACAGAACATGGCCCAGCCGGACTCAATGTCCCCCGCCCACCTTGGAATGTGGTCAAAGTTCTGCGCGGATGTGGGTGTTGAAACTTCTTCTGACAGGGTATACTGCTGCCAGACGTTCACAGCAGACCGTCACAATACATTTGATTCTGCCAGGTTAGACCGGCATCTTCACCCACCATTGGAGACAACACACCACCAGGTGGTGATCAGTTGACAGCTCCACCCTTCTCCTCATCCGAGTGTCCAAGACATGCGGCTGCAAGTCCGATAACACAAGCACAAAGACGATCATCGAACTGCGGCCAAGGGTGTCCTGGTGCCAGGTGCACGTATGGACACCCTTATGCTTGAACATGGTGTTTGTTATGGAAAATCCGTGACGAGCACAGAAGTCCAATAACAGAACACTTTGTCCATTTTGGTGGATTTTGGGGGCACCACGGGGGTGAGGGGCAAGCCTAGTGCTGGGGGGGGGGGGGCACTGGCCCGACCTAGAACCGCCACTGCTCCTAGGATCATCCATCCATCCATCCATTTTCTGAGCCGCTTCTCCTCACTGGGGTCGCGGGCATGCTAGAGCCTATCCCAGCTATCATCGGGCAGGAGGCGGGGTACACCCTGAACTGGTTGCCAGCCAATCGCAGGGCACATACAAACAAACAACCATTCGCACTCACATGCACACCTACGGGCAATTTAGAGTCTCCAATTCATGCATGTTTTTGGGATGTGGGGGGAAACCGGAGTACCCGGAGAAAACCCATGCAGGCACAGGGAGAACATGCAAACTCCACACAGGCAGGGCAGGGGATTGAACCCCGCTCCTCAGAACTGTGAGGCTGATGCTCTAACCAGTCGAGCACCGTGCCGCCCTCCTAGGATTAATGGGAGACCAAAAAAAAATTTTTTTTAAAACTCCATTACTGTAAAGTGACAGTTCATGGAGGAGATAGATAACTTAAATAAATATGTTTTCCCCTGAAACAGACTGACCATGACTACTAGGAGGAGATCTGCATTAATGGTTATTTGTGGAGTTGTGTGACATGATAAAGGTTTGAATGGAGGCCAACGTCCTTGTTGAGCAGTAATATGGCTAATTCACATTGACTTCCCCTTTAAAATGTTCCTCTTTTTAAAAAAAAAAAAAAAAAAAAAAAAAAAAAAACTATGAACATTCCCCCATTGTTTGCTTTGAAATACTAGTGAATTAGCATTGCATCATCAGCATGTGAGGTATCTCATGGGAGCAAATCTGCTGCAGTGGACATGCCTGGAAGGAGGCATGCAGGAAGTTGCGGGCCTCAGAAGAGCAGAAATATTTTTGGAAAACACACCTTCCTTATGTCAGCATTTATCATGAACAACATACTGTATTACGTGCATTTAAAAAAAAAAAAAATGAATGTGGGGTTTGACGGTGAGTGGCTAGGCCTGCACACATGGGATTACCATAGGTACACCACCCGTGTGAGGGGCCAAGGGTGTCGGGTGTATACTGACTGCATTGGGTGGGACTTTTGCGGTCAAATCCCTGGCTATAGAAGCTGGCTCTAGATATGTGGAATGTCACTTCTCTGGCAGGGAAGGCGCGACATGATATAGTTGGGCTTGCCTCAACACACAGCCTGAAGTCTGGGACCAGTCATCTTGAGTGTGGATGGACTCTCTTCCACTCTGGTGTTGCCCCCGGACAGCGGTGCCGAGCACTCGTCAACCGGGGGTTTACCAGAATCAGAATCAGAATCATCTTTATTTGCCAAGTATGTCCAAAAAAACACACAAGGAATTTGTCTCCAGTAGTTGGAGCCGCTCTAGTACGACAACAGACAGTCAATTGACAGAGAACGCTTTTGAGACATTAAGACATTGACAAAAAAAAAACCAGTCACTGAGCAATAAAGGGTTGCTAGTTGTTTGGTAATGCCTGTACATTTTTATTTTTATTTTTTGACAATTGTGCAAAAGATGGAGAGTCCTCTAGCACTTAGAGCAGTTTGAATGACTAATATTGCAATAGTCCAGTGCAATGACCATTGTGCAAAGGGCACCGAGACTTCAAGGAGTGCATGCGGTTTAAAGTGACGAGTAGTGCGATAATCTGGGACAATGTTGATTGTGCAAATGTTGCAGATACTCCTCAATCAGTGTGCAAATGGAGCAGATGCTACTCTGGCATGAGTGGCCAGGTACCTCAGTTAACGAGGGGGTAGACTCCCTCTGCCTTCGGGTAGGGGGACAGGTCCTGACTATTGTTTATTTTTTTGTGCCCATGCAACAAACAGCAGCTCAGAGTACCCCCACCCTTTTTGGAGTCCTTGGAGGGGGTGCTGGAGAGCACTTCCACTGGAAACTCCCTTGTTCTGAAGGCTTCAATGCTCACTTGGACAATGAAAGTGAGACCAGGAAGGGCGTTTTTGGGAGGAACGCCACCCACCCCAGACTAGAAGTTTTATTAATGAATTTATGTGCTTATTAAAGATTGTCCATAACAAAGACGATGTTCAAACATAAGGGTGGCCATCCGCGTACTTACCCCCAGGACACCGCAGGCCGCAGTTTGAAGATCGACTTTGTGTCACTGGACATGCAGCCGCATGTCTTGGAGACTCGTGTGAATAGAGGGGCGGAACTGTCAACTGATCACCACATAGCGGTGTGTCTGAACTGGCAGACCCAAATGTATTGTGAGGGTCTGCTGGGAATATCTAGTGCAGTCCCATGTCAATGACAATTTCAACTCCAACCTCCGGCAAAACCTTGACCACATACGTGAGAGACAGGGGACATCGGGTCTGTGTGAGCCATGTTTCCATGCCTCCGTTTTTGAGGCGGCTGACCAGAGCTGTGGCCGTAAGGTGATTGGTGCCTGACTGTCGTGGCAGCAATCCTTGGTGTCAGGGCACCCAGTGGATGAGATTCATCCTAATGAGTTCCTAAATGATCTGGATGTTGTGGGGGTTGTCCTGGTTGACATGCCTCTCCAAAATAATAGTGCCTCTGGATTGGCACTCTTGGGTGGTTGTCGCCCTTTTTACGAAGGGTGACTAGAGGGTGTGTTTCAATTACAATGGGATCACACTCCTCAGCCATACTGGTAAAATATATTCTGGGTTTCTGGAGTGGAGGGGACCATCAACAAGTCGAGTCTTAGATTCAAGAGGAGCAGAGTGGTTTTTTTCCTGGTCATGGGACAGTGGATAAGCTCTACGCCCTTAGCAGGGTCCTGGAAGGGTGCATGGGAGTTTGCCGAACCAGCCTACATGTACTACATGTACTGAGAAGGCGTTCAATCATGTCTTCTGGGGAATCCTGTCAAGGTTTGGTCCTCATTGACTGCAGTGAATCAGATTCATTTCCAGTGAGGGTTGAACTCCAAGGCCAAGGCTTCCCTTCACTAATTCTGTTCATAACCATTAGGGACAGAATTTCTAGATGCAGCCAAGTCATTGAAGGGGTCAGGTTTGGTGGAATCAGAATTACATCTCTACTTTTTACAGATAATGTGGTTCTGTGGGCTTCATCAAGTCGTGATCTTCAACTCTCACTGCAGCACTTTGCGGCCGAGTTTGAAGGTTGGGATTAGAATCATCCATCATCCCAGCTATCATCGGGCAGGAGGCGGGGTACACCCTGAACTGGTTCCCAGCCAATCGCAGTGCACATACAAACAAACAACCATTCACACTCACATTCACACCTACGGGCAAATTTGAATCTTCAATTCATGCATGTTTTGGGGATGTGGGAGGAAACCGGAGTGCCCGGAGAAAACCCATCCAGGCACGGGGAGAACATGCAAACTCCACACAGGCGGGGCCGGGGATTGAACCCCGCTCCTCAGAACTGTGAGGCTGACGCTCTAACCAGTCGCCCACCATGCCGCGGGATTAAAATCAACACCTCCACATTTGAGGCTGTGGTCTGCATTCGGAAATGGGTAGAGTGCCCTTTCCCGTTCAGGGATGAGGAGGAGCTCAATTATCTTAGGGTCTTGTTCACAATGAGGCAAGAATGGAGTGGGAGATTGGGAAATTAATGCAGTATTTGCAGTGGTGCAGACTGTGCATTGGTCGGTCATGGTCAAGAAGGAGCTGAACTGAAAGCCAAAGCTCTCAATTTCTCATTTGATCTACATTCCCAACCTCACTTAAAGTCACGAGCTGTGGTGGGTCATGAACGAATGAACGAAATTATGGATACAAGCATCTGAAATAAGTTTTCTCTGCAGGGTGTCCAGGGTCTGCCTTAGAAATAGAGTGAGTAGCTCAGGCATCCGGGTGGGGCTCAGAGTAGAGCCACGGGAGTACGAAAGGAGCCAGATAAGGTTGCTCAGGAATCTGGTTACTATGCCTCCTGGATGACTCCCGAGTCAGGTTTTCTGGGCACATCCCACTGGGAGGAAGCCCCGGGGACGACAGAGGACATGCTGGAGAGACTACGTCTCCTAGCTGGCCTGGAAACACCTCAGGATCCCACCAGAAGAGCTGGATGACATGGCTTGGGAGAGGGAAGTCTCGGTTTCCTTGCTTAGACTGCTTTCTCCACGACCCGAATCCAAATAAACAAAAGAAAATGGATGGATGGATGGATGACAATTAGTGTTCATTTATGAAGTAAAGGTCAGGTAGTGGGAAGAAGAAAGAATGAGTTGTTGGATATATACACATTTTGAAGTCATTTTTATTGTGAAACTTTAGCATAGGATGAATAGGGTCATACAAAAACAATAAATAGCCATAAATAGAATAAATATTGTTTGACGAAATACTGTGTAGTAAAAACATTTTCTTGACTTTCCATTGGAAATACAATACACCATGATAAAGATTATGATGATCAGCCACAACTGACTGTAGTAGATATTTTGATCAGAATGATCATGATGTATTCCTTCATCTCTACATGCACTTGTGGGATGAGTCCTGTGCATGACGAATTGGATAGCCGACTGCGAATACTCGAGCTGTGATTATGGAGAAGGAGAAGAGTCGGTCCAGGGTGAGGTGGCATAACGGGTCCTTTTCCCAATTGTGTATTTTATGCTTTTTCTCGTCAGTGCTGATGTCCTGCAGACCCCAAAATCTCTTCAATTAATTATCGGGTCTGAAATGTAAAGTTGGTGAAGTCGTTTTAGAAGCCACTCACCTCCTTCAGCTGGACGCATCTGCTCACGCTTTTGTGCAGACTGTCCAACGCTGGCTTCACTCGAGAGACGAACTTTGAACAATTTGCGAAATCTCCGACTGTTTGCAGTGCCGATTTATAGCTGCTCAGCACCTTGGAGATCTTTTCAACGCATGACTGTTGAAAGTGATGTGACATCACAATTTACTGCACTTTAAATGGTACTCTAATCACGTTCTGTACTACCACAATACTGTTGCTTACAGTGGAATTATGGCTCAATGTCTCAGGATCACATTTATCTTTGGCCTCCATCCAGTCAAGCGTCAACAAGAAATTCGAGACTTCCTTCGATCCGTTCCGTGCCTGTAAAACATTATTCATGTAACTCCACAGCTAATTAAAAAACCCTGCTGGTGTCTATTTCATTCTCCACAGCTTAGAATACACATTGTTTATTTATTCATGTACAATTTGCCATTCACATAGTGCAGTCGTATCTCGTTTGGCATATACAGTAATACTTTTCACCACACCACAACTTCTAGATTACAATTATAACAAGCGATTTACAAATCTGTTGGGCCGCCTGACGTAATCAAATGTGACTTTGTATTTTAATATTGTCCCCCACTTCCACATAAAACATGACTAGTGATTAAAAAAATAATAATTTACTTCTCCCATCTGCATGTATTTCACACGACTATTTCCAAATCACTTACCTCTAGTGAGGCATTTTTTGCGAGCTGGTTTAGTAGCAGAGAGTTCCTTTGCACGTCCACACACGCATCATCCTTTAGGCCGGCAGGAGCGCACCAAGAGCAGAGAGCAGCGGCCAACAGCAAGAAAAGAGACGCTAAAGTCTTGCAAACCAACGTCATGGTGGATTTTTTTTTTTTTTTAATGGTGATGTATCTACTGAGCTTTTCTCCTCAGAGTATAGTGAGTGATGAGCGTTTGTGGGCTTATTTATATCAACAAGGATGCGTGTCAGTTGAGGGATTTCCCTGCATTAATGGGCATCCCTCAGGTGAGTAACTCCAACCAGTGTCTTAAATGTAAGCTATATTAAATAATTCATATTCATATTAAATCAATGGTACAAAACAGAAAGAAAAAGACCAGTTGCCATCGTCGTCATGATTTTATTAGTTTAAATTAATTAAATAAATAAATAAATAAATAAATACATAAAGAAATAAAAAACGACAATCAAAACCGAAATCGTTCTTATTGTTTTTGTTCTTGTTGTTTTCATTGTAAGAACATTTTGTAAAGTTTCTTCCGAACTCCCTTCTTATTTCTGCAAGCTGGCAAAATGTCATAATTGAAACTGCTCTCTTTGGGATATGAAAGTATATGCCGTACAAAATATCAGTAAATGTTATCGACGTGAGTTAATAATATACAAAGTATACCCCAAAAAACATTTTAACGTTTAAATAAAAATGATTCGAAATGTAATTATACTAAATAAAGAAATTAAAAATTCGTCAACAGGCAAATACATTAATAATGTGACCATGGCCCTATAAAATAATAATTCATAATTTCCCCACGCGGAAATTATAAATACCTTAAATTACATAACTCAGTAAATGTTTGTTATTAACAAACTAATTTACGACGACTTTTTCAGACTATCACCGAAACAGAGCTCTAAATGTGCTCTTGAACGCACCACCACTGCTCCGGATGCGTTCACAGCCCTTGCGCGTGTTATTGTTTTGTTTTTTGTTTTTTCTTGTGACTTCTGCTACGAATATGGACGGCAACTCGAACTTCAATCTTAGCTCGGCAAGAACGTATGACTTTTAATTCCATAAATCCTGTCTGGTTTTCAAAATGAGTATTCTTTTCACGAACTGCGTTCAGTTTAGATTGTCTGTGTTTCTTGTTAGCTAGAAGCTAACTTTTCCAAGCCAATACTTCGCCGGTGAACACCTACTGTAAACGAGTTGCATTATTACTAATGTGCACTGGCACACCATTACACTGTATGTGTCTCATGATTCATTGATTGGCTCATTAACTGTCGGGAGTTCCGTTGAATCGCGACAGTGTTAGCTTCAGGGGCTTGCTAGCTAACGACGGTTTCGTAGCCTTTCAAACCAAACAAAAAAAATCGCATTCACAAGCCTTGTCGTTTCCTCGCAGGTGGATCTAGCCGAACCCATGATGAACTATGAGGGTCTGGACACAGGGATGGGGGAGTACTCTCCTAGCCTTCACGGGACCCTGGATGCAGGGATAGAGCCCTCCATGGATCAGCACATCAATCCCAACCTCCTACAGGGTGTTGAGATTGACACGGACCGTCTGGCCGTGGCAGTCCCTGAACCTGTGCACCTCATGGAGGGCATGTTTTCTGAGCTGCACAGTGTGGTCTCCGAAGTCGGCGTCCCCGTTACAGCCACACATTTTGACGTGCAGGAAGAAATTCTTTGGATGGGAAACCACAGAGTGAGAGCAAAGTCTATTGGAGAGTGTTTTGATGGCGCGCCTGCCTTCGAGTCCACATCTTAGGTCTTTTCTCCTTTGCTAACAGGGCCATGCTACATCGTTCTTCGGACCTACAATGGGCCGCTACTCTTCTTTTCAAGTGCAGGCAACGGACGATATCCGACACATTCAGAGTCTAGAAACAGGCGTGCTGTTCCTCTCCAAGTCTAACCTCAAGTGCTGCACGCGCGGTGGCCTTGTCATGTTTGATTATCCGTATGGCGATCCTTCTTCTCTGATTTAATGGCAGATTCAATTTCTCAATCTCATATTAATGACATATCTGTCATTCTAGGATGGAGGAAGGCGCTGATATGCATAGTCTCCTTATGACAAACAACAATACTTTGCTAATGGGTGGACTACAGAACTATGTAGCTGAAGTCGACTTGAATACAGTTCAGGAAACTCAAAAGGTAAGATTCACATGTAGTGTAGTATCACTTGGCACAGCTTTGTGTAGTTTTGGAGTTATATTTTTGATGTGCAAAGGTGATTCTTCTTCTTCTAAAAGTTCACCGTAGAGGTCCCCGGAGTTGCAATTATGCGCCAAACCAGTCGCTTCTTATTCTGCGGGCATACTTCTGGCAAGGTAAGGATGCTCAGTAGGAGGTCAAATATGTTTTCCAAATTTCAGTAGTCATGTTCTCTTCCTATTAAAACCAGGTCACACTTCGTGACCTGCGTACATTCAAAACGGAGCACGAGTTTGACGCCTTCTCAGGCAGCCTGTCAGACTTCGACGTGCACGGGAACCTCCTGGCTGCGTGCGGCTTCTCCAGCCGAGGACTGAACGGGTTGGCTTGCGACCGCTTCCTCATGGTGTACGACCTCCGCATGATGCGAGCCGTCACGCCGCTTCAAGTGCACGTGGACCCGCTCTTTTTGCGCTTCATTCCTACTTACACATCACGCTTGGCCATCATCTCACAGACAGGTACAGCTGTGGCTGCAGGTTGGCAACACTGACAACTTAGTAAATCATACAGAGAGGAAATATTGAGGCCAGTTGAGTTTTTACCCAAAATTTGAACCCGACATACACTGAAATTTGAGGATTTGGAGAATTTTAAGTTAAACAATGGCTGTAAACGATTAATCGATTATCAAAATAGCTGACGATTATTTTTATTGACTGATTAGTTGTCGATTAAACGATTAATTGTGAAACCTTTACTGTTAAATACATGCCTAATGTTTCCCTTCCAGGTCAGTGCCAATTCTGCGAGCCCACTGGGCTCGCCAACGTGGCGGACATTTTCCACGTGAACACTGTGGGCCACTTGCTCATGAGTTTTGACGTATCGTCCAGCAAACAAGCGTTAGCCTTCGGGGACTCTGGGGGATGCGTGCACCTGTGGTCTGACTCTCCCGACGTTTCATTCAATGACTATTCCCGGGAGACGGAGTTTGCTCTGCCGTGCCTTGTGGACACGCTACCTCACCTGGAGTGGAACCACGATCTGCTGCCGCTTTCTCTCATTCCCATGACGCTCACCAGTACGGAGCCGCTGCTGTCAGACTGGCCCGCTGCTCTGGCCACGCCCAGCCCGAGGTAACACTTCTCACTAGGGCCGTAACTAACGATTATTTTAATAATCAATTAATTTGTGAATTATTTATTCAATTAATCAGATAAAAATAAAAATGCACCCCTGTTTTCGAAAACAGGACATTATTTCAAATTGACAGTGCATAAAATGCACAAACATAAACTGATTTATGATTCAGTAACCTGTTTGGTCTGTAACATGTCACAAAATAGGCAAAACTGTTGATATTTTCTATCCAAAATAACTACTAACAGATGTTTGTAAATGTCTTATTTTGATGAAACACAAATACAGTCCCCTCCCAAAGTACTGGAATGACAAGGTCAATTCCTTTGTTTTTGTTGTATACTGAAGACATTTGGGTTTCAGATCAAAAGATGAATATGAGACAAAAGTCCAAAATTCCAGCTTTTAATTCATGGTATTTTTATCTAGATTTGTGAAACAACTCATGACAGAGCAACTTTTGTTTGAAGCCACCCACTTTTCACGTGAGCAAAAGTATTGGAACAGACATTATTAAATTAACTTAAAGTGAATTGCCCATAGGTGTGACTGTGAGTGCGAATGGTTGTCTGTTTGTTTGTGCCCTGCGATTGGCTGGCAACCAGTTCAGGGTGTACCCCGCCTCCTGCCCGATGACAGCTGGGATAGGCTCCAGCACGCCCGCGACCCGAGTGAGGATAAGCGGCTCAGAAAATGGATGGATGGATGAATAGCATTTAATATTTTGTGGCATGACCCTTACTTGGAATAACTGCATCAAGCCTGCGACCCATTGACTTCAACAGACTGTTCCATTCTTCATTTGAAATGCTTTTCCAGGCCTTTACTTCAGCCTCTTTCAGTTCTTCTTTGTTTCTGGGGGTTTCTCCCTTCAGTCTGCTCTTCAGGAGGTAAAATGCATGCTCTATTGGGTTAAGGTCCGGTGATTGACTTGGCCACTCTAAGACCTTCCACTTTTTCCCAGATGAAGTCCTTTGTTTTGTCAGAAGTGTGTTTTGGATCATTGTCTTGTTGCATGATGAAGCTTGTTCTGATTAGTTTGGATGAATTTTTCTGTAAATTGCCAGACAAAATGGTTTTGTAGACTTCAGAATTAATTCTGCTGCTCCCTTCATGAGTTACATCATCAATAAAGACGAGTGATGCCGTTCCAGAAGCACCCATGCAAGCCCAAGCCGTGACATTACTTCCACCATGCTTCACAGATGAGCTTGTGTGTTTTCAATCATAAGCAGATCCTTTCTTTCTCCATACTTTGGCCTGTCCATCACTTTGTTAGAGGTTAATCTTGGTCAGTCCATAAAACTTTGTTACAAAACTTTTGTGGCTCATCTCTGTACTACTTTGCAAAATCCAATCTGGCCTTACGATTCTTTTTGCTGATGAGTGGTTTGCATCTTGTGGTATGGCCTTTATATTTCTTCTCTCGAAGTCTTCTTCGAACAGTGGATTGTGATCCCTTCACCCCTGCCCTGTGAAGGTTGGCAGTAATGTCACTGACTGTTGTCTGTGGGTGTTTCTTCTTAGCTCTCACAATGTTTCTGTCAACAACTGCTGTTGATACCCTGTTCGATATCTGTTGCTCAGTACACCAGTAGTTTATTTCTTTTTCAGGACATTCCAAATTGTTGTATTGGCTATTCCCTATGTTTGTTCAATAGCTCTGATTTTCCCTCGTCTCTCAGCTTCAAAATTGACAGACATAGACAGCTCTCTGGTCTTAATGTTTGCTTAACAACAAATGCAGTTTTCACAGGTGAAACGCAAAGCCAAAAACAAGCACTATCTAACGTTTAAGCAATCAATCTAAAAGGCAACACCTGAGCAGCGAGAAACACCCATCAGTCACATGTTCCAATACTTTTACTCACTTGAAAAGTGGGTAGGTTCAAACAGAAGGTGCTCTGTCCGGAGTTGTTTAACACATCTAGATGTAAATACCATGAAATTGAAGACGGAATTCTGAATTTTTGTCTCATATTCATCTTTTAAACTGAAACACAAATGTCTTCAGTGTACAACAAAAACAAAGGAATTGAACTTGCCGTTCCAATACTTTTGGAGGGCACTGTATAATCAGTCTGTTTTGTTATTACAATAAATATAATTAATATTAAATGCTTTATTATTATCAATCCATCAATCCTTTTTCCGAACCGCTTATCCTCGCTAGGGTCGCGGGTGTGCTGGAGCCTATCCCAGCTATCTTTGGGCGAGAGGCGGAGTACACCCTGAACTGGTCACCAGCCAATCACAGGGAATATACAAACAAACAACCATTCACACTCACATTCACACCTATGGGCAATTTACAGTCTTCAATTAACCTACCATGCATGTTTTTGGAATATGGAGGGAAACCAGAGTACCTGGAGAAAACCCACGCAGGCACAGAGAGAACGTGCAAACTCCACACAGGCGAGGCCGGATTTGAACCCGGGTCCTCAGAAATGTGAGGCAGTTGTGCTAACCAGTTGCCCCACCGCTTTATTATAATAAATAGAATTATTAATAAAATAATATTTTTTGAGAGGCTAAAATTTGGAGGATATGGACATTTTTAGTTAAACAAGGTCTCTAAGCAATTATCAAAAATCTTTATCCATTTATTTGATTATTGTCGATTAATCGATAAATTGTTGCAGCTCTACTTCTCACCAAAGTTTATTGTGAATCATCCAGATAACATTATGCTCCCAGGAATATTTACCAACACACCAAATCTGCATAAAATCTACACCAAACAGCAACTTCTGTTTGAGGGCCCACAGCATGTTTGAATTGGCCAGTGTAAAAGTTGAAGCTGATAACAGACTTTTGAATGAGTCACGGGCTGACTGGGGGAAGTTATAGTGGGAGGTAGACTGCTACAAACACTGGTGGGTTTTTCACTCTATCCAGAATGGAGATGTATGTCGTCACTATCACTGCATAGAAAGAGCAAGGTAAAACTGTTACTCTGTGGAAGTTCAGTCAGTTCTCTTATCTGCAGTCAAGGTCAACCAGCTGTGAGTATAAGTGTTTTCAATCACGTCACACACCCACCCATTTAATCATCGACAGTGGAGAACCACTGATTTAATCTGTGACTTTAAACCGGCATCTTGAAAACGTCGATATTTGACGACAGTGTTTTGAGTGAACATCTGAAGAGATTTGCTTCAAAGTACTGTAGTTTCACAATTTTAACCACACTTAATAATCTCAGGCATAGTGGTCCACTGGAAAATAAAGCAGCTTTTAATAATAATAATATTAATAATCATAAAAATACATATTTTATAGAGCACTTTTAAAGGGTACGGCAAGACACTAATAAAATACTGAGATAAAAAACAATATAAAAACGGGGAAAAACAACAGATTTTACACAAAAGCTGTTCGGAAAAGGTAGGTTTTTAGGAGTGTTTTTAATGGTAGGGAATGTTTGCTGCGACCCACCATTTATGTCACCAGGCTAAAGTCAGTGTACATATTTACAGTACATATACAATGGCACAAGAGAATCAGTTAGCTATGGCTACTCTTTCTTACTATAAGTTGTTGTGAAACTCGTGCATAACATGTAACAACGATGTAACAATGTAACAATTTTTCTTTTTCTCTTTAGCCGTGAATTTCAACTTTTACAATTTTTAATTTGAAAATTTCAAGGAATTGTTGATGCCAGTCTGTCAAAAATGTAGTGCATTTCCACCCACACACACAAAAAAAAGCCAACTTAAACCTAAAACGTTTCAGTGCTGAAATTAAGTAAAGTGTTACAAAGAAAACTAAATGGGACAGCAGGTATGAACCATTTCTTCCATGCGTGTGTGTGTGCTACTCGCCAACAGACAAACTAATGCCTGATAGAAAACTGCAGTTGTTTGTTTACATTCAGACTTCATCTTGCGGCCAACGTGAGTGACGTCAAGCTTGCTGTGATCGCGATATTCCAATTTTGCCGTCCTGGCACCCTCATATTGGTCAATATAGACTTCGATGTTGTTCCTCTCTCATAGATGAACAAAACATGTAAACTATGCAACAAGAGTATGCCAAATGCCACTGTGTATGGAGCGTGTGTATGGATTGATGAAAAAAAACAAACAAAAAAAATTGTATAGCTGTGTTTTTTTTTTTTTTTTGCTCAATAAATAAAGTTGAGTTAAAACCAAGATGCGGGAAGACCTGCAGTGCAGCACAGGGAAAAAGATTTCTGTACGTTTGATTTACAGCCAAAAAAAGTTACTGTTAAGTAACATACCAAAGGTGTTTTTTTTTTGTCTCGTAGACGAGCTCCTCCCGTGGACCCAGAAATCCTGCGCACAATGAAGACCGTTGGATTCATCGGCTACGCAGCAAACCCTCGTGCTCGTCCCCGGAACCAGGCACGTTGAAATCATGAAGAGTATATATTAGGCTGATGTGGATAACGTCCATGTTTTTGTTGAGTTCACTCGTCAGTTTCATCCCTTTCCCTACCCTTATTCAGGTTCCCTACAAAATTAAAGACGTGGAGCAGGACTACGACAGTTACAGCCAGGTTCCAGAGTCACCAATTGGGCGTGATGAAGAGCCGCACCTCTACATGGTGCCCAAAAAATATAGAAAGGTTGGAGTTTTTCCTCTGTGTGAAGGCATTGTTTTTTTATGCAGTATTTAATTTATGACTGTGGTATCCTTGTGCCCGAGAAGGTGACAATTAAGTACTCCAAACTAGGACTGGAGGACTTTGACTTCAAACATTACAACAAAACCCTATTTGCTGGCCTGGAGCCTCACATTCCCAATGCTTACTGTAACTGCATGATTCAGGTGAGATATTTTACGTTGTATCATATTTATTTAAATGTTATTATGTTTTGTTTCCTTTAAGTCCTAAACGTTTTATTATTTGTGTTGGTACACTAGGTTCTCTATTTCCTCGAGCCAATTCGCTGTCTGGTGCAGAATCATTTGTGTCAGAAGGAATTTTGTTTGGCGTGCGAGCTGGGGTTCCTCTTCCACATGTTGGATTTGTCACGAGGAGATCCATGTCAGGTCAGTAAAGCCTTCATTTTGTCCACATCGTCGAGGTTAGTGATTCCCAACTTGTGATGTGCCGTCATAGATAATCAGGTGCGCTGTGGAAATAATCAAATTTCACTTAATTAGTCTATATTTTTGTTAATTTGTCAATGCCAGTGACATATACTGCCAGGCAGAACAATCAAATGCTCTTCCCCTAGATGGCAGAAGGTCCAACTATCCTGTGTATCCACCTGTTGTCATTCATACAACAGAATAATAGCTTTGTGTGCAACTGGCCCAAATTTCACACAAAGTAAGTAAAATATGTCAATAGAGACGAGATCATCATTACTTCAGTACGATATATACGTTTTGTGACATTTTTGTTTAGTGGTGTGCCGTAAGATTTTTTTCTTTTTTTTTCTTTTCTTATACTCATGCCAAATATGTGTGTTGGCTCAATAAAGGTTGGGAAACACTGGTCTAGCCTAACAGCATCCTCTCTTGTCTCCCCTCATAAAGGCGAGTAATTTCCTGCGGGCATTTCGCACCATCCCCGAAGCGTCGGCACTGGGCCTGATCCTCGCAGACTCCGATGAGCAAACGGGGAAGGCCAGACTCGGACGTCTTATCCAAAGCTGGAACCGCTTCATTCTCACACAGTTGCACCAGGAGACTCAGGAGCAGGAGGGGCCACAGGCCTACAGGGGTGCTACCAGCAGGTCAGAGGCATCATATTTTTCAAAAGTTGTGAAAGTAATTACACTGAATTTGTTGGCATCCTTCCATTGGGGTACAAAAACTTGGGGCACGCTACCGCATTAATTTATCGACCAAATTTTTACTTCCTTGCGACAGCGGGACCGAACGTCTTCTCTAAACAGATGCATGCCAAGAAAATGAAATACTACAAATCCTGCATTTTATTTTGTTTACTGCATATGTTGTAAAGGTATAGCCCACTGAAAAATTTGGATATCAATAGTCCTGTAAGAGTTGTTGCATTAATTTAGCCACTTTTTCCTGAAATTTGTATTTCTGAAATGTTCCTTTATAATGAAATAATAAATTTTACTATTTTATCTCTTTTTTTATGAATACTTGGTTAATTAATTAAATAATAATATTTACATTTATTACAAACAATTCAATTAAAATTAGGACAAATTCTATATCTTTTACACATTTAAAAAAAACACTTTTTTAAATTTATTTTTTTAAACCTGGCCCATGTGTCTGTTTTAAAAGTCCAACGTGGCGCTTTAGCACAAAGGTTTGCCCACCCCTGGTTTACTGTCTCATGTAGTAGTCTAGCATTGGGGAGTGGCAGTAGAATTGAATTTGAGTAAAATGATGCATTGGTTCAATACAGTATCCGATCTTGTCTAAAATTGAATTACTTTAAACATTATTTATTTGAAGTCGTGCAACCTTTGATTAATTCTAACTGTCCGGGGAGGTGACAATTCGGTTATTTTTTCCAAATCTTTCAGGCCTTAAGCGTAAGTCAAGGAAGGAAACGCAAACACGTTTCTTATGTTTCAGCTCTCTGGGCTCGTCTGGCGAATCTGCCATCGGGAGGCTGTTTGGATGCGAGGTGGAGAACAGCAGCCTGTGTCGTTGTGGTAAAGAGACTGTACGCTCCTCCCTCACCTTGCTCTTCACCATGCATTACCCCGAGCAGAACTCTCAAGGTGTGTACAGCGGGCCCTCTCACTTCCTTGGCATCATAATGCTACAGACAAGACAAAAGTACAATATTGCCTTAACTTGGCAGTTTAATTCCTTCTGTGTGACCACGCTTGAGCTCAAAACACTGGTTTCTCAAATCATCTTTCTCCCATTGAAATGAATGGAAATGACACCATTCCAGACCCTTAAAAAAATTAGAATGTCTCTTTAATATGAAAAATAACACTCGACAGTATTTTGCTTTATAAAACCACACAGTAACTAGACTGTGCAATTCCTGGAGAAATTGTGTGTGAATGCAGAAATGCTGATTGAAATCATGTGCTTGAATGAGGTGAACACGTAGAAGTTGAAACGGTGGGAATCGGTTGAGAAATAAGGAAACTGTAGTTAAATTTGTGAGAAATCTGAATTTCAGGCTTTTATTTAGAAAATTAATTTTAAAAATGGGGGATGGGAGTGGTTCACAGGATGGGTAAAATGAGCTGAACACGTAGAAGTTGAAACGGTGCGAATCGGTTGAGAAATGTTGATGCAAGAGTAAAAAAATGTAGAATATGTCCTAATTTGGAAATTTTGTGGGTCATTTGGTGAAAAGTTTGACATTTTTGGTGGGTGGGAATTTTTGGAATGTTGAAAATCCCAAGGTGAATTGAACATTTTCAACTTTGAAAGGGAATGACGTGAATGTGTTTTGTTGAATGTGTCATTGGAAATTAATGGGCAATTTCTTTGGTGCAAAAAAAATGGAATTGTGACAATGTTGCGGTTTAGATAAGTAATGCCGTGTGAGGCGTGAATTTCCCAAACATGTTGAAGTCGGAACGGAGTGAATCGGATGTATAATGGCGAAGGAGAAGCCCGTCAAAAAAGTGAGAGGAATAAGAATAATAATAGAATTAAAACTAAAGAACAGAATAACGTGTGTGAATGCTGTGTTGAGCATTCACACAATAACATAATTTAATAGAATGTTTAGAATTAAAAAATGGGCATTTTGCTGCTCCCCCTGCTGTGTGTGCCTTATTAAGCAGGGGGCAGTATAATACATACTGTACAGACATTGCATGTGGATTTGATGATAAAACACAGAAGGCATTCTCAAAAAAAGCTGCAATAATATTAGTAATTTTTCACAGATGGTAGAGAATGCATGACTGTGAGTATTGTTGTGTGCTCTTGCCTGCATGTGTTCAAATATAAGTTGTTTAAAGGTTTATAATAACCACAACATCGATACTAGATTTGGTAGCTCCTCAATGATGTTTTGCATTGTGTGTTAGCATTGAGTTAGCAGACTTTAGGTTAATGTACTTGGGTTAAATACACAATGTGTAATTCTCTTTGTTTTATGTTTAATTCGACTGTAAAGTTCAACTGGGAGTGGCAATAATCACCTTGAAGCAAGCACAACCTTTTTTTTAAAGACTTTTTAAAAACTTTCTGCTGCTTGTTGAAATTTGCCACCACCTCAGCTACCACCTGTAACTCACATTTTTGCTTCCATCTCAAATCACATCACAAAAAATTGGCCGAGTAAAGGTCGAGGTACCGCTGTAGTGCATCGGTTGACTTTTGATGTTTTATTTGACTTACCAGAGAAAACGATAAAGGAGTACGGCTTTGCCGAGATCCTGAAGAAGAGCATCTGTTTGGAGCAGAGCACACAAGCGTGGTGCGAAAACTGTGAGAAGTATCAGCCCACAGTGAGTTCCCGCATCGTGCCACCTCAGGCCACTTACCTCCACTTTAATGACCTCGTCCAGCGGTGACACTCTTGATGTCTTTGTGCGCCTCCGCAGGTACAGACACGCAACATCCGATGTCTCCCCGATGTTTTGGTCATCAACTGTGAGGTGAACAGCGCTAAAGAGGCAGAATTCTGGAAGATTCAGGCAGAGGTAATTTCCTTATTTTATACTATTATCAAGTTATACAATCTTCCACGGCACAGAATCATGAGTTGTGTATGTTTAACATAACACACAATTTGGTTGTGGCTCTCTACATAGTACGCCTTCACTAAAGCCAGGCAAAAAGAGGCATCAGAGCCTGCAATGCCTAAAGAATCCCCGCTCATGCCCACTGAGTGGTGCCTGGAGTAAGACCCCCTCCTCTCTTTTAATAAGATGTGATGCTTGAACCTTGAATCTGACTGCTGCTTGACCTTTTTCAGTGGCGAGGACGTGTGCAGCATGGACGGCTTCACCCGGTTGGAAGACCTTAGACATATGTGGATGCCGCTCACGTTGAAGATGTCCATCAGCAAAACACAAGGACTGGAGATCAGCAGCTGGCCAGAAGGAGAGGAGGTGAATGAGAAAGATGTCTGCATGACAGGAGTTAAGGCTTCTTTATACACGCACGGGCGGCGACCGCGCTGACGTCAATGCGGCTATTCTGCGCGCAGTTTGCCTTCATACTCAAGCGCAACCCACGTGCGCACTTTTGAAAATGTACTGCAGTTCTCCTCCAAGTTGGGGGTGTCGCTACGGCTGGTATTTGCTAGGACACCACAGGGTGGAATTTCCTCTGCATTTTTTGGCCATTTCCGGTGGCCGTTTTTCCTTTCCTTTCCGTAACAAGGAACAAAGCAACAACAATGGCGACCATGGAACAGTGTCTGCTAGAACAAATGGACCTAGATGACCAGATGATACGTTTAATCATGCTGGAAAATCGATTAAGAAGGCGGCGGCGTAGATGGTATGTAGAACCAAGGGGCACGCTGAGTACATCATCACAGCATGTGACTAAAACGGACTAATCACGAGAGATGATCTCCGCGACATTCTACGCGCAGCAACAGCTTTTTCTGTGTGCGCATCAAGTGACGCAGAGGGGCCACGCGGGCCAATTCGTCGGTGACGTGATGCAATGCGGGCGTTGTCGGCCGCGCGAGCGCAGGTGTATAAAGAGGCCTTTAATGTTTATTTTCGCTATTCACGGTGTTCTCATTGCGACTAGTTGAGTGAGACTGAGGAGGCGGATGGCGCGTCTCTCTACGACCTAGTGGTCACCGTGCCTCACGTCCTTGACGCTCGCACAGGTGGAAACTTGGTGGCGCACATCAAAGTGGGAGAAACGTATCACCAGAGAAAAGAGGTTGGTGAAGCCAGGACAGGACGCAAAATATGTTTTTCCTTCAATGTTGGGTTAACTCGATGAGGAATGTTTGTTTCAGGGAGTCACACACCAGCAGTGGTATCTTTTCAACGATTTCCTCATTGAGCCCATCGACAAGGTGAATAAATCATTCAATGTTTTTCGTTTAAAAGGGACAGAGCATATAAATGAACAAGTGTATGGAGCACAAATTAGGTTTGGCCCCTATGGCCTTAAAATAAAATATTTAATCAATAAAGATTGCTAAATCAATAAATATTTTAATAAAGATTTTTCTTCACAAAAATCGGATTCTCCGTTCTAATCGATTTTATTTTTCTCCTTCAATTAAAGGAAACTGTTAATGATAAATTCTGCTTTTTGAATGTTTTGCTTTATTTCTCCTGCAACCAGACACAGGCAATTTTTCTTTACAGAATTAACTGTATTAACTTTCACAGAAAGAATCGATTTATTTTTTTCTTTACAGACAATTTGAAAATAAAAGTGCTATGTTTTGACAAAATGGCCCTTTCGGCGTGCCACGAACCGAGCAACACGTCCTAACACGAATGAACTAGACAAACGCTTACGAATTAGTTAGTGACGGACACCTGGTGACTGACCCTCACACACATAAGAAACACGCTCCATTGGAAAAACTGCGACCCATGGTTTTGAGGTCTGAAGTTGTAAGGTGCCACATATATATTTTTTTCTTTTTATTGAACCACAAACCAAATGTGGTAATTGTCAAGGAAGAAGCGGATTTCTCTGGCTGCTGTAGCTATGTTATAATATTTTTTTTTTTTTAAATGTTGTGAAAGCTCATTTGATACATGGCATTTTTGATTGGCCGTTAAATCTGCGACGTTGTGACGCTGTTCACCATTCAAATTTTAAAGTGCAGCAAACCTAGGAGCACAACCCGCACAGTGCACTACAGTTTAGTGGTGATCGGGAGCGTGGCTCGGTGTGCGGCGGGCCTGAAACACAATCCGAAATACATTTTAATAAAACACTTTAAATGTTCAACAATTTAAAAACATAACTTCCACCAACAATCCAGACTAAACTTAGCTCCTCCTTGACATACAAAGATCTTGGTCTCTCAGGCGAGATGTATCACTTCACCAATACGTCTTTGAAACCAATTACTACTTTCCTATTAGCCAGAACTTTGGCAGTATATGACTGTGGTTATATCATCTTCCCAAACTCTTTTTCAACGTTCAAAGAGCCATCAGTAATGCAATAAATAAAACGATGAACTGACCGTTGGACATATAGGGTTTTTGCCCGACGATATACATAAAGGAAAGGAGGAGTTGGTTAAGGTGAGAACAAAATGTTCCCTAATTGGATTAACCACAGTATTATGAAAACTCGCAATTAAGTGTATTCCATCCGTTGCGTATCCTCAAATCTGGTGGTGTTCTGGTGAATTGCCTTGCAATTTATTAAAGCGTTTTCCACATTTGATTGCATGTCTGATTTGAAATAAACCATAGTTTTACATAGGCTAGCAGTGTATGTGGGGCATTTGCATGCTAAGGAGAATATCATTCATCACAGACCGAAGCTGCACAGTTCGACATGAGCTGGAAAGTTCCCGGCATCCTATATTACGCCAAGAGGAACTACCACACCAAATACGACCTTCGCAGTGAGTTTCACTTCATGTGTAATGCACGCAAGCACTTAAGTCTTGATCGAGCACCTCACGTTTTGTCTTCAGTTAAAAATCCCATTGATGCCAGCGTGTTGCTGACGGAGGCCTCGCTGGCTCGCAAACAGAGGAAGAGTCACGCGACTTTCATCCCCCTCATGGTCAGCGAGATGCCGCAGGCTGGCGACCTGGTGGGGCTGGACGCCGAGTTTGTTACACTCAACCAGGTTAGCGTGTTTGTTGAACCGGTGTGAGAAAAACGATTCAGGTACAAATGATTAGAGAGAGACTGTTTTTTTTTTTCTTCTTTCCCCCAGGGCCAATACTGTTTAGTAGTAGTCAAGGAGGCTGAAAACCGATATTTGGAGCCACTATTTACAGTAAAATGGAAAATATTGGCAAAGTCCACACTTAACTTTGTTTAAATGCCTTTAATCATGTTTATTTAAGAGATTTCCAGATACGCTATGTTTTTTTAAATTTTATTTTATTTATCTTTGACAATACAAGTTAAAACGCTAACAAAAAGTGCAGAGAGCTCCCAGCCTCAGCAGCATGTCTTATAAAGTTAAATGAAAACTTAAACAATTAAATAGCTCTCTAAAGTTTTCCACAATGAATTTACGTTACAGTTAAGAGTACGGGTGTCCCGATCCAATCTTTGAGATTGGAAATCGGTCCGATGTCAGCAAAAAAACAGGGAATCGGATCGGACTGATCTAAAAATATATATATTATCCATCCATCCATTTTCTGAGCCGCTTCTCCTCACTAGGGTCACGGGCGTGCTGGAGCCTATTCCAGCTGTCATCGGGCAGGAGGCGGGGTACACCCTGAACTGGTTGCCAGCCAATCGCAGTATATATAATATATATATATATTATACAAGTAGTCCATTTCATCCGCGGCTCCAGCACTTCTATCCAGCAACGCACGGACGGCATTGCAGAGCCCACATGATCACAACAGGTTGCTAAGGTGGTAACATAGTAGCAAGGAGTAAGAGACAATGTTGCTTGTTTAAAGTTGTTTATTGACACTCCAGTTGAAGTTAACTGTAATACTAAGCAGACATAACAAAAGAATTACACCTATGAATGTTCAACTACATCACAGACTTAGTTTCTTTCTTCGTTTTTGTTCACAAAAATCGCTAGCTCAAAGCTAACACACAATGAATCAAAAGCATCGACCATCCTAACGAAAATTAGGATTGAATTTGCGGCACTTATATCTCTCAAAATAATGAATATTGGTACACAAACGCTGTATAAACACATATAATATAACAATACTTTCTGGCATATATTCTCGAAACTCTGTGAAGTGTTCGTTATAATAGTATTCGATCGTGACTTCTACTTTCTTTGTTCTGCGTATATCTTATTGTGTGCACCGCACTGCCCCTCAGAGGTCAAGACGTTCACAGCAGTTACTTTATGTAACCTATAAGTTTTTCCTCATACCTACTGTTGCTGGTCAAGCCTTTTCTAACATTCAAAATACCAAAATAAGTAAATTATGTATAATTATTGCTGAAATCGGATCAGTATCGGCCAAAACTCTATACAATATCTGGATTGGATCGCATGTGAAAAGTTTTGGATCGGGACATCCCTAGTTATGAGTCTGGTTGTCATCCTCGGCAGCATACTATCTTTCCATTCGCATATCATTGACATAAACCTGTCAGCTTACAACAACCGTCTCTGACGTTTACCCAGTTTTAAAAGGATCTCTTCTTGGCCGTCGGATTTTAAATAAATAAAGCTGATTCCAATATGCGTGAAAAAATGCCATATATCCGCGCCGATAATTGGTCCGGCTGATAATAAGTCTCGCCGCGATTTATATGAATGATGTGTGCGCACACAGGAAGAGGCGGAGCTGCGCAGCGATGGCACTAAGTCGACCATCAAGCCCAGTCAGATGTCCGTCGCCAGGATCACGTGCGTGCGTGGCCAGGGACCCAATGAGGGCGTGCCCTTCATCGACGACTACATCTCGACGCAGGAACAGGTGATGTCCGGGAGGGGGTAACACGGTTGGGCAAACTCTTGTGGTCATGGGCCATATTTGATTTTTAAAATGGACAGATGGGTTAGGTCATCAAAAAAAATTAAGTGTATGAAAACCATTTAAAATTCTTTATTTTCATTAATAAATGGGATGAATGTGTGTGAAATGAGTTTTACCCTGCCGAAGTCAGCTGGTATTGACTCAGACACTCGCGATCCTAATGAGGATAAGCGGGATAGAAAATGGATCGATAGATAAATAAATGCTTTTTATCTATAAATATTTTGACGTTGAGTAGAAGTACTATGCTCGTATTGCGCCGCCAAGTCTAGTATGTGCACTGCTCTTCTATATTTTTACATGATTTTAAGCTTTAATTCAATGGATATTATGTGGTATTTCTTTTCATCACTCACTTTCGTACGACATGGTTAGAAAAATTATTAAATTTGGCAAAATACCTGCCCAATTATTTTTGTTAAGTTCGCTGGTGTCTGAATTTCACATAGAAGTCAAAATTTTACTCGTAACACAAAGGGAAAAAAATCCACCTAGCACATGACTTATAAATTGGGGTGCTCATAAGTCAAGGTACCACTGTACTAAAATAATAATGATATCCTTTCAACATGTAATATAGCGTACCATCACAATTTCGATCATCTTATAATACAACCACAGATCGTCAAGCATAGATACAGCATCCGGTGCACTTTAGATCGCATTATTGAACAAACTGTATGAAAACAAACGGGTAATTACAAGCGCATTCATACACGAGCTGGCACCCACATCACTCACCAGGCCAGGCACTGCATTTTAAAGCCATACACACTCAAAGTCACCTGCACTTGACATGCTCTTTATTGTGTATAAGAATGCAACTGAGGTTTATCTGATATCTGAATCAATAGAATATTCGATTCTGAAAATATTTGATAGCACAACACAGCTGAATGTTTGAATGTTGTGCAGGTGGTGGACTACTTGACTCAGTATTCCGGCATCAAACCAGGTGACCTGGATGCCAAGATCTCGTCCAAGCATCTGACTACTCTGAAGTCCACCTACCTCAAGCTGCGTTTCCTTATCGACACGGGAGTCCGCTTTGTCGGGCACGGCTTACAGAAAGACTTCCGGGTTATCAATTTATTGGTATGCTGTACTCGCTTGTCACAACTACCCAGTCAGATGTCATTTGGGAGCTGAGGAGAGCGTGGTGATGATGACTGATTGCTTCTTTCAAGGTGCTCAAGGACCAAGTCATCGACACGGTCTACCTGTTCCATTTGCCTCGGAAAAGAATGATATCACTGCGCTTTCTCGCCTGGTACTTCCTCGGTAAGGAATTGTTGATGTAAATATGTACAGAGAGAGTTTTATTTTTGGATACAGTTCCCCCCCCCCACCAAACTGTATCACCTACCCCATTACATTACAGATTTCTTTGCGGAACGTATCCACTAGTCTATCGGGGAAATCCCCACTATATCGAGGACATCTGTGATGCCCTCGAATGTGGGAAAGGAGAGCCACAGTCATTAAATGAGCTTGGCTCTGATTAGATCGTTCATCGTCCCCAATTTAAATATGGAAAACAGCTTTGCTCTGATTGGTCCATATCACGGCGTCTGCTAGAGTAGAAGCTTGGGGTTGGCCAAGCATTCATCAGAGCTGCCAAATGTTACGGAAATCACTGAACGCTGACTCGTTACGGCTGTAACACCCGGTTGTTCCGGATATCGGGTGGGGGGTATATCCAGGGTCCGACATTACTGGCCAGTATGGCGCTGTGTCCAGCCACCGTGACAAAAAAATTCATAAATGAAATAAACACTATATTGTTTAAAAAATAAAAATAAAGCTGCTTGGTACATGCCATTTTATCACTAATCTTCGCCTCCATAAACTACACTTCTTACCATGCTTCTTACACATATTGTTTACATTATCACGAAGGGAGGGCGAGGAGTGGGTAGGAAAAGACGGAATAGCATGATGCTAATGGCTAAGCTATCGTCTCATGAAGTCGCAAAACACCGAAATAAGTGATTGGGTAATACAGTACACTTGTCACAAAGGTCTGGCAGGAACCGCGTTATAGCAGAGAGTAACCCAAGTTTGAACGACAAAATAAGTTAATTAATACGTGTCTGGAGATATAAATGTAAAACCATTCACGGTCTCTGAACCGGAAATGAATTCATACGTCACTGGAGAGGTCATCTGAGAACGGAGTCAGTTTAAAAGAATATTATTATTAATAATAAATAGTAATAATAATAGTAATATAAGATAACCTTTATTCGTAAATTTTCATCATATCAGTATTAATAGTGGATATAAGAGCTATAAATGTACAGTATAAATAGCATGCAAGAGAAGAAGACATCTATACAAGTACATTCGCAAACATAGAAATTAAACTATTGTCCATGAATAAACTATCAATTCAATTTATCATCAATTTATTTGCTTGTTTGCAAAACAGTGACAAGTTTTAATTCATTTTTGCGATCTGATTCATCTTTTTTAAAAGACTTTTTTTTTTTTTTTTTTACGGTTGAAAAAATTTCTAAAGGCGAATTAATAGACTTAGATATTTTTGACAATCGCACGTCAAAATCTTGTATATTTTGATTCAGGCTGCAACTGCGTATATGCAATAAAAACAAAATAAATATTGAAGTCATAATTTATTAACTGTTATGATTATAGAGTAATTATGTTGTGCAATTGAACAGTGGGCAGAATTATTTTTTTTATTCTATGTATTCATTTTTTAAAATTTTTTTACTGTTCATAAATGTACTTAAATTAACGTAACGGCAGCATAACTAACTTAAAATCAGTATGCATGGGGAGTTTGTAATAAGGGAAAATGAGTGTGATTTAAATATAAAACATTTATTTGTTAACAAATGAGCAGAACTTGATTATTGGTAAAAATGTAGTCGTTTTCAAAACATGCAGTATTGTAGATAAAATTACAACTATACTGTAAATACTTTTGTTGGAACTTTTTCAACATTATTTTAATGAAGAACTTTACCATATGAAGTGGGACCTGTCTTGTATTAATGGTGGACATGAGACTTCACAGTTGCATATGTATCCTTATTTGTTTCAGATCATTTGCATAACTTATAAAACTGTATAATTGTGGACAAAGGATTCAACAAAGTTGAGCTACGCTTGGAGGCGGGAGACTCGCCATGCAGATTTGGTTCGCTTCCTGTTAGTGTTTTTCACGGCGTAATCCTAAACTCAAAGGTTCTGAAGGCTGTACGTAGGCTTTGCCCGACATGGAGTGTCGTTTTCAAGCGAAAATACATATAAATGCAAACAAAAACGCCACTTGTGTGTGCTGTGACGAGACGGCATTACGCTGGATGGATCAGCGTCACAGGCACGGAAGGATCGATACTGTCTAAAATGTCGATGAAACCAGAAGATCAATTCTCCAAATTAAAAGTTGATACGTCAGTCATTTGAGGGACTGTAATATCAATATCGTATCAGAAAGGAAATCGGTGGTATGGATCATTTTCAGACGCACAAAAGGAGCACATCACGGCACAATTTCCGCGCAGCAAAAGCAAAAATCTAATTGTGGCGGACTGTCACTAATAAATTTATTATGTGGGAAACCCTGTAGTACATTGCAATAACTGTCCTGCGGTAAAATTTAATTCTGATGGAAGGGATCTTAAAAGCATGTGGGGGGGGGGGGGGGGGGGGGGGGTTTTATATGCTCTCTCTATACCTATTAGCAAATGGGTCTGGAACCCCCAAGATAAATTAAGGTTTCACTTTCTTATTCTTTCTGCTACTGTCCACTTTGCTTTTCGTGGAACTAATAACGGCTTATTCTATTGAAATGCTTTGCATCAGTCACGCACTTTGACAACGGCATTCCCTCAGTGCAAAAATACTGATTCATGTTGAATATGCTTTCTGTTATCAGACCTCAGCATCCAGGGGGAAACCCATGACAGCATAGAGGACGCTCGCACAGCCCTGCAGCTGTACAGGAAGTATTTAGGGCTGAGTCGTGGAGGCGGCTCTGATGAAGTCAGGAAGGTCCTGAAGGGACTGTATGAAAAAGGCCGCCAGATGGATTGGAAAGTCCCAGACACGGATGCGGGAGATGGTCGAGGCAGCCCCAAAAGTACGCAATGATGTGGAAAGGGAGCGTGTGACAGCTCGATTGGGGTGATGGCGATCGGGAGTGGAAATGGACTGATGCGACTCTTCTTCTCCGGCAGGTGCTGCGGCGTTTCCTCCTGTGATAGGCCTATGACTCAAAAACACCAGTGCTGTCACCATTTGTTATCTTCCCTTTTGTATCATGTCTGCAGATCCACATCATTATTTCATCATCACTTGTCATGATTTATACATTTCATTTAAGGAAATGATACTGAGAACAGGAAGGCAAGTTGTTTTTATGAAGCCCCAACATTTTTGTTTTATTTGCTTAAAAACAAGTTGGTGGTGCATGTAAATAAATAAATGGAACATGAGCACCATGAGCTAGATCATGTTTGGTGTGTTTGTGGAAGAAGAACATCTCATCAAATCACTAAAGCTTACACAAAGTGCTCACAAGCACAAAAGTTTGTGCAGTGGCTCTCAAACTAGTCTGTAGGTCTGTCAAATAATTAGCAATAAATTATGTCATTTCATTTGAAAACTACATAGCTATGGACATATGGGGAAACATCCTCCCTAACTTATATTTGGGCCAATTAAAAGCTCTGATAAGACTGTGACCTTTCACCACATCTATTTTCTACACTGCTTATCCTCACATAAATCTTGAATTATTTAAAAAATGTTTGGGGACAAAAGGTGATTATAGTTCATTTTATTGAGAACAAAGGGCTTTTATGTAGAGATTATAGACTTTTAATACATGCATTTTCCACAAAATAATATAATAATGCTCCGAGATTAAAGTTGTATACTGTTTAAAATGCACTCGTTGAAACGTGACTCTCTTACCTCAAAGACTTTTTCTTACAAGGTACAACTTTAGTAAGATTATAACAAAATACGTCTTTAATTGCTCTTGTAAAGATTATTACTGATTGTTTTGGTTCTTCGCATTTTTGACAATTACTTTTTCTCTAAAAAAAAGTGATTTTTTTTTTTTTTTTTTTTAAAGCGGCAACTTTTTAATTCACCATGGCAGTAATTCTCGAACGAGTACCCGAGTACCACTTGTGTTATGCGGGCTCACTATAGTGGCATCCAAGAATAGCTGAATTAAATGTTAAACTGCATAAGGATAGTGTCTTGAATATATTTTTAAATTATTATTCAGTAACTGTCTTTTAATACATTTGTTAATGTACTGACATTTGTCAGTACAATTGGTAAAGTACACTTCAGTTGCATTTAACTTTTAAGTACTGTACATTACATTTAATCACTTAGAACGCTTTGTTTACAAAATTATTTTTTATTTCACTCTTATGTGCAATATATTTTTATTGAATAGAGTTTTTTTTTTTTTTTTAATTAACACCCCACCAAACAAAGATTTCACTAAAAATACTATACTGAAATAATGATCTTGTCTTGATTTACTTACTAGTGTGAAATGTGGGCCTGTTTAGTTGAACACAAAGCTATTATTCTGTTGTATGAATGGCAACAGGTGGATACACTGGTTAATTGTATCTTCTGCCATCTAGTCAAAGAGTTCACAAGAAAACAATGTCACTGAAACAGATCTGAGACATACTAACTGAATTGCAAGTGATGGAACTCAAATGTTAATTAAAAATGACCATGAGTCCTGATCTCATGACAAAGCAAACCAAAGCCCCAGAAAGAAGAAACAAGAGTTCAAACCTTGAATTGTTGCTCCCTTGACAAGCTGAACTCGGTACGGTAGTTATGTTCATTGTTTGTAAACAAAGATGCTTTACTTTGTTGTTGTTTTTGTCCTGATCTTTGAACAGATACTGTATTCACTGTGGCCTAGTAAACTAGTTTTCAACATGTTTGCGACCGTCGGCTACAGGGTGTCGAATGGTACCGTTCAGCAAATAAAGCACCTTCTAATATTACTGTATTTATACTTTATCATACCGATAATAGATATAGTTTTTGACAAACTTCCAAAATTATTCATATTTTTTTCCTCAAAATGTTCTGGATGCATTGCTAATGCAAGATATCCATATGCAACAATACAAATATACACATTGGCCTGGGTATGAATAATATGTTTTTTTTTTTTTGTATGAGTTTATTTGGAAGTTGCACAAATCACTCGTCACGTTGTACACTGCCACCCAGTGGTCAGCCATTGTAAGTGCAAAAAAAAACAATTGTTCCTCTCCTGATTTGGAAGACAAATTAGGCACCAACATTTTTGAAAATCTTCAAGGGACCAATAATTTAATTGAAATTTTATTTGAAAGATTTTAAGACAAACGGGTAGTAAACTATCATATAATTTTATTTACCCAGCTCAAGATTAGACAGTACTCTTGAGATATAGTTGTCATATTTTGCTTGTTTGCAACCCCAACCCTGTTACAGATATTCAGGCACTTAAACTTTATTTAAACAATAATTTTAGCATTACTCTATTTACGGTAACAGGTCCAGCGTTTTTTCCAGTAAATGCTAGCTTTCTTAGCTGCTATGCTAACTTGTCAAGAACAACTTTAGCAAACAAATAAAGACATCTTTCTCCTGACAATATGAGTAATAGGGTTGCATTCGTTTTAGTGACATTTCTAAACTGAAAACTTACCTTGGGTCTACCGAAGGTCAGAGGTTGAAAGTCATTTCTGCTGAGTCTTCTATTTCTGCAGCTCACTTCTTTCCCTCTTCTCTAAATGGCAAAAAAGGGTTTAGTAACAGTGCATATGTTGAGACTACTTTTAATTAATACTGTTTAAAATAGGTCTGTGATGATTTTTAAAAAAAAAACAATACATTTAAAAAAATAAAAAAATCACACCTGAAAATTTTATTTATAACTTTTGTTATTTGATGTGTAAATTGGTCATCCAGTACAAGTACAAGAGACAAAAAGCACATTTTAGTGGGTTCTCAAGAGGAATTTGCTATAATATTTAGGAATCCCTTTTACAACAACTAATTATATTTTAGGGGGATAAAATGTGAAATATTTAATGGCCAGATTTTCTAGTCACATTCCAGTGGCGATGCCAAAAAAAAGTATCAAATTGCTCCAATTAACAATAATAATTCAAGGTCAACTTAGTCGATATTGCAAAGGGTTTATTAGTAATAAAATGAATGATGCCATTGGGGGGTGAGGAGAGTAATTTGGTCCATTCACTGTGGATGTGATTTTGAGGGTGGGGGAGACAAAAGGTGGGATAGCAGAAGAAGAAAAGGCACTTGAGTTTGCAGCAACTAGATTACCGTTATGCCTAACATGAATATTCACATACAAAATGCATACATGTATATACAGCAAAGAGATTCAAGAAAAGAAAAATAAAATACATTTTAGTTTCAGAAAACCCTGTGGATATTTTTGTTGAGGAAAGGATTAGGTGAACTGTGATAAAACAAGTCTTTGGCGATAAACTAATATTCGTACAACTTGCGACAAACAATTAAGACATGCTTTTGAAATTTTAACTAACCCAACAGCGAGAATGACATCACCCAGGTGTGTGAGCACAAGAAGATGAATAGTTTGGCGTTTTGGAAACAATAGCTAATTATATTAACGCCAAGACCGCTACATGATGCAAACGTTGCTGCTACCATCTTTAAAGCTCACGTAGTAAAACACTACAGTATAATTAATTCCTTGTCGCGTGTACAGAAAATGTGTGTGTGGGGGTTGACCATCAATGAACGCAACAAGAAATATCGTCAGTCAACTTTGAAGATGTTAGCTGCTGGGCTTGCCCGTTATTTTACTAGGAAGCTAACCCAACGCTAGCTGTAGCTTCATGTTTTTCTAAAGAATTTCTTTCAAGTCAAAAGATTCTTGGCTCATTCCACTGCAACCCAGTGAACAAATAATACTATTCTCAACAGTGTGATAATTACGTTTTTGTTTTTTTTTTGGGGGGGGGGGGGTTAAAAGATAAAGAAACCTTACGATAAAAAAGGGAACGAAAATGAAGTTTTTCCATTTATATATTCCTAAGGTTTGCTTGATACAGGCCACACCAAACTTCCAAAATGAGGTATTGGATTTGTTTTTCCTTCATGTTTTGCTGACAACACAGTGAGAAGCTCAGTGAAATTCATGCGGTACATTAATGAGAGCATGTTTTAAAAAAAATAAAATAATAATAATAATAAAGCGGGGAGGGGGGGCTGCATATCTGCTTACATTTACATGAAAATTCTCTCCCTAAATCGTCACATTTCCTACAGAGGCAAGTGTAAAAAGGCCTGTCTGACAAAAGGCAACAACAAAATCGTACAAGGAAGAAAGTTGGCCGTTGGGATGGTCAGATGCCCCCCCCCCCCCCCCCCCAAAAAAAATGGACACCTCATTTTTTTTTTATATATATATATAAATCATTCTACAAAAAAACAAAAATGAGCCCTCTCAAGTCGCATACAAACCAATTAATGGCATCACATTTCAGCAGGAGGGGACACTTGCTAAGGGGTCATTTCATTTCTCGCTGCATTGGAGCTCAGTGTTTCCCAACTACACAGATCAGGTGTGCTGTGGAAAATCATCCAATTTAGCTTAAATCAGTCTGAAAATTCTACATATACATTTTTTTTTAACCCAAATAGCAAAAATCCGTGAATAACTGCCCCCCCCCCCCCCAAAAAAAAAAGATTTATAACTGCCTACGTGACACGCTTGTCTGAGTGAAGCTCCTCAATTCACTCCAACATAGTCCCTCGGAACAAAGATGCCACAAGATGGCAGGAAAGTAAGGTTTTTGCTTTGGCCTGAGCACAAAAACATCAAGGAATAACAGGATTGGTTCGAATGCAAATTTGCAACTGCCAAGCCACGAATATTCAGAGGTTCACTCTTACTTAGCTTTGCTCATTATCTATGCCAGTGACTTATAGTGACAGGTGGAATACTTAACTGCTGCTTCACTGGATGGCAGAAGGTTAAAATAATTGTTGTATCCACTTGTTGTCATTTATACAACAGAGCTTTGTGTTCAACAGGTCAAATGGAAATTTGTGAGTAAATTGATTACTGAAGTTTATATATAATTTGTGCAACATTTTTGTTTGGTGATGTGCCGTGAATTTTTTTCCTGTGTAAAATATGTGCCTTGGCTCAATAAAGGTTGGGAAAAACTGATCTAGCTAATTAGAGTAGCTCAGCAACAAACTACTGTAGTTGGCTACTAGGGAGCTAAAGCTAATGCGTTAGTTTTCTCAGGGTTTGGCGCACCTGGGCAATAGTGCCATAAGCTTCCTTTAAACGATACTGTTATTTATGGAACGGGGACAAGAAAACAAAATAGGGAAAAGAGTTCCACTTCCACAGTGCACCAGGGCTCACAAGTGGAAGGGAGAAGCCTACATCAACTACTCTAACCCACGATGCACGAGAGCTGTTCAAGTGTGAAGGATGAACGGATCGGTGTAAAGGGAATGATGAAAATATGTAAACTTCTTTTCAGGATGGCAGGCTAGAATCGGTGGTGGGGTCGGGGAGTGCAAGTTAAATAAGTAAAGGGGCTTTGAGTGAGCAGAGGGATTCCTGCAATCTACGGGCAGGGCATCCGCGGAAGCCTTTGAGGGAGACCGTTGTGTGAAGCTCGGCTTTGGTTAGTGGCCGACGAGGAAGAGGAGGAGGCGCCGCCTTGGGAGGCGCCTCGATAGCTGTTGGCAGGCCCGCCGTCGCCACTGCGGTAGCGGTGATCAGGGCGTCCGGGGTTTCGATCATGGTTGGAGCCGCTGTTGTAGCGCTGGCCGCCGGATTGATAACCCTGTCCCTGGAAAGTGCGGCGGTTGCCTTGGAATATCTGAGGAGGACGTGGCAAGTTAAACACAGGGTGAACAGCGCAGAGGTGGGAGAACCTTCACGCTAAGGGGTCACATTTGATATTTAAAACAGAGACTAGGTTATTTGTAGAGGTCAGATGAATGTTTTCCTCATGTATGCTGTTATTTATAAATGATTATAATTAACCAATTATTTAGAAGATTTTTCAAAAAATATACACGTAGTTCTTATTTTTTTGAATAATGAATTTTAAAAAATTATAGTTTAATTAAAATGAACAATTTACACATTGTCAAAAAAAACTGAGAAAATTAATGTGAGTGCGAATGGTTGTTTGTTTCTATGTGCCCTGGCATTGGCTGGCGACCGGTTCAGGGTGTACCCCGCCTCCTGCCCGAAGATAGCTGGGATAGGCTCCAGCAGCCCGTGAGGATAAGTGGTAAAGAAAATGGATGGATGGATGGATGGTTTAATTTGATAGTAAATAAAACTCTTATCTGAAGGCACCGCTGTACTACCTTTACTCACTGTCACCTCCTGAGGAAGAGCGTGGTACTACAACACCAGACAAAGTGGTGTTGGTGTTAACCAGAAGTGATCTAGTTAACATTTTCACGAGACCCTAGTGAGGATAAGCAGTAAAGAAAATGGATGGATGTTTAACGCTATATCTCTACAATTGAGTATTACATAGTTCTGAGTCTGTACACCTTTTCAGCAATTATCTTCAAACATGTATAATGTATTTAGTAACAAATGAATTTACTTTACAGGGTCTTTAACAATTGGAGCAGGCTGTGCGTGGCCTTTGCCCTCCCCCCGGTATTAGCATCTATGTTATTTTCAGGAGCTCACCTGTTTGGCCGGTGGGGGTCGGAACTGGCTGGTGGGGCTTTGGGTCTGAGTGGGTGGAGGGGCTTCCACAATACTTGGGTTGGCCACTGAGGAGGACGTGGAGCTGCAACGGGACCGATCAGAGTAACCCGTCCGGGGGTGGTAAACTGGTGAGGAAAATGAGGAGACATGGCAAGTTCAGAAACCCCTTTTTATGGCCTCCATTCATTTTCTACTTTATTGGGGTCCTGGGTGAGCAAGAGGTGGGGTACTCCCTGCACTGGTCGACAGCCAATTACGGAGCACTTATAGACAAAGATTTACACCATTTTCTACTTGTGTGACAGTTTGTCGAAAAAGTGGCATTAATGACCCTTTGTCATTCAAGTTGAGAGAGTGTTTAAAAAGAGATTTCCACCGATTAATATGCCTTGTGATTGGCTGGCAACCATTCCAGGGTGTACGCCGCCTCTTGCCCACAAAGTCAACTGGGATCGGCTCCAACTCAGCTGCGACCCTAATGAGGACACGTGCTATAGAAAATGAATAGATGGATTGGTTAACTTCTGTTAAAATCTTACTTATAACATTGAGTGTACATATTTTTATGGGAACACGGACTCTAGTAATTCAAAATAAAATTGATCTCAGTGGGGATCCATATGGAGGTAGCACCAATGCTTTTACCAGATCCAAATTGCGTGATGCTCGTCTTCAGCGGCTCCAGATCGAATGTAAATCTGACAGCTTTGCCGAGATCCTCATCATATTTCCGCTCGCTCACAAAGTGCTGCAGAGAAATGGTAATGGACGTGAGTCACGGCATCGTGACGGAAACCACGAGGCGCCAGAGAGCGAGCGAAGCACCTTGATGTCAGCCCGCAGTTCAGTCAGCTGCTCTTCGGACATGGACGCCGATTGGTCTGTCAGCCTGCGCAGCTCCTCGGCTCTCTTCTGTCGAGCGTTCAAACTCGACACTGAAACAACACGCTATTTGAGGAGTCAACTCAAGCAGATCTGTAGAGCTTATACTGCATTTTAGGTTCATCCTGAAATTTCACCAGTTTGCCGAAGTATGGAGAGAAAACCCACGTAACTTTTCTATGCGTTTTGGGTATGCCAAAGGCTCAAAGTGCAGCTGACCTCTCCATCGAAACTGATTGATTGCTTCTGCGAAAATCTACAGCAGGCTCAGCAAGCACACAAGAGCCACTTGACACTTTTGACTCAAACAAGCTCCCTTGCAAAAAGAAACCCCAAGTCTATTACACAGTGCATTTTGGATCAAGACATCTCAATAATCAAAGTGGTCCATTGGGGTTTGTCTTAACATCTCCAGGGGGACTGAACAAGAAATACAGGAAAAGCAAAAGGAGAAAGTTTGGTAGACAAGGTTTTTTTTTTTCTAGTTTCACGTGCGCACACAATTGCTCACGCTTCCTTGCATAAAGACGCTGCCGAGACTCCCCTGACACCCGACACCATTCAATTTTTCCTGGAACACTCTTCACTCAAAAGACCAGACTAAGGCAGAATGGCCTACTTGTGCAAATGTCTTACACTATTTATTTTCCTACTTTACATATACACACACAGGAATGCTGTAGGTATAGTAGGACCCTTCGGGGCTCCTCACTCACCCCCCCCCCCAAAAAAAACTAGGACTTGCTCTTCCACTACAATCACTTTTTACGACCTTTTCGGAAATACTTATATTTCAGGCCAGATGTTTAGTTCCTATGAGGCATGTTGTCGAGAGCTGCTATGTCCCCGAGACTTTTCAAAGGCAGTACTTACTGGCCTCTGCTTTCACTTTGTCCATTTCACCCAGCAATGTCACTTCTCTGTCCATTAGGCTGCAAAAGAAGAGCGAATAAGAGGCCTCAATTGTCTTCAATCAGATTACATAGCAGAATACCAGAAACATGAATCAAGAGACAGCTGCACACAGTTCAGACAAAGTGATGTGTCATACAGCACTACAGTCAAGTCTGGTGAAAGTCACTGACGTTTAGAAGACTGAGACTGACCCCGAATTCATTGTTGGTATTACACCAGTTCATTTGATGTGGATTCAGAGATTTGTTTCTAAATACATTACATGTGTTTGAAGATAATCATCATTAACATAAAACAGTAGTCAAGTCATAATTACAGTAAATTTGTATGAAAAAACTAAAAGGCCATTAAAAAAAGAAAAGACTAACCGTAAGTACAGTGGTAATTAAGCCTTCTGTTTTGTGCCACAAGACGTATTCTTTGTCCGTGTCGCAAACACCCTGCAATTTATTTCTTGCTACTCCAGAGTACACAGTTGTAGTTGCCAATAAAGTTTCAAGAGGCTTCTCTCACACCAAAGCAAAACTATACACACGTGGTCTGTAGCTCAGCAAATGTCTGCTTCATCTTCTTGAGAGATGAGTCCATCTCCTCCTTCACCAACATCCTGTAGCGAGTCAGCGAAGCGGTGCATCGTTGCAGATCCTTCACGGAGCGGTCGATGTTGGGGGCTAAGGGGACACATTTAAGTTATAAAAACAAATGTGCCTGTGGGCTACATATGAATCCACTATTAAATCCATGGCCTATCAAGTACATGATTTGCCTCCGTTCACTCAACCACAATGTGATACAGCATTCCTAATGAACTGGCCGCTACTTGAGAACAAAACACTTTCTGCTAGTAATTAACACCACAGTATTAGGCATCGATATTGTCAACGCAACAATGGAAGCAGATTTCAGCACTGAGCCGGATAGCTTACCAATCTTCTTTCCTGCAAACGATCGTTGCTGACTTTGTCCATCGGGGAGTGCCAAGGAGGAGTTTTGACGCTGTGAATCTCGTGCTTTGCTGCCTCTGACACCCTCGTGGGAACTCTGTGCTGGCTGAGAGGGCGGACTCGCTGCTTTTGCACCTGTGAGAGGGCCGCACGTCACAGCTGTTTATTCCACTGGAGAACTACAAGCGATGATGCGCCCAAATTTTGTGTTTGGTAAATAAGGATGTGCTCACAATCTTTGCCATGCTTGGGCCCACTTGACACATACTCAAGTCTGGTATGTTTTTTTAGTGTCTTTTGGTTCCTTGAAAAGTACTACATAAAACCAAAGTTATAGTGGAGTGCTCTGATCCACAGTAAAAGATTGGTGCACATCCCCTTCTCTGGCACATAAGCAAGAGCCAAGTCATGGTCATGGAATAATCACGAAAAGGTTCCACTGTAATTTAGTGTCTGTTACAAAATGTCTGACTAAAACCAAGATGGAACAAAAACCAAGGCAATATTCCCCATAGGAAATAATGTAAATTCAACACCTAGTCATGGTCATAGACACTAAATTACAGTGGAACCTTTGTTTTCATGATTACTCCGGTTATAAAATGTCAGACTAAAACCAATATGGAACAAAAACCGAAGCAATATTTCCCAAAGGAAATAATGTAAATTCAATTCACCTGTTCCAGACAACCAAAAATATTTTTTAAAAAATGTACATTTTATGGTGACTGACTATATAGTTTAACACACAAAGAGCAATCTGAAATAAATATAACTGACTAATCAAATGTATAAATGAACATTAAACATTACTTTCACCTTTTATTGAACATATCGACATTTAACCCAATGCAAGTCATGGTCGTTATGACCATGTTGCAGTCAACACCCTCTATTAGTAATTTATACTGCAGTAGAGCAGTGAATTACATAGTTCAGTCAGTAAGCGATCGGCCGTGCAAAAGCTTCACTCAAGGAAGTGCTTCATCCCGTATAACACGTGACTCAGTGCACCTGGAAAATGGCCGATCCGTCCATAATGCAATGCGGCATGACAACACAGTCACAAGCCTTACTAGAAAACACTGAAAAAAGATAACCGCGATTGTGCAAATTAACAGAATTACTAGAACAAAATCAAGTCATGTGTGCCATGAGTATTATTATTACTCCTCTCACCACATATTCATGATTTTCATCTTACACAATAGAAATAAACAGAAAGACGACAATTATCCACCAATTCACCAAAGTTGCAACATCTGATTTAGCCGATTGTCCGTTACATTGAAGCACTGAGGCTATATGCACCCATATTACTGTACAGTACAAAATAATTGTTTTGTAGGTTTTTTTTCATGGCCTAAAATGCCCAGTACAGTACAAAGTTGTTATAAATGCAAAATTGCTATAAATGCTTGAACATTTCACATTTTATCCAAACTTTCCATGCCGGAGTGCTTGGTTATGGTGACATTGACGACGTACAGTGCTCATTATAGTAGAGTCACTTTCATAAGCTGTGAGGAATTAAGGCCTCTTTATACTCCACGGCTGACAACGCCCGCATTGCATCACGTGACCGACGAATTGCCCCGAGCGGCCCCTCTGCGTAGCTTGACGCGCACACGGCAAAAATTGTTGCGGCGCGTAGACGGCGCAGAGATCATCTCTCGTAATTGGTCTGTTTTAGTCACATGCTGTGATGACATACTCAGCGTGCCCCTTGGTTCTACATACCATCTACACTGCCGCCTACTTGATCGATTTTGCAGCATAATTAAACGTATCGTCTGGTCATCTAGGTCCATTTGCTCTAGTAGACACTGTTCCACGGTCGCCATTGTTCTTGCTTTGTTCCTTGTTAGGGAAAGGAAAGTAAAAACGGCTACCGGAAATGGCCAAAAAAATGCAGAGGAAACTCCACCCTGCATCCAGCTGAAGAGACACTTGGAGGTGAACTGCAGTACATCTTCAAAACTGCGAGCGTGGGTGGCACTCGAGTATGAAGGCAAACTATGCGCCAGATAGCCGCAGTGACGTCAGCGCGGTCGCCGTCCGCGCAAGTATAAAGAAGCCTTTACAGAAAACTTTTGAACTCTGTCATTGCCAACAAAGGCTATTTAACAAAGTATTGAAATGAACTTTTGTTATTGAGGAAGTTTAACAGCAACACAAACAATAGAAACAATAATATACAAGCCCTCTATGTGTTTACCAGTGGTTTCGGATGTGGTTAGTTCAGAGTCAAGCTCCGATGCGTCCACAGAGGCTGAGTCCAGGTGTTCACTCAGCGAGTCAAGTGACTCCCCCTCCACCAATAAGCCATTGGGGTGGAAGCCGTTGGTCTTGTCCTTGCTTTCCTCAAGTGGCGTGGCCTCAGATGGGCCTGGTTCTGCTGAGGCCTCCGGCTGGGGCTTGGGCTTCTTTTTCTTATTGGGCTGCAGGTCAAGAAATCAATGTCAGTGTGCTTTGTTGCAATTTTCTTTTGTCAAGCAGTAACAGAACAAGAAGAATGTGACATAAAAAACATTTAAACTGTACAGTAAAATAATAATAATGATGCTAATAACAACAACAATAATAATAATAACACACTTCCAATTGTCTATCAAGTAAATCCAGACAAATGCCCATGTATAATTTTCAGTCTTGTATTAATACGAGAATACTGAACTGGCTATGTCATAATATATTGCCTTCCGTACTTTAAGATATCGTCAACAACTAAGATTACTCATTTTTTACTGACTTAATGAGAGTGTGAGTCAACAGTTGAGGTGCGCTTTGTTCAAATCCTACCTTTTTTTTGCCAGTGACACTCCACTCCTTCAGGATCTCCACTGCACTCCCTACACAAAAGGGTGTGACAGAAACAATGAGGGCACAGCACCAAATATTTCATACATCATCCGAATGCCAGTTTGTGCTGTTAACATATTACTTGAACAAATAAAAACAAAAGGAGTCAGATGTAAAAGGAGTACTTTCTTGTGCTTAATATAGACCATGTATGCGTAAGACACCTGGCATATGCATACTGAGCACGCCATGAACTTCTAAGTGATGACAGCCAGCGCGTCACAACTGACTTAACTTCCAGGCAGGTGGAAATGCATAAACAAACATTGAAACATCCACTTAATGTGGCTGCTGTCATATGTGACGTCCATGACTGGTGCCTTGAAGGCATTTATGAACTGAAGTTTTTATATGGGAAACACCAGCCATTAAATGTTTATAGGGAAGCTTTCTAGGTCAACAATGGACACCTGCATACCTTCTAAGAACGCTTGAACAGCCTTGTCAACGCAGTTCTCAAAATGCTGCAACACCAGAACAATCTCATTGTTGCTTTTGTTGGGGACAACCGCCCTGACGGCGCTGATCTGCAACACAAGAAAACAGAAAGCACACAAATCACGCAGAGTAGGATGATCTTTCACAACAAAAATTACACCTCCAGCTCCAACTGTTTTGGAATACTCTATAACTACTGGAACTCAAAACATTAAAACCAACATATTGCCGAGTCAAGTAAACATGTGACCAACAACTCAATATGCTTAAAAAAGTGGGGGAAAAAATGCAAATGAAGTGATTTTTGTACACCCCTGGGCTCAGGCTTATGGAGTGACAAAACCACTTATTCATTTCCATTCAATTGCTTATCAAAGCAAACTCTTTATCCACAGGCCTTCGGGTTAAGTAAGGCGTTGAACTTTAAACAAACAACACTTACAAGGCCCTAAAAAGTAAAAATGGGATATAAGCACTTGTTTGAAACAAACCCGTCGGCATTGCTCACGTATACACACAAATCTTACCTTCTCTTTCATCCTTTCCGGTGGCCCTCCCTGGGACATGACCATCTTTGAGCGGGTGTCAAATACCACCCCCGAGGTGTCTGAAAAGAGCCGAAAAATAACTAAAACTAAGCTACAAAATCAGTGCGCACTAGCTAGTTCACATCTATTTGTTTTTAAAAAGGGCTACAGTTCAATTTATTCAAAGAAATGTCTGGTCAATTCCTATACTGGCTTGTTTGTGTCAGACAAAAGGAAGCGTCTTCAAGGAAAAAAACTGAACACTGCTGAGTAGGACATTGAAAGAGAAGTCCAAAGTTAAACAGATCAGTTAGTGAAAGGAAAAGAGGTTAACGTGACAGTAAACATGCACGGCCAGGTCACTCTGATACTTGTTACGCCACATTCATAGCCACGACCTTGACATGAGTGTCAGCCTTGTGTTCCATTCCACCACACACACACACACACACACACGCACACACACACACTCACCCTTTTGGTTCTTCTTTGCCATGTTGTCAGCTGCAAGTTCACGCACGGACAGTCGCACAACGATGAGTTTGCAACTTGCTCAAGACTGTGACTTCAAAAGTGCTCACTCTGTTGTTCAATTGAAGGATCCAAAGGTTGGCCAAAGGGTTTTTTTTCCTTCTTTTTTTTTAAATAAAAACCCTTTTCTCAAGGGTTTGTTGTGATAGAGGAAGTTATTGAGGTTCACGACTGGCCCAGCGGTTTAGGAGGAGGAAATTCAGTCCAAACCTCCAAGATCAGTTCAGCCAAAGACACGAGTTCTCTTCCTTGTGCTTCACACTAATCTGTGACAGGAAAAAGAGAGGGGAAAAAGTTGCTTGTTATTCATTCATTTGGCTGCTTTCATCTTTTTAGTGGTGGTGGGAGTCCTAGATCAGGAATTCTCAAACTTTATAGATCCAGGGACCCCTAGTGAGGGAGATGTTTTTTTTTTTGCCAAGGAACCCTTCATAAATGCACCCCTAAAAGAGATGGCATTTAAACAAAACAAAAAAACTAATTTAATTCCCGCAAAAAAAAAAACCAGACAGCCTGAATGGAATCATTTTCACATTGCATTCTGGTTAGTAAACAAATAATGCCTTAAAAGTCTTAACACAAAAGCAGATTTCATTAAATTGTTGCCTGATCTTCTGGAAACCAAGCTACATTTTCGGATTGTCCTAATATTGTGACATGTTTGTCACGTATTCATCATTCATTTTTTTTAACACAAGTAGAGTTTGTGTACTTCTCTTTGAAAGTGAGTACTTGCCACCTCTGTCAGTACACCGTGTGCAGAATTATTAGGAAAGTCTTATTATTGAGTATTATTTTTATTACTCACCAACCACAGTGCTTTAGGTTAATCCAAAATGTTAATAAACCTCAAGAATGTTAAAGAAATTAAAAGTGAGGTTTAGACTTCCTTATAATACCAATATGTGGAGAACTACGAGGCAACTATTGGTGTGCAGAATTATTAAGCAACTACAGCGTATGTGGGAGGGGCCATAGGGGTTGGGTGCAGTGTGAGCTGGGCGGTAGGGGGGGAAGGATCCAGAGCTGGTGTGTGAGTTCAAGAAATTCCGACTAGATATATTCAAGTTTGCCTCCACGAACTGTGCACGGTAAGAGGTGCCGAGCAGGTGTGGGTGTATCCTTATCGTCCCCAACTGGTGGTGTGTTGGCTCCGATGGTGGGGGAAGATGGGGGTTCAATCTGGCAGGCTCAAACATATTGTGAGTCTGCTGGGAACGTCTGGCAGAATACCCTGTCAGGAAGATTTTCAACTCTCACCTGCTGCAGAACTTCACCCACATCCCGGGGGACATGGAGTCCCAGTGGACCATGTTTCGCGCCTCCATTGCTGAGGCGGCCGCCCGGAGATGTGGCCGTAAGGTAGTCTGTGTCTGTCGTGGCAGACACCCCCGAACCAATTGGTGGACACCAGTGGTGAGGGATGCGGTCAAGCTAAAGGAGTCCTAAGGGGCCTTTTTGGCCTGTGGGACTTCTGAGGCACCTGATTGGTACCAGCCGGCCAAGCGGAATGGAGCTTTGGTGGTCGCTGAGGCAAAAACTCAGGCATGGCAGGAGTTCGGTGAGGCCATGGAGAACGACTTGCGGACAACTCAGAGGTAATTGTGGTCCACCATCCGGCGTCTCAGGAGGAGGAAGCAGTGCACCATCAACACTGTGTATAGTGGGGATGAGGCGCTTCTGACCTCACGTTGGGATGTGAGTCGGTGGGGAGAATACATCGAAGACCTCAATTCCACCGACACGCAGGAAGCAGAGTCTGTGATCTCTGGAGTTGAGGTCACTGAGGTGGTTAAAAAGCTCCTCGGTGGCAAGGCCCCAAAGGGATGAGATTTGCCTGGATTTCCTAAAGGCTCTGGATGTTGTGGGGCTATCCTGGTTGACAAGCCTCTGCAACATCGCATGGACATCGGGGACTCCTATGGGGAGTCGGGTAGTGGGGGGGGGACCAAACCCCCTGATACAGACTGTTCGGTCCCTGTACGTCTGGACTCTCCCTTAGCGATACGGTGAGAAGCTCAGTCATCCGGCTCAGAGTAGAGCCGCTGCTCCTCTGCATTGAGAGGAGCCAGATGAGGTGACTCATGCATCTGATTAGGATGCTTCCTGGACGCTTCCCTGGTGTGGTGCATCCCATCGGGAGGAGACCCAGGCCAAGCTGGAGACACTATGTCTCCCGGCTGGCTTGTCAACGCTTCGGGTTTCCACCCGAAAGAGCTGGATGAAGTGGCTGGGGAGACTGAAGTCTGGGCTTGCCTGCTAAAGTTACTGCCCCCAAGACCAGACCTCATAAGCAGAAGAATGGATGGAAAACACATTTTCCCATCTCACTTTATTATTTTCATTTAAGTGAGAATTATTTACAAACAAGAAAACCTTTAAACAGAAATCAATATAAACTGATTTATTTATTTATTTTATTTTTTTTAATAATTAACGACCGGTATAGCCACCCTTCTTTCAATAACGGTGATGAGCCTTGGACTCTTGTCATTTTCTTCATTTGTAGTCAATCAAGTTTTTGTGCAGCAGAAACCACAGCCTCCCAGACATCGTTCTGAGAGGTGTACCGTTTTCCTTCACTGTAGCTTCCGTTTAAGAACTGCCCACAAGTTAGCAATTGGGTTCAGGTCAGGTGAGGCAGGGGGCCAAGTCATCAGTTTTTCATCTTTCAAGCCTTTACTGCCCAGCCAGAAGAGTACTTGGATGCATGGAGCACTGTCTTGCATAAAAATCATTCTTTTTGAAAGATGCAGAATTCTTCTTGGACCAGTTCCTGAATAAAGTGTCTTCTAAAAATTGACAGAATGTTTGAGAGTTCATTTTGACCCCATCTTTAATCCAAAAAGGTCCAACAAGCTCATCTTGAATAATACCAGCCCATACTACTATCACACCTTCACTTTGCAAGCGTCTTGAGTCGAAGTGGAGCTCTGTGCCCGCTAATGATCCAGACACGGGCCCATCCATCTGGTTGGTCAAGAGTCACTCTCATTTCATCAGTCCACAAAACCTTTGAGAAATCTGTCTTCAGATAGATCTTGGGCCAATCTAGGCACTTCAGCTTATGTGTCTTGTACAGTGGTGGTCTTTTTTCAGCTTTTCCTACCTTGGCCATGTCTCTGAACATCTTGTACTTCGAGGTATTTAAGGTAGGTTGCAGTTTTAAATTATGACAGAACTTGAGGATAATGGGTTTCTGGTAGTATCGTGCTTGATTCTTTTCAAATCGTTGGCAGTTAATTTGCATCTTTTTCTCTCAACATGGTTCTTGCAACCCTGTTGACTATTCGCAACAAAACGGTTGATGGTTCTGTGATCACGCCCCCCATGTCTTAGCTATTTCAAGAGGGCTGCATCCCTCTGGCAGACTTAATTATCGACTTTTCTGAGTCCGTTAAATCTTTATTGGCTCCATCTTGTCTAAAGAACAGAAGTCGCATAGTAATTATGCACACCATTATATGGGGTGCTGATTTCTTTAGGTCACACCCACACTCATTACACAAATACACAGCACCTCCTATGCTTAAATCCATTAAGCATTCAGGTTTATCCAGCTAGGTAATATGCCTAAAAGTGAAATGATCATAATACTTGCCTATATAATTCTGCACACAGTGTGTGATAGATGGGTTGTGGCTTGCACTTGCAACACAGCACAGGTCCAACAAACAGAGAGTAATCAAACAGACAATCATTTTGGTTTTTTTTCCCCCATGTTTGCTTTGAACAAGAAGTAGAACTGATTGCTGCTTCTCGGGAAATGGAAAGCTAAAACCTACGCACACCCCTTCAGATATATTGAGGCCTGCTTTTACCACACCTGTGCGTGCACATGTTAGTCACCGGTGTGATAGTGCAGCCAGGCGTGCAGACAAGAACGTGGCACGCATGTTATTTACGTAAAGTTAGGGAAATTCATCTGTATTCATCATGGCAACATTCACAACAGGTCCTTGAAAATTTCGCAGGACGTCTACTTCAATGCCTTTCAGTGACTCCTCTAGTCTCGCTGTTATTTCTAATTGAACCAGGAAGTTTATAGGTTGATTCATGGTCACGTTTTGTGAATTTTCCCATTCTGCTCATAGAAACACTGAACAGTTTGACAAAAAAGGGGCAAATGAAGTTCACCTGTAAAGGGCAAAGTACATAGGGTCAGGGCTAATTCTGAAATATCACCTGTACGCCGAATAGCCCAAACTTTTTAGGAGTAGTGTACTTGCTGTATCCTTGTGAATTGTTGATCAAGTGGGTTGCTGCTGCTCCTGCTTGAGTCGTCAAGAGAGCCAGCAGGATTTGGGCTGCCTACTGCAGGATGGGGGAGGTGGAGGGAGGGGTGGGGGGGGTGGATGGGGGAGGTGAGGGGGCAAGAGGCACTCTCAACTTTAAGCTGAACACAATTAAACACGCTGCGCTGTGACGTTTGCAAGTCAATGGGCTTCTCAGGCCACGTCAAAAGACTGGAGTGAATTATTGGAAAATGAAACTAGTAGAATAACTTGAACGCCACTAAGCATACGTTCATAAACCCTAAATGACGGTTTGCAATCCAAGACAAAACCCCTTCTCCACTTTTCGCCACAGTCATTTCAACGAACATTTCAGTGTATGGAAGCCAACCAACCCGCAAGTTGTACGGTGGGAATATAGCTTACATGACAAGACAGGTTCTAGTAACGACGACTAGGTTGTAAAATGTAATTGACACAAGGAGCTTTCTCGCTCGTTTCCACATCTTTAGCTTAACTCCGGAGCTGAGGTTAGCATGGTAGCCTTACCTAACGCCGTGTTCGCTTTGCAATGCTACGCGCAATTAATGATTCGCCTCTGGCATTACATTTTCAGAAACACACGAGCGACGACTTGCAACACGAGTAACGAAGAGCATCGTCTTAGTCAACATCAGAATACTGTTATTGCTGGCGTGCAGCTGGCTTGCGGTTATGTTTTAAAAAAATAAAAATAAAAATAAAATGAAAAAATCTGCTCATAACAGCTACCCTTCGATCCATTAGAGGCCGATTCAAGCAACGCTCTGTGAAAGCGTTGCTTTGTTGTTATTAATATTAGACGTTTACATAGTGCGGGAGTAGCAAAATAAGAGTTACGTACGTGATGATGCAAAATGAGGGGAATAATTTGGGTACGAGTGAGCGCAGATCCCAAAGGCAGCCGACTTGTGCGCTGAGAGACGAGACGAGACGAGACTATGCTGCTCTGCTGTAGTTTGCTCCAGGCTTCTCCAGGGTTGCCAGGTTGGAATCACCGAAGCACGCCTTTATTTACCATTCTCGGCAACCAGGAGGCTGGTCAAGTTCACATCAGAAACAAATATTGCAAAGACCCAATTCTTTGTTTATTACGGGGTGTGCGTGTTTTTTTATTTATTTATTTATTTTAATACTAACATCTCAGCAAAAATAATAAAAATATGTCATAGAAGTGCCAAAATGGGGGTGATATTCGGTCAACTGGGTGTCCTAATATAAATTTTTAGGGCTGTGACTAACAAATAATAATAATAATAATGTATTAATCTGTTGATTAATTTTAAGATTCATTGTTTTTTTTAATATATTTTTTATTTCCATCCCTTTATTAAAAACCAGTACATCATTGATTTAGTTACTGGTTTGGTCCATAACATGTCAGAAAATAGGCAAAAAAAGATAGTGATCATTGTTTCCCAAAGTAAAACAGATGTTTGCAAATGTCACACAAAGATATTTCATATTTAATTCATGGAGAGCTACAGAAATCTGAGAATATTTACTGTTGAGAGCCTGAAATTATGTTAGCCGACTCCCCCAGAACCACCTGCAATATATACGAAAATTCAAAGAGAACCACAATTGTAGGCGTATTTCTGTAAATTCATTCAGTACAACTACTAAAAGGCATTGATAAATATCATTATGAACTATCTAAACTTCTTGAGGACTACTTTGATGGGTACAGGGAAGAGGAAACGTAGTTTTGCGGTATGGCTGTATATTTTTGGTAACACAAGATGGTTAATATTGTAACACGCTTGGGTTGTTACTTATTGTATGTAACAAATTGGGGGGGAGGGCATTCTTAATTGTTTATAAGTTATTCCTTTATTGTCAATAATTTGCAACACATAAACAAAAAATGGGGTTAGTAATATACTGTATACAGTAGGTTTTACTTGTACCTACTCTTTTTCAAACACTTCTACTATTTTTGTTTGTCTGGTTTGGTCTATTTGGTCTTCGAAATAAACTGCTGTCTTCCTTCCTTCCTTCCTTCCTTCCTTTCTTCCTTCATTCATTCATAATCAAAGTACAATAGCGTTATCTAAAGATCAATAAGTATATAATCAAAACTTGGGAGTACTGTCCAACAGGTGGCAGATGTGTTGACAAAGCCTGTAACAAAATTGAAGTTGGAGAATCTTGAAACAATAATGTTTGGCGAATAACTGAAATCGTATTACGTGATGTAATGATCATTTGTTTTGTTTTGAAGTATCAATGAGAGAGCAAGTGCGGATGTTGACATATATGTGCTCTGAATTGTAATGAATCAATGTTTTTGTTTTTATGTTTGTGATGTATTGATGATGTCCATTGAATGGACAGAAAAATTCCACTTCACTTTACGTGATGATATAAAATATACGTAAAAATAAAATAAAATAAAAATATTCCAAGCTGAATGGTCACAGCAGCCAGATATTTATCCATTTTTTTCTTTTCATTTGACTGTTCCACGACATGAACACTATGGATCATTGTCTGCTGTTTTTGTTGTTTTTAGATTTTATTGAAATTGTGTATAATATGAATAACAGTCAGTCATTCCAGTTTGTTCAGACAATAAAATGTGTTATTAACAACAATATCCAAACACACATAAGTCACGATATTATAGTTTAAAAAAAGTATCAATGACAATGAATGAAATGTAAATAAAAATAAATAAATAAATAAATAAATAAATCTAGCAAGCAGACAGTTCCTCCTCCAGTTACACCTGGCAACCCTAAATCTGTCGTCATTTCCGCGCTCGGAGAAAGCGTTCGCTTGTTTTGCCGGCTTGCATCTCCCGATGACAAAATCATGTTCTCGCACACCTGGTCTACTTTGCCACTCGTTCTTGCGTTAACATCGAATGTTGTCACGAGAGGGACCACCTCGAGGCCAACGTCATGAATTTATTATGCTAACGGTCTTGTAGTCTCTGCCTGTTTTGGGACGCGGAGTGTGGAGCTTGGGGGCGACGTTGGGACTGACCCACGGAGGGCAACAGAGCTCTTCAAAATGGCAACCCCCTATGTTACAGATGAATCTGGTAAGCCCGGTGCATGTGGCACATTACAGTATATGTGAAAGGAAATAAAACGTAACAATCAGATATCATTTACTAAGCAGCTGCAGTTGGGGTCCACGGCTTTATTTTCCAGCTGCTGCGTGTTCGGCAACAGCAACGCTGCTTTGTTTGAATGCAAATGTCTTTCCCTGTTGTTGCTCGGAGGCTAGCTGCTAGTTAGCGGGATGCTATCCCGCGTCCTCTCGTACGAGAAGAGCGCCAAACTTCCTTTAAACCCTTTTTTTTTTTTCGTTGTTGCTGTTGCTAATCAGTTGTAATATGAGCCGGTGGATGTGAATACAATTCAGTTCTGACACCAGAAGAGGGACAAGTGGGGTATGTTTGATTGAACGTTATGGTGGGGAACAGTGCTTGACTGTAGCATTACAGTACTACTGTGCACTGCAGTGTTTACTAACTATATTCAGATACACAGGTTAATTGTGTACCTTTTGCTAGTGATGGGTGATTATGGAAAGTAAATAATGGAAATAATTTGATATTGAGATGAATGAATGAATGAAATCATGATGAATACACACAATTATTCATTGATTTCAAAACAGCATTCAACTACGGAAACTCAACTTTGAGTATAACTTAAAAGAACAACCAGAAAATAAATTAATAACAAATGAAATAATATATTAAAAATAATAGCAAATAAAAATAAATACCCGTAGTACCTGATGTGCGCGCCTTGCCCTCTTAGGGGCAGTGTGGCACCCTTGCATTAAGATAATAAAGAGTAGAAGAAGCAAGTCGCGATATAACTTTATCATTATCACTTGTTTTTCACAGATTTGGATTAATATATGTCTGTGAGTATTGTCATATTACCAATCTGTACGTGTTGCTATGGCGTTTGTGTGTGCATATTCATTATTTGAAGGTAAAACCCTCCCATGACTTCCAATGCTTATTTTTGCTAGCCCGTCAATAGGGGTTTCCATTGAGTGTTAGCATTAAGATGACGATGTTTCTAATACGAGGTATGTGCTGCTTTGAAATATACCGTGTGTGTAATTATTTTTTTTTTGTGTTTAGTTTTGCAGTAACTCCAACTGGGGTGTCAGTAAACATCTTGAAGACGCTTAGGGAGGGCAGAATAACGTTTGCTGCAAGCAACACAAGGCGCATTCAGGGTGCTTTTGCAATGCAGAAACATGCATACACACACCGCGCTGTTTGGCACATTAATAGTTTTTCTTCGATTATAAAGTTTTTATGATTTTAGGAAGCCAAAATCAAAGTCAGGATTAAATCTCAATTGATCGCCTAGCCCTACGGCTTCTGCCTTCTAGTGGAAGAGCATCTAATTGCTCTGCTGGTCACTGTATGTCGCTTGCACAGATAGCTGACCAAGATAAATTATTTGCAGTAACTATATAATAATTTTTGGACCAATTAAGTGGAATTGGATAATTTATCTCAGCATGCTCAGAGATGCTTTACAATATGAAGGTACATCTCAATTAAAATATGGTAAAAAAGAAAAAGTTCATTTATTTCAGGACACATACATTATATAGATTCGTTAAACACTTCCTGCCAAATTTCTGTGTTAAAAATAATTTTCATTGTTTCTTGATTGTGTGTTACGTAATAGTTTCTAGAGATGGGGAATTTGGGGTCAGTAAGTTAAGTAAGCTATAATCATCAAAATTTGACATATACAGTGCTGTGAAAAAGTAATGGCCCCAATGATGAAGTCACCATTTAAAAACAGTTGTTCACTTGGGCTATGTTTGTCTGATATTTATCTTTGTTTGATGATCTTAAAGTGAGGAAAGGGGCCAATACACAGTACTGTATATATGAAAAAATCATGAACTATTTCACTGTGTCGTGCCTCTCTATAATATGGAATTTTAATTAAACTACCCAACTAAATTAAGCTTTTGACACCATTCGAATTCATTGATGTACTGTACCTGTATTTACTTGTGCAACCACATTACCTCATTTGTTCCTCTCTAAAATATTTAATTTTTTATTTTTCTTTATCAATTGAGTTGTTCGGTTTATGGGCCACAGTAATGATGCAAAAAGTTTTTAAATAATTTATCTTGGTCTCATTTTTTTAATAACAAAAAATCTGGCATTTGAACTGAGGTGCATAGACTTTTTATATCCCGTGTGTTAATGGAACAAATGTAAGCTTTATAATTGTGTTTGCGTCCTTGACAGTTACCTTCAATGTTATTTGTGGTTGTTCTTTAGGAAAATACATTGCCGCCACACAGCGACCGGACGGTACGTGGAGGAAACCGCGGCGGGTGAAGGAAGGCTACGTCCCCCAAGAAGAGGTCCCAGTGTAAGTGAACTTGTTCCCAACAGCTTTATGGGATGATATGTGTTTTTATTTTTGTAATGTTCGGATTCGCTCTTTGTGTTTCAGTTATGAAAACAAATACGTGAAGTTCTTCAAGAATAAACCAGGTCTTCCACCAGGCCTGAGTGCATCTGATGCCGAGCCACCACACCAGCTAAAGATCCCGGGATGTGCGGACAACGACACCGCTGGTCTCTCCAAGTCAGTCAAACGCAACCTGAAACGTAAAGAAAAGCGAAAACAACAGCAGCAGCAGCAGGAGCTGGAGGAGAACGAGGTCGACGTGGCGTCGCTCGCTGATGCTGTTGAGAATGTGACCATCTCACAGGGCGGTGCGCACTCATTCAAGGTGGCGGTGGCAGAGGATTCCCCTGCAGTGGAAAAAGCCAAGAAAATTAAGAATATGAGAAAGAAGCTGCGTCAGGTGGAGGAACTGCAGCAGAAGGTGGACTCAGGGGAAATAAAGCAGCCAACGCAGGATCAGTTGGAAAAGTTGGCCAGGGCAGCAGCTCTGCGAGACGAATTAGAGCAGCTGGAACGCCACTCGTGAGAACGGACAAACTTGGTTGACGTCATCCTCTGTGATTCCAGCCTCCATTTTACGTCTTCATGATGAACACTGAGTAGTGACTCATGCCAAGTCTGCCCATTTATTTACATTTTACACTCAGCTTGGCCCCGATGTTCAGTTGTAAACATCTTTAAAAAAACAACCTATGTTCTGTCTCTTCCATTTTATACCTTTTAAAAAACAATGAGAAAGGAAGTGATTTGTTGACGTGTGTGCTTTTTGAATGATCACAGCCAAGGCACCATCTTTATTAAAAGTACATGCTGCAACAAAATGATCTTGTTCTGATTTTTTTGGCTCATAAGCAGCAGATTGAACTCCAGTTGGACCCCTGCTCTTTGCGTAGCATTGAGACTGAGCCCGACTGGAAAAAATAGCGGTGCCTTGAGATTTGAGTGACCTGACTTGTTAAACTTGTATCTCAAGGCACCACTGGTGAAAAGCCATGAATAATTGACTAAAAGTGATAATTGCCTGTATTACCAGTTTAAGCCATAAATTTACCACAAGCTATGATCCCCAAACTCTTGGGAAGTGCCTCAGGGTATTTCAAATGCTTGTAAACACTACCACCAGGGGGCACTAGTGATTCAACACAAACTTAACCGACGTGCACAAGCATTGTGACCTGTCAAGATGAATTTCAGTAAATGCCACTTTCAAGTTATTTCAGTGATGACTTGTTTTTTTATTTCTTGAACAAAAAGGTAATTTTGCCAGTGACGTGGGTGTGTACAAAGAAAAGAACACTACCTACAAAAGACAGAAACAAAACAGGCTCAGTTTTGTTGTCATATCTGGCACAGGTTGCAGGGTATAACGAAATCTCAAGACTACCAATGCAAAACCATAACTTTTGGTGCAATAATTCTTGGGTGTGATAGGAAAAAAAGTAAGGAAGGCGTACAGAGCCTAAACATATATAGTGCAAAGTGTACCCACCTCACAATGGCATGGCAGATGCTGATTTCCCATATACAGTGGCACCTCAAGATACGAGTGACACAACTTACGAGGTTTTCGAGATACGAGCCTTCGTTCAGATTATTATTTTTTTGCTTCAACTTGTAAGTTAAATGGCATGAATGATATTTCCATTTATTTCAATGGGGGAAGACTATCTGAGATAAAAGCGTTTTAAGTTACGAGTGTGGTCACAGAACAAATGAAGCATGTATCTCAAGGCACTACTGTATTACAAGTTAGTGTGGATTATGAAACTACTACATATTGTTGCTTTTTAAACAGTAAAGCATGGTTGCAAAATCATCTGTCAAAACCGTTGCTTCATGTTTAAAAAATATACTATATTTACTATTTCTATTGCAATATGTTTTTGTTTTTTCATCTTGTTGATAGCGACACGGTGGCCGACTGGTTAGAGCAGTTCTGAGAACCCGGGTTCAGTTCTGAGGACCCGGGTTCAATCCCCGGTCCCGCCTGTGTGGAGTTTGCATGTTCTCCGTGGGTTTTCTGCGGGCACTCCGGTTTCCTCCCAGATCCCAAAAACATGCATTAATTGGAGACTCTAAATTACCCGTAGGTGTGAATGTGAGTGCAAATGGTTTTGTTTGTATGTGCCCTGCGATAGGCTGGCAACCAGTTTAGGGTGTACCCCGCCTCCTGCCCGTTGACAGCTGGGATAGGCTCCAGCACGCCTGCGACCCTAGTGAGGAGAAGCGACTCAGAAAATGGATGGTTGGATCTTGTTGATAGTGTTGTGTGGTAATTTACAAACATTTACATTGCCAATATATTCAGCTATGTTTGGGGTGTTCAAAAATAAATAAATGTTAATATCTTAAAATAAATCTTTTTTTTTTTTTGCAAAGAAAGGGCCTTGTTGTTTGTTTTATATTTCCAATAGTGTATGTTGCATGTTACAGTGAACCCACACATGACATGTGTGCCACATATTTTTAACTGTATAGTGGAGTCATGATTAAATGAATAAAACATTTCTTTTAGTATAATGAAATATTTCATATTCATCATACCAAGCATGTCTGCATGTGCAAAAAATATGCAAGAATGGGACTGTCCCATCTAGGTAACTGCAGTTCCCTGTTATGAATCACTTCACACCATACAAGCTGGCGAGGCTGCAGTCAAAGACACCATGGAGCCTGTTTCAAAGTCAAAGTCGATGAGAGTGTGTGTGATGGTGCTGTCACTGCTAGTGGACGAGCCCGTTCCCGCCTGGCGCTCCTGCAGGCTGCGCAGGTAACTCTGCAAAGAAAATCGGAGTAGGGCTTCATAGAGTGAAAAATGGTGAGGAAAAGGTTAGGGCTATTCAGATTTCGGGTGAAATTTCAGGATGAACCTAAAAGGAAATGTAACGGGTGTTATCTCGCATGGTTTCACAATGTTAAAATGTGCACAGCATGTTGTACTGTATACTTGTAGAGGACTGTTCAAATACCAATTCTTCTTCTTTTCCTTTGGGCTTGTCCCTTTAGAGGTCGCCACAGTGCGTCATCCCTTTCCATGTAAGCCCATTGCCTGGATCCTCCTCTTGAACACCAACTGCCCTCATGTCTTCCCTCACGACATCCATCAACCTTCTCTTTGGTCTTCCTCTAGCTCTCTTGCCTGGCAGCTCCGTCCTCATCATCCTTCTATCAATATGCTCACTGTCGCTCCTCTGGACGTGTCCAAACCATCCAAATCCGCTCTCTCTAACTTTGTCTCCAAAACATCGAACCTTGGCTGTCCCTCCGATGAGCTCATTTCTAATTTTATCCAACCTGGTCACTCCGAGAGAGAACCTCAACATCTTCATTTCCACCACCACCAGCTCTGCTTCCTGTTGTCTCTTCAGTGCCACTCTCTCTAATTCGTACATCATGGCTGGCCTCACCACTGTCTTATATACTTTGCCCTTCATCCTAGCAGAGACTCTTCTGTCACATAACACACCTGACACCTTCCTCCACCCGTTCCAACCTGCTTGAACCCGTTTCTACACTTCCGGACCACACTCACCATTGCTCTGGACGGTTGACCCCAAGTATTTCAAGTCCTCCACCCTTGCTATCTCTTCTCCCTGTAGCCTCACTCTTCCCCCACCAACCTCTCATTCATGCACATATATTCTGTTTTACTTCAGCTAATCTTCATTCCTCTGCTTTCCAGTGCATACCTCCATCTTTCTAACTATTCCTCCACCTGCTCCCTGCTTTCACTGCAGATCATAATGTCATCTGCAAACATCATGGTCCATGGGGATTCCAGTCTAACCTCATCTGTCAGCCTATCCATCACCACTGCAAAAAGGAAGGGGCTCAGGGCTGATCCCTGATGCAGTCCCACCTCCATCTTAAATTCGTCTGTCACACCTACAGCACACCTCACCGCTGTTCTGCTGCCCTCGTACATGTCCTGTATTATTCTAACATACTTCTTTGCCACTCCAGACCTCCGAATGCAGTACCACAGTTCCTCTCTGGGTACTCTGCCATAGGCTTTCTCTTGATCTACAAAGACACAATGTAGCTCCTACTGACCTTCTCTGTACTTTTCCATCAACA